>NC_137696.1:6979299-7534299 GCF_964034855.1 Anser brachyrhynchus | reverse complement strand
CCAGGGAAGGAGCCGGGCGGCCGCATCCTGCCGGCAGCCCCTGCATCCGCAGCCGACCCTCGCCTCTTTGCCACGGCGTGCCTTACCTGTGCCCTTATTTTCCCAACCACCAAGCTGCACGCCACCGCCGGTGCTGCCGGGCTCCGCTCTCCCCCACGTGCCCCGCCGGCTCCCGCCTTGCATTTTAGGGTTTATTGCAAAGGAGCGGAGCTGGGGATGCACCACAACGGCGGCAGCGGCAAGCGGCGGTGCCAGCCATCGGCCCCGCTCCGACCCGCTCTCCCTGGCGCTCCTGCAGCGCTGGGGGAGCGGAGCTCAGCGAGGCTGCCGGGGGATGCAGCATCAGAACTGGGAATCGGATTCCAGCCAGAAGTTGAGGCACTAAGGGCTGCGCTGCCGAGCGCACGGCTCTTGCAGGCCACAGTTCTCAAACTGCCGTCAAGTCCTTTCCCCCACTAGGAGATTTTTTTTTCCGCCTTTCGCTGCTTCCAGGGACAGAGCAGGCGAGCGAAAACACATGACTGGGCTCCGAGCATCCCTTAAAATAAAGCAATTAACTTATTCCCAGCATCCAGCAAGCCATCGTGACAGCCTACCCCGAGCAGAAAGTGGGAGCCGTGGTCCCTGACCCCCGGCCAACACAAAAGAGGCAGCCCCAGCACAATGCCTGCTGTCAGCAACTGAATTATTTTTATACAGGAATTTTTATCTCTATTGTACAAACAAGTATGTGTCTGTGCTGACTTGTTAAGCAATCCACTTGTATGTAGAATAAGATTTTTTTTCCTGCTACCAGTCACACAGCTCTAAGATCAGAAGAAATACATACTCTTTGAAGCTCCTCAAATGTTTTAGTTAAAAGGACAGCAGTTGTTTTCAAAGATCCAAGAGTATCTTTATCAGAATTTAATTTTTCCTTATTGATTTTTTCTAACATAACGCACATTTAACACAGGACAGTTTATAGTTTATTACAAAATAATGCAGCCTCTAAATAATCTTTCAGGAGGTAATGCTCCCTTTTTTTAAATGCAACCAGCTGTGTTTTACCTCCTCCAAGAGAAAGCAGCTCCCCAGCTACTGCTTCCCTTTGCATAAAAGCTCTTTCTTAAAATGAAAATTAATATCGGCAATAAAGAGCACACAGTGAAAAAAAAGCCCCTGGCCACCCTCCTGCAGGAAATGCTCTGTGCACTTTCGGTGGCCTGGCTGAAGCACGACAATTTGGCTGATTCCTCTTTTACTCCAAAAAGAATAAACTCAGTAGCTAAAATGCAAGGAAATCCAGACGATTCGCGCTATGTCCAAAAAAAACAGCTGTGATGTTGCAGCAAAGTAACACCAGGTGACAAATTAATTGCTGTGAATTTTTGGGGGGGAGGGGGGACATTTTTGCATTTTATATTTTGCTACCTACTAAATCAAGTAAGCAAGCAGAGAACATAAAATTAAACTCCTTCCTTCCTAAGCAGCAAGGAACTGTAATGGGTGTTTATTTAACAAAGGTGGTAGTTGTAATAATAGCAACAACAACAACGATAATAATAATAATAATAATAATAATATCCACAACAACAATAATAACACCACTGAAGGCACGGTTCTTCTTTAAGCCTTTGTTGTTTCGCAGTAATTCTATTGTTTATTTAGGCAGAGGTTTTTCTATCTACAGCTAGGATCAAATTGTAGGTGTAATTGTTCAGTGCTTATGCAAAGCGCAGGGAGGATACAAACAGCAAGCCCTCGGTTTGGACTGACCCCATCTCCCCAGGTGTCCCCCCCCCCCGGCGCACACGCTGCCCTGCTCGGGTGTGAATTCAGCGTCTGAAGCTGACCCGGCCCTGAATAACCTCCTGACAACGCCTACCTGAAGCGCGGCTTCTCCTCGACAGCTATTTCACAGGGATATTAAGCCTCATTTCCTTGACAGTAATGCAGTTGTTTGGCTTTGCTTCTTTCTCGAATCTTGGTATTTCAGTTATTTGGTGTGCAACACTGAAATCTAGGCTCGGGCTGACTTAGCTAGACACCCGTCAAACACTGCAAAGCGTTGTTTTACAGCAACCTGCTCAGGTAGATGCTCCAGCAGAATCGCACCAGCCAAGCCGGGAGAGGTCTCGGGGGAGAGGGGAGAGAAGAAACACTTTGGTGCACAGTCTGCAAACTCGGGATTCAGCAGCTTTTTTGGCACTCAATTTGTTTCAAGCGCTTTGTTTCAGGAAGCGTTATGTATTTTTCTCTGTGCATTTTGTGGATTTACTACAACTGCCCCTGACAGCTGTTGATTCAGTTAAATGAGCACATTATTAAAAATCCTCTAACGTCCCCGTGCTGCAAAATACACCTTTTTGCAGAGTGTGGCTCTGAAACCATAAGGACATGCAAATGAAACCTATGTGAGGCGGGCTCGCGGGCTCTGGATATACAGCCTGGGCTACATCTGCAGCAGGGGGACAAGCGGGCTCCAGCCCCCTGTTTATGGTGGCCGTGTTTTCTTTGTTTCAGCCAGATACCGATACTAAATAAGAATGAAAAGGGAAACAAATGATCTCAAGTATAAGAAATAAATGTCTGCTAATACTTTGGCAAATAAGCTCCTCGGCAGGCTGACATGAATGTGCTTCAAACCACCGTGCTCTATGCCACATTCTTCATTTTCTTTCCTTCATTCCTTACTTGCTAACCAATTTTGCACCTATATGAAATGAGGAGGGAAAGAAATGTATGTTTTCATTTTGCTTTAGATCAAAGGAAAACAAGAATGCAAACTGAGGCATATTTAATATTTTTTTCCACCACTGTCATTCACACTGGGCTATCTAAGTTTTATACAATTCCCCAGACTGGCTGCATATTAAGCTTGCCGTGTACAGCTTTATTATAGCGTGGTGGCGAAGAAACATTAATATTCCTGTGTTGCGTCTGACAGGACATTTACATGCGCCCATCTGAGCTCCCACCTGAGAGCTGCTCCGAGGTACAGTAGCTGCGCTCCCATTGTAAAGGCAAATGAAGAACACCAATTCCCCGCTGGGACGGGGCTGACCTCACCACACCGCACCCGCAGCCCCATCCGTCCCTCGCCAGCCCCGCTTGGTGCCACTCCGCATGAGGAATGAGCCCAGCAGCGAACGCCGCGGTTCTGCCCCGCGCCCAGCAGCGAGCGCCTGCCTCAAAGGTTTCCAAAGCACACAGCGAGCGCACCGGCCCGGCAGAGGTCGGGAAACAAACTCACCCAGCCTGGCACAGGGCGCATCGCCTGCTAAAACTGATGAGGAAGGCAGGAGGATGATCAGGGGCTTCAATATGGGCTCCGCACCCATCACCTTTGGGCTGCACTGACCCAGCTGCCGCCAGCGCCAACGCCCGCACACGTGTGCTCAGGATCAGGGCCCCAAGGAGCAAACCGTGCTTGGAGGAAATTCATTATGAAATGGAGAACAGATCGTCCTAACTGCTCAGACGGTTTGTGGGTACACTAATGAGCCTGTTGTTTGTTAAAGGACACAATAAATCACAGCCATACGTGTGCTGATATCAAGCACTATGGGCCCAAACCTGTTACGACGGACACTGCCAGGAGGCAGACTGGATCTCTGGATCTAGTGCACTTGTACGGGGCAAGATTCAAAAAAAAAAAAAAAAAAGTTAATTGTAGGTGTAGGGCCACGTTATGAGTGCGAATATAGATCCTAATGTATTTCAACAGGAGCTCCACACATTTTATGAACTTCTGCAGCATCCTGGGAATCGCCAAGCCAGGTGAAGGCACGCTGGCTGGCTGCAGCATGATGAGGCGCCCCGGGCTCGGCAGAGCAGCCCCCCACGGGCAGAAAGGTGCCGTCGATCCTCAGCAATCAGATCCCATGCGCAGAAAGGTGGCACCGCGCCAGGCCGTGTCCAGCTTGCTGCTAAACGCCTTTTATTGCACAAAGCTGCTGCTCTCAGATGTAAAAACAGGCTGAAGCTGGAAGGGAATTTTGTCCAAAAAATTGGCTGTAATGAGGATGCATGCAGGCAAACAACTGGAGGCTGAACTCCTCTTGCCTGACACTGCCTCTCGAGCCTCTTTAATTGTCTTTATTATTTGAATTAAATAAAAAAAGAGCTCGTGTGCCGAGGGTTGCATATAGCAAACTGGGTAATGCTAATAGGCCTCCTTTAAGAGAAGCATTACAAAATTATGGAAATGTTTTGGAAAGACTTTATTTCTCCTACCGGGCTAATTAGAAGGCGGTTAATTTACCCCTTCTCCAGCTCCCTGCCTCAGTTTCCACCACTCGTTGCTCCGACCGGCTGCGCAGAGCCGAACGTTTACCCAGCCCCTTCTATTTCCCAAGCCTCCAGCACGTGACGTGAACACGCACCTTTTCTGAGCTCCACCAAGTCTAATGCGTGCCAGGCTGCCTCTTCCACCACAAGCATTTTGGACGCGGCTACGTTTCAGCCCATGGTGAGCTTCACAATTAAATGTCACATACAATAGGGGGAAGAATGCAAACCATATTTCTAATCCTCGAAACAAGAAGATCTGATTGGCAGGGAACACAAAATAGAGATTGAAGGCACTGCAACACTTCTGACGCTTCCCTGGAACAATCACGCCGAAGCAGAGGAAAACTTTCTATCCTGCTTCTGTGCTCCAAGTGAACTCGTATTTGTGTTTCCAATAAAGAGCCATTTTTATATTAACTGTCTGTAACAGCAGGGAATAGGAAAACTAACACAAGCTGTACCTCATACAAAGGACGATGCTGGCGTCACGTGTTCACATCTTCAAAAAATGTTATTTACAAAAGGCACTGGGGAAAGCAGACAAACTATTGACTCTTTTCTCTATCCCCGCACGAGTGGCGTTAGAACAACTTTTTGATCCCCCACATTTTTTACATTTTTCCCCCCCAAGAAGTAAATTTCACAGCCACACAGGCCACTGCGTTTAATTAAGCTTTCAGAAGTCTTCTGACAATGCCAACAATTGAAAGACACTTCTGCAGCTCAATCATGCAATCATCGTGACACTTCTATTTACAATTTGTCTTAGAAAGAGTTTCTCTGACATTGTACTTTGACAAAACATCCAAGCTGCCAGTTCACAACCTCTCCCTGTCTTATTTACAAATACAGCTTGTACGCAGGACCCGAATCTCATGAGCATGAGTGTTTGGGTAGCACCCTTGCAATTTTTCCTGCAGGGAACTGTTGTACCCAGCCTGTCTTCCCCAAGCTTCCCTGCATGGCGAGAGCAAACCAAATTTTACTCAGAAATACTGCTATTTTCATTTTTCCCCCCACAAACATAATTCAAGCTCTCATCTCATTGTCTAGACACAACTCTAACTATTTAGTTCATGTGTCAATGAATTTTTATCCGGAAGAAAACAAAATAAGAAGGAACTGCAATTTACAACCTACAGAATTATAACGGCAACGACTAATAACAATCCCAGAAAATGTCTGTGGCATAATGACTAGTCACAGACATCACCTCCTGAGCACCACAATAATCACATGCACTTGGTCCAAAATTTAGCAGCAAATTATGTCCACTTTCCCTTTGATTATTACAGAGAGGTATTTCGTACGTTATTTTCCCATGTTATTATATTTGAATACAACAAGCTGCTTGAGAATAAAGGATCCACACACTAAAAATGACCTCCCCTCCTCCTCCCCCTTTGCCCAGTAAATACGGCATTGGAGGATCCCCAGCCGTAACTGCGAGTGGGTGTGCGCAGTGCTCCAAAGCGGTCTAACTGGATCCAAGTAACGTTTAAGATCCTTCCTCACCCAAAAAATAGCCTTTCATTAATTCCCTCAGATTTATACATTCAACAAATAAAACAGTAAAACCTGACGCCGGTGGACTGTAAATATTTCTTCGGCTTTTTCAATAAGTGAACAGCAATTTTACATTCACTGATCTCTAGATACTTCAGTTAATATTTCCCCCTATTGTAAAATACGAGACCGGATCAGTAAACCCCTGCCGTAGCACTCGCTGCAAATCACAGACTGCTGGTATCTGGTGGTGAGTGTTTGACATACATATTGATGAAAGCTGCCTCGTCGGACCCACACAACATATCCTATTAATTTCCAGTTAAATTTATGACATTTCAGCCATAGCGCTGGATCAGCATCACTCAAAATTTTATATCGCGTCAAAGCTGCGCGCAGGCATCCGCCCACCCAGAGCCAGGTATGCACGCCTGCATGTGCGCGCTGCTCAGCTGGTACCGATGGGGTCGCACACAGCCGCGTTACTGTAATCGCCCCTGCCTTCGGAAACCAGCGAGGATCAAGATAAGCCCATCGACGTTAAAACAGACATCATTTCTCCCTGCATTTGAATGACTCAGTGCCCTGTTCCTTTAGATGAGCTGATCTTTAACCATTACTTATCTTAAGATGATCTCTTACAGTAAGGCACCAACTTACTGACTGCAAATGTGCCGGCAGAGCCCACACTGCATCCACAGCTAACCTCCAACACCTCGTGCAGAGCAACAACTAATTGGGTACATTTTTATGTTGCAACTAAATACACCGTTTCTGGTCTCTCACCCGAGACAATCAGCTCACTCAGTTCCTAGGTATTTTTCCAAAGGCATTGTCTTTCCCTTTTTTTTTAAAAAAATTAATTTTTACTTGTACACTCAGCTATCTTCCTACATTCTGCACTCCTGCACAGAAAAGCAGGTATGAAATAGCAGAACTGGGAAGTGCCTCATCCAGGGGCCTTCCGGCAGCCTGAACTCCATGGCTTCCCCTGAGACCTTCACATTTCATGCCTGGGCCCAGGCCGGGAGCGAGCAGAGGGGGCAAATCCGGCCGGCGACGAGCCAGACACCACTGGGACAAGCACAAGTGAGCAGGATCAGGCCCCGCACCTCTCTTTACATGCTGTGACCGCCGCTGCAAAGCTTCGTCTGAGTCAACGGCCCCATGGCAGCACGAGGCCAGATCCTGCTCGGGCTGCCTGCCTCGCCTCGCGTCAGAGCGTGAGACGGGCAGGGTTTGGCCGCGTCCCCAGCACCGAACAACCACTGGAGTCAGGTCCTCAGCCGAGGAGTTCCCTCTCATGAACACGTCCCCGGCGCGGCCGGCTCGCAGACTGAATGACCTATTTGGGACCACGGTGCGAGGAGTGCTCCTAATTCTTGCTTGACAGATACTGTGTTTTGTCTTTTAAGCAGAGCGGTTCGATATGTAAATACAGCGTTACATCACGCCGCCGCTCCTCCATATTTGGTGATTTAGTATGGCTCCAGATCTCGGAAGACTACAAATCCCTTCCGCCAGGCTCCCGCTTCATTAATCATGCCCTACACTTGTGTTCGTTCGTCTGCACATCACAGGCAGCACATGGAAATGGGCACTGCCCTGCACCACTCCAGGAAAATAACCCTCTGCCAGCCGTGGCCTGCAAGTTGAATATACCAAATTAATATTTTTTTAAACTGTTTTAAAATGTAGCTTATCAGTAGCTGAGCCTCTGTTTCTTTCTAAATCTGCATTATATATATATATATACACACACACACACATATATATACGTATATATAAGGTATACATATATATATATAAGGTATATATATACACACACCGACCGATACATGCTTTCAAAGTAACATCTATTACTCCGCAGAAATAGTACCTATTCATTCACGTTATGTACGCGTGGGTATGCACGTGGCTTTGCATATGTATGCGTGTGTACAGACAGATGCTCGCACGTATTTGCCGCTACCGCAAAACCTTGCAAAACACAAACACCGAGCGTGATTTAATGGCTGGTTGGGAGGCTAGGAAGGCTGCGAGAATATCACACTGAAACTCCCAGCGTCTACTGCCCTATTATGGTTTAACTTTGTGGCCAAAGCAAGCCCAAGACAAGCTCCAGCACATCATGTGATTATGTACTGCACTTCTGACAACACCGCGCTGTCCTGTGGCCTCTTGTCACAGAGGTACAGGCAGTGCCGAGTCCCAAACGTCGCAGGCTGTTTTAGGAAACTGGTCCAGGCATTTGCTGCTTTTGATATCCCGCAGCCTTGCATTTTTCAGATGGTATTATTAGCGTGATTTGAAGCGATTTGCAATGCTCACTACGAATGGGCAGTGTTCTTGTTTACTAACGGGATTTTAAAGCAGAGTACGCCTCGTTAGACTGCCAGTGCTCTGTGATTTTCTTTCGCGTCGTACGTTCTATTTTTTCAACCTAATTTGCAAAATATTTGCACAGCGAATGGCTTTCCGGTTTTAAAAAAAAATGCTAAGAAATGGAATTATTTACCCTTTTTTTTTAAATTGCATTTCAGACTGTTTGTTGCACAAAACAGAACTCTGCCTTGGACATTTGTACGGATGACATGTGGTTGTGTAAACCACAAACAAAATCAAGATACATCTGTCAAAACCACATCAGAGACAAGAGAGAGCACAGAGAAGCATTTATCATTTGGCTGAGGAGGCAGGCTGCAGAGAGCGGCCTTTCCTGTCAAACCAACCTTTTGAAATTTCCAACATGCCCTTAAACTTTTCGAATAAGCATGTCTGTGCGCTTCAGCAACTGCCCTCTCTACTCTGGCCTGGCCAGTCGAAAATGGCATCTTAAAGTCAAGGTCGGTGGTGTCACTTTGCCATGGGGCTGTGTTTAATTACAGTCCATACGCTGACAGCCAATATGGAACCAAGGCTGGCTGATGCTCAGTTAACTCTTTCACCCCTGAGTTTACCCAAGACTTGAAAGCTCCTTCCCTGCTCCTGCAGCAGGGCCTGAAATCTCCTCCCGTAGCGCTACAGCAGGCAAGGCACCGGGAGACAGTGACTACAATACAGACAAATCACGAGAGCAGCCTCACACAATACCATTAAAAATACTCGGTCGCACGGCACGTGCCTGTTGCTCCTGCCTCTACGCAGCCACTAGCAAATACCGGTCGCGTGCTCGTCGCAAACCGAAGGCAGGGCATTTAGCACGTCGGCCGCCGTGGCAAACACAAGAGAGAGCCGAGCGCAGCAGTTTGCGACTGCGAACGTGCTACGTTGCGACTGAAATGGAAATAAACTTGCAAACACTTCTCCTCGTTTTAATTTACCTGCTATATGTTCCTGTTTTGGGCAAATTCCTCTAGATGACGTTGATAAACAATCGTCATCCTCTGGCGTAACCTGGATGCCAACCTCCACGGGATTGGATGCTTTTTTCAGCTCACTTGGTGAGGGTGAAGGTGGCTTATCCACAGCCTTCTCTAAGCAGAGACTGCCATTGCATTGTTTCCGTTTGTGCTCAATAAAAATAAGAATGTCCCCCAACGGGAAGTTCATCTGACACTGGCCACAAGTGAGGAGGTCGTGGTCCCCTTCTGGAGCTCCCAACGTGCCATGGTCAGGTTCGTCATCAGTGAGAATGGCTTCAAGAGGTTCGGCTGCAGTTTGAGAAACAAAAGGAGAATCGTTAGTGCTCCAGTGGAAAGCGCTGGGCGCGGGGGGGGCACACACTGAACCCCGAGTCACAAATGTCGCACCGCGTCGGCAATGTCCGCGTGCCCCCCCCAAGAGACCAATGCCACACGGCCACTATCCCCGCCATGAGAAGCCAAATTTATCAGCTACGGGGACTGTATTTTGCAGGAGCAGCTGTAGCACACAGAACTGGGAGAGCAAACCCTGCAACTGTAACTGTGCTCATGGATGAGGACAGATTTCCGACTCGATTTAACGATTTAGTGGCAAAATCAAATGAATAGCCTTCAAGAATATACTGCAAAACTGCGGTGGTGCTAGGAAGAAAAGCGAATGCCGTGTTTTATTGTTGGATGTATTATTTATGTATATGAATCCAAGGCTGAAAGCATTACACTCACTCTCCCTCTCACATGGGTGTGTATTTCCACAAGCCAGACCTACTTTCTAAAATTCAGGCTCGTGAACCACGCGTGTGCATGTGCAGACAAAAGGTGTTTCAACACATATCTTGCATATTCAACATACACGCAGCGTGTAAGCGCCTGTGTGCAGAAGCAAGGGAGGAGAGGCGGAATGGATGGAGGCACGCACACGCGCAGGCACACAGCGCACGCATGGCCCTCTCCGTGCACGTGTACATGCGTATGTGGGTACGCGTTCGTGTCATACCCACATTTGTGGCTTCCAATTTACACATTCAAAAGGCAGGAGTTACTCGCGGGTGGAAGGGGAGGAGAGAGAAAAAAAAAATAAATGACAGAGAAGCAAATGATAAAAATCAAGTGCAACCGAAATTCCTGCGGGGCGGGGGGAGGAACCTCTCGCTTCTCAGCAGCTCCTCGGGATTCACATAAATTCCCAATTCACCTACAATTCCACCCAGAGATATTAGTCGAAGAGGATATTTTTTATTTCTTAAGGAAACAAACCAATTAGTCATTTTTCCTTTTTCATCCTGAAATAAAGGAATGCCTAAATTCTCTCTAATGTTTTAGCACTGGTGGCCTTCGTCATATAAAAATCAGCATGGCCAAGCGAATGGCACATTTCATAACACCGGGGAGAAGTGCTTTCTTTAAGCTCAAAATACCTTGCCTAATGTTGTCAAAGTTGACAAATTTTCTGAATGAGCTCCAAAAAGCTTCATTATGAGGCTATTTCTGCTCACATAATCGTCAGTGGATGCTCTAACGAGGTGGAGACGTCTTTCTTTTCTGTTTGCCTTTTTTTTTTCAAGTTTGCACGGAAATATCTTGGCAATACGCGTGCAGTCACTACAGCCTTTCAGGAAAAAAAAATACCGCCAGTGCGTTGGTATTCCTCTGTCTACGCAACGCACACGCACGCAAGCAGCAGCAACAAAAATGAGAGGGTACTACAAAGGCAAACCACCTCAAAACAGTGCCAGGTACGGCAGGCGAGACAGAATGCAACTCCTAAACAGTTAATCAGTCTGACCTTCTTTAGCTAGCTGCCAATTTCACATTTAATGAACTTAAAGCCACAGAGAATCAAAAAATAGATTTTAATTTGACTGCGCGATATTGGAACTGATTTTGATAAAGTGCAAAAATCCAGTGAACTCAGGTTAAATTTATTTCAACCCTGCCTAGGCTGAATATTGAGGAGGAAGATCTGGAGTAGCTCCCAGTTGTGCTGCGTGAAATAATATTGAAAGAGCACACTACCTCACCGTACCTTAGCTCCAACTAGGACACAGGGATACAGTCCATAATTTCTCGCCTCTGGTACTACTTCTAATTTAACGTAAGGTCAACCACAGGAATATGAAGGTTACGTTCGTATTAATAACAGCAATGTCTTAATCGCCGGGGTTTTCTCCTAAACTTGCAGCCCCAACGCTAGCGCTCCGGGGGCATCTCAGGCTTGGGCGCGGAGAGGGGAGCAGGATGTGTCTGCAGGATTTCTGCGCGTGGCATTTTTCTCCCCGGCCATTCCTTGCGGTCGGACAGAGCGAGTAAATCACTGCAGGACTAATTCCACCAGTAGCTCGCCACACGCATCAGACAAAGGTATTTGGGGCTAACCGGTAAACGTAACTTCTGGCTTAGCAACTCTCCGCAGCGAAAGACGCCAAATAAACAACATTCCCCTTACAGCTCGCTTAGCAAGGAGCTCTGCATAATCATTACTCAATTATAATGTTTTCCCGTGGCCTGATTTATTTCTGACACTGTCAGTATTATTTAGCAGTGGAAGGTAACACGGCGCTTAGACACCAGACGGTTAAAAGTAGTGCTAAACAAAAATAGACTTTGCTAAAGTCTGTAGTGACTGGGCTGATTTACAATCAAAACCAGGAAATGAAGTGGTAATTCAGAGGTTGCTGATTACACCTCCACATTTCACCTAATTAATTTTATAGGAGGCAAAGTTCTTGAAAATAACAAATGATCAAATGTACAGATATAAAACCTGTAACCTCAACATTTTCTATGCTCTTAACGTAAATTATTGCTAATTAACAAGAATTATATACTAATGTATGAAATACGGCTGGCACCGTCTTCACTGCAAAACATTTGGCTCCCGACGGAGGCAGAGCCAGCAAAATACGGTTTTATTCTCACTGCTACTTTTCCAGAAAGCGAAAAAGAAAGCAAAAACGGCCTTGTGTGAAGAAAGCACGACAATGCAATTCACCTGGTCTGGGCACTGCTTCGCGGGCTGCATGTTTTAATTCGGGGGCAAGCCAAATTCCCTGCCTGGCTACCTAATGGTTCGTGCCCGTTTCTAACGCGAACCGCCCTTGCAGGAGCGTGTCCCTCCGTCTCCCCCCTTCCTCCCCGGCCCCAGCCCCCCAGGAGCACGGCGGCCCCGGGCACCGGCGGGAGATTGCCCGGCCCGACAAGTGCGGGGCGAAGGGGAGCCGCGGCCCGGGCTGCCGGGGCCGGCTCGGCACGGCTCGGGAGAGCGGGGAAGGAGGGCAGGGGGTCGGGAGGGAGGGGGCGGCCTCGGCCCAAGTTTGCTTTCAAGTGCGGGGCGGCGAGGGGGCGAGGCTGGGGGCGGCGGCACGGAGCGGGCCGGGGGAGCGGGGCAGCGGCAAACTCGGCGCCAAAGTTGCCCGCCCCCCGCCGCCCCCAAAAACCTCCCAATTAATTTTTTTTAAAAAGCCGGGGAGGTGGGGGGGGGGCGCGGAGAGCCAGCGGGGGCCCCGCGCAGCGCTGCGCGGCTGCGGAGCGGCCGGGCCGCCCCCGGGAGGCGGCTGCGGGCGGGCTCGTGGCTGGAAGCGGCCAAAATCGCGAACAAAGACGAGGGGGAGAAGGGGGAGAAGGGGGGGCAAGGCAGGGGAAGGGCCGGGGCGGGCGGCGAGCCCTCCCCCTCCCGCCGGCTCGGCCGCGCTGCGGGCGCGGAGGCGCCGGCCAGGTTCAAGTTCGCCGGGCGGCGGGGGCGTTTCTGGTGTCGGTGTGCCTCCTAGCGACTGAACGGCACAGCCCGCCGTGCCGAGCCGAGCCGAGCCGCCCCGCTCCGCCACGGCCCCCCCAGGCTTCCCCCTCCCCGCCCGCCCCCCCCGGAGTCCCCCCCGGGCCGCCCCGGCCGAGCGCCGCGGCCGGGCGGGGGCTCCGCGGCCGCGCTGGGAGCCGGGGGGCTCCGCTGCGCCGGGATGCCAAAGGGGGGGGGCCGGCGGGTGGCACCCCCCGGGAGGGGAGCTGCGGGCATCCCCGGGCGGGGAAGGAGCCCCCGGTTCGGGGAAGGGGGCCCCAGCAGCGGGGTTGGGGTGCTGGAAGCGCAGCGCTGAGCGGCGCCAGGAAAAAGATCCGAGGAGCGGAGGAAAACGGAAAAAGGGGGCCGGGGGCTGCGGACGAGCCCCGGCGGGGCGAGGGCAGCGTGGGGCGGGGGGAGCAGCCCCCGGGCGGCTCCGCGGAGCCGCAGCGCTTCGCTAAGGGGCTGCATGTGCTGCGCTGGCCGCCAGCCTCTCCGCCGCCGGCTGGGAGGGAGGAATCGCCGTGCAAAGTTTTGCAAAAGGCGAGAGCGAGCGGGGCTCGTTGGCAGCGAGCGATCGCCCTGGGTTTTCTGCCATCCCTGGGAGGGAACAAAACCCGCCAGGAATAATGGGAGAGAGACAAGGGGAGAAAGGAAAGCAAGGAAGAAGGAGGGAAAAGGAGCCGCGAGAAGCATGCATCGTGTCCCCTTCCCCCCAAGCTCACCCCGAGGAAAAGGGGATTTTTTTTCGCCCTTCCTTCCCCCCCCTCACCCCAAACCTTTCCAGCTCGAGTTGCCTTTTGTTGTGCAAAGAGCGCTCCCGCTTATCTTGCATCTAGCCCTGGTGTGTGTTGTGTCGGCTGCGGGGAGGGAGCCGAAGAGTTTTTGTTGCGAACAGTGTTGTGGGGCTCGGGTTGTTTTTTTTCTCTCCCGGGGAGAGGAGATTTGGTTTGGGGTTTAAATGCGGCGGCGAGCTGGGCGTCCGCGGGTGTGCGAAGAGTGTGCGAGCGTGCGTGTGTGCGCGCGTGTGTGTGCGTGTGTGTGTGTGCTCAGCCCGGGCTCGCTCCTGCCTGTGTTTGTTGGCAGGAGGTTCCCCGCACACGCGGTGCTTGTAAACATTCAGACACGAGATTTTTCCCAATCAAAATCCACTTCCACTTTTTTTTTGAAAATCTTCCAAAAAATAGTAAGCGAGCGAGGGAGCGCGAAGCGAGGGCGAAGAGGGAATCCCTGCCGGCTCGGCGCTGCCGCCTGCCCGCCCGGGGCCGCCCCCCGCCCCAGCCCGAGCCCGAGCCCGAGCCGCGGCGGGGCGCGGGGCGAGGTCGGGGCGGCGGAGCCCCGGGGCGGCGGGCAGCGGGCAGCAGGGAGCGGGGCGGCCGTCCCGCACCCCGCGGCGGAGACAAAAGGCGGCCGGCCCCGCTCGGCTCCCGCCCTCGCCCCCGGCCCCGCCGAGGGTGCCGCGGGGCGAAGGGGCGAGCGGCGGCGAGCAGCGGCGGCGGGGCTCGGCTCCGCTCGCCGGACTTTCTCCCGCCCCGCAGCCCCGTCCGCGGTTCCTCTGCACTTTCCCCGGCTCTGACCCCGCCGCCAGCCCGCACCTGGCCCGCGCGGGGCGGCTCCGCGGCGGCTGCGGGGCGAGGGCGCGGGGGGCAGCGCGGCGGGGGCCGGGGGGGCCGGGGCAGAAAGAGGAGAAAAGTGCTCAAGGTGATCGACCGAGGGCGAAAATCACCGGAATGCCAGTAATTCCGAGCCGGCGCCGAGTTCATTTCCCCTCCTCGCTCGCTCCTCGCTCGCTCTCACTTTTTTTTCTTTTTTTCTTTCTGCTCTCGCTCAAATTAAAAATTAAATCCGTGAAGGGGAAATGAAATAAATTGCTCTCCGGCTTACTTACGTGAAAATTCCCGTTTGCTTAAGTGCTGGGGTTTGCCTTGCTTGCGGCGCGACATGGTGGGTTGGTGGCTTCGGTGGCTTGTGAGTCGCTCGGTTCACATCGGGAGAGACGGGTTAGAGAGGAAGGAGACTCCAGAGAAAATATCTTCATCAATGTCTTTTGACATCCAAAATAAATTAGAAATAATACAAAGATGGCGCAGGGAAGATGAATTGTGGGATAGCAGTCATGGCTTTTTTTTTTTTTGTGCAAGGAAAAAAAAAGAGAGGGAGAGAGAGAGGGAGAGAGAGGGAGAGAGGGAAGGAGAGAGAGAGAGAGATGAAAAAAATGGCAAAAGCCCCCCTGAGCTGCAAGTTCAAGTGCGGACGTGACGTCCCTGCGAACTTGAACGTCAGGAGCCTGGATGGACAGAGACATACAAAACATGGGCAGGGCAAGCCGGGGAGAGGGGAGGAGGGAAGGCGAAGGCAACACCAATGGACACTCATCAGGGGCTGGACATGAAAAAGAGACCAGGACAAGCCAATGGACAGTGATCGCAGGGGGGAGAGGGGAGGGGGCGCGGCGGGAGGGGGTGCGCCGGGCGCCGGGCGCACGCTGCCGGCGGGAGCCGGGGGGAGCCGGGGGGCGCCGGGGGCCGGGGCCGGGGGGCGGCCGGGGCCGCGGGGCGGCTGCGGGAGGGGAAGGGGGAGAGGGGCGGCGAGGGGCCGGAGCGGGCGCGCGGGGAAAGAGGAGGCAGGAAAGGGAGCAAGAGGGGAAAGAAAAAGCGAGCGAGCCGAGGCAGCGGCAGCGCACACGCTCCCACCCCCGCTGGAAAAGCAAACACATCAGGGAAGGCACACGGGGAGGGCGGCGGGGCAGGCTAGCCTCGGGATGCGCCGAGGAGGTGGGAAGGCAGGTAGGAGCGGAGACCACCCAAAAAGGAAGGGGGGGCCCAGCCGGCTCCCGGCTTCCCCGTTCGCCCCCCCCCCACCCCCCCGAGCCGCCGAGTCCCCTCCTCCCAGGAGCCGGGGCCCGGCCCCGAGGGACGGCGGCGGCGAGGAGCCGGGGGGCGCCGGGGGCTGGGGACGGCGGCAAACTTCGGCGGGGAGCGGCGGGCCGGGAAGCCGGGAGGACTTTGGGAGCGAGGAAGAGCGGGCGGAGGAGCGGCGGGAGCGGGGCAGGGGGCGGCAGGGGCCGGGACCCCCCGGAGCCCCCCGGCGGCGCCCCGTACCCTGCCCGCCGGCAGAGCGGCGAGCGAAAGCGAAAGGCGCGGCGGGGCACAGCCGGAGGCGGCGAGGAGCGGCCGGAGTCGGGAGGATGCGGCGGCCGCAACTTCGCCCAAAGCGCGCCCGCACCGCCCGGGGCCGGGCCCGCAGCAGGAGCCGCTCCGGAGCCAGCCGTGCCCGCGCTCGAGGCCCGGGGCCGGCCGCCCGCAGGAGCGAGGTGGGCGCGGGGCGGCGAGGAGGGGCCGGGGGCCGGCGGCAGGGGCGCGCCGGGACCTGTTGGAGCCGGGCCGGGGGGGCCCCGCTCCACGCCGGGACCGTCCTCCCGCGGCGCCGCCGCCCCCCGGCTGCCCCGAGGCCGGTGCGGGGCCGGGAGCCGCGCTCAGCCCGCAGCCCCGGCCGGGCACCGCGGGGCCGGGGGCGGCCGGGCAGCGCCTGCCGGGCGCCGCGTTTCGGGGGGAAGCGGCTCCAGGTGGCAGCGGGCGAGCGCTCCGGGCTCCGAGGCTCCACGCGCTGTCGTGGGGCTCGGCTGTCGGAGCTACGCGGACGTGTGCTGTGCGCGAAACGTGTGTAAACAGGCGTGCGGGACTGTGGAGAGATCCGTGCGATTTGATTTATCTGTAATAGCACGTATAAAGCTTTTCAAGGTGGCTGCAATGTAAAAAGTAATGACTTTATTACCTCTGAAAGGTTCTGCGGTTCACATTTAACAGTCCTCTGAATTACAATTCATTACACAGTTGCGCGCTCTCTAAAGCCAACATAGATCAGAATACCTATCTGTGGTTATTTCCAATAAATAACAGGCGACGTTTCATTGATTTTCTTTAAAAAATCGTAGCAAATTAAGCACTTAGTTACAACTAAATCTGCTTTATTATTGTACTGCGTGTGAGATTCCAGAGGTGACTTCCTCCGGCACGTCTTCAAACATACATTCAAAAGCTAATTTTACAGATGCTTTCATGAATGGCAGCGAGGATGTTCCTACCATTAGCGTGCCCTTAATTCCCGCATCGTAAAATGCCTCGAATTAAATGGGAACTCGCTGCCTTAAAACAGTATTTCATCCGGGCTGGATAATTATTAATATTGGCGTTTGATCACAATAGTGCTGCGCTCCCCCGCCGCCCCCCCGACACTTTGCATTGTCATGTGATTGGAGGGCGATAACAAACCTCAAGAAAGAAAAGGAGTCAGAAGACATTTTTAACGTGGCATAACCACAGATTAATAATGCAGGTGGGTTTTTATTTTATTGTATTTTTAGGGGAAGGGAACGAGGCTGTTTAATGAGCAGTTGTGGACACAAAGTAACTATATTTACAATCCTTGATGTGGCTTTTGCTGGGTAATAAATTATGACAATATTAAAATTATTTTCTGGCAGCCCAGTTAACTGCGCTCAGGACTGTAAAGCCCTTACTGATTCCATTTATGCCTTGTAATTACGGTCCATGGGCTCTCTCTAAACCTTTTGGTGTATATTGTGTGTAAACTTTTAGCTAATAGACCTTTTTTGAATGGAGGGACTTTTCTCAGTACTTCCTGCAGTATATATTCTGTCTCTGATCTCTGTATTTAATGGCCAAGTCCTGGTTTATGCTTTATAATGTGTTGACAAGTTTTCTAACAGACTTTCTGAAATAATGCACATATATTCACGTCGGTTAGAAACTCCACAGTATTTTTAGAGTCGAGTAGATCTATATCCTAATGCACTGAGAGGGAGTGTAAATCATAGAGGATTTCATAGCCCTTTCAGTAGTTTTCTGTATGAAGTATGAGCAGCGTGGCCTCCAGACGTAACCTTTTAGAAAAAAAGACAGTGCTTTTATTTTATGGTGTAAAGTGCTTTTAGCTTCAGGGCTCTGAACGTGAATGTGGTCAACAAACAGCTCTTGCAAGGGACTTTGCTACAGCCTCAGCCCCAGCGCTGCGGCGCTGCCTGTCTGCCGGCCGGGTTTTGGGGCCACCTCCGGCCCCAGGACGGGGCTGTCCCCCCCCCGCACCCCCTTCCCACCCCCCCCCCCCCCGGCAGCCCGCTCCTGCCTCCAAAGCCAGCACCGCCGCGGCTCGGACGCCCAGGGCCGCGGTGGCCCCCGGGACCTGTCCGCTCCACATCGGGGGGGTCCGTGCCGGGGGGCTCCGCGCCCACCCCCGGCTCCGCTGCCCCCGGCGGGTCGGGCAGAGGAGCCCCGCTGGGCTTCCCTCGCCCCGGGGGAACGGGGAATCGGGGTCCCCGGCGATGCCCGAGGGGCGAGCAGCGGTGAGGCTGGGCCCCGAGGAGCAGCCCGGGGGGGCCGCGGGAGCAGGGGCGATGCCCCTGCCGAACCCCGTCCCCTGTACGCGGTGCTGCCCGTGCACCGTCCCCGCTCGGACGCATGGAGCGTTTTCAGGCTTCTCCGTGCCTGTCACAAAGTGAGGGTACTCTGCTCGGAGTTACGCTACCGAACGTGGCAGTTAAAAACAGGTACAAATATTCAAATAGTGCTAACGCCTCGAAGTGCTGGTGGGTGAGAAGGGCAAGTGAAAACAAACCCGGGCAAGCACCGAAGACGGCGCAGCCATGGGGCTCTGCAGACTCGTGCAGACTTGTGTGTCACCTCCTGCTTCTCACCACGACCTTTCCTTGCCCTGGCTGCAGAGGATGCCCCCCCATCCTGCTGTAGTGGCCTCAGCTGCTCTCACCCCCAGCCATCTTGCCCACCCCTGTGCTACACGCTCCCAGCCCCAGAGCAAAGATGGGAAAACACGGCCAAGGTGCTCGGCCACGTGTGGGCAGCTCAGAGGTAGGTGCTGGTCCAGGCTGGTGGTTGGGCTGCCGTGCAAGGGTCTGGCTCGCTAGCTGAGGGGCTGCCCCTGGGCTGTAGCCCCTGCAGCTGGCCCACGTCAATCTGTCCCACGCAGACCAGAGCCCTGAGACATCTGCCAAAATTTACATCTCCTTCTCCTGATGCTTCAGTTCTCTCTGAGAAACAGTGTGGTCCTTTCTCCATTCAAGCCTGTGAGATACTTGGAGGCTGCTGCCTAAAGGGACACAAAACTGCCTAAAATTGGGAAGCGTGGCCTTCCTCCTTCTCACAGACAGGCACACGGTCTTCCCGCGCAGGACTGGGACCCGAAGGCGCAGAGGAGTGCGATGCAGCGCGTGCTGCACGCTGCTGTCCCTGCCTCTCTGCTAATTTAGCGACAGACTTGGCAGTGGGTGAGTTCAGCAACTTTAGTGGGCAAATGTTCCTGCTTTTAAGCTCCAACTGTCATTCATTCATGGCAGGAATCTCACTTGCCAACTCAGTACAGAACATTAGGACCAAATACAAATTCTAAAATTATGCCAGTTCTCCCGAGCTGTGCCGCGTTACATAACGGCCAATAGCACGGGGCGCTCTCCTCCGCCGCGTTGATAGTCTCAATCAGGCAGAGGCACTGTGGGTGGAACTCTTATCGCACCAGGCTGACTCCCCATGAATGAGCAGAGGACTTGCGCGTTCTAGAAATAGCATGTGCATTAGTATTGCACGATGAGGAACTTGGGCACGCTGCTTTCCCTCTTCTCTTTTTTTTTTTTTTTTTCTCTTTTAATAAAAGCTCAAAATAAACTCCAACCCAGCAAGCGCAGCACACACAGCGGCGAGTCCATGCAGGATCACAAACATATGAGCGCCAGGTGACTGAAAGATTTCGTTATAGGCTGCTCCAGGCAGGACCCAGAATAAAATGCTGAACTTGAGGAGAGTTTTTCCAGCGGTTACAGCAAGGTCTGGGACCTCAGCCTGCCCCTGCTTGCACAGCACTGAGCACGACAGAGCCCTGAACCTTGACTGGACTTTTGGGGGATGACAATAAAATGACCACACAAAGCACTCAGGAGGCAGACTTTCAGATACCAAACCCCTCCTTTGAAGTCTACAGTTCTGCTTGTGCATGGGCAGGCAGGGGAGGCACTAGCTATGCTATAAACAATGCCAGTAAAATCTCACTTTTAATCGAATGTTTAATTTCAGCCAAACCCCAGTGTTAGTTCTTACTGCTCCAGAAGTTATAGCTAGCTTTTCATTTTGTATCTTATTAATATTTGTGTATCTTTCTATAAGTGTGTAACATGCCCCTGACAGCTTGTATCCTACGTTTCAAGCCAACATAATTTAAACTTTGTGCATTTCGAACTTGACCTATAATGCAAATCCATACAGTCTTAATTATAGCAGCACCAGCAGCCACTGTGCAAGTGAAATAGTCGAGCTTTCGTTACTAAAGAGGCACAGTAGTTAAGGTCTGTCAGTGTTCCCGTTACAATCCCCATCTTGAAGAGGTTATAACTCGGGCTGTGTAAATTTGATTGAGCTGAAACTTGGGACTCAGACTGTCAGTCCATATAGGGAATTATCTTATGAATAATTGGCTAACCCATTGCTTGATTCACAGACCTTTATAAAATGATTTTTAATGGGTTTTAATGTTTTTTTCTTTTACTGACATCTAGGGTATGAATTTGGTACTTCTAGCTCTTTTGAAGCTCCATATTGAGCAGCATATGTATAGGTACATACATTAAAGCTCTGCAGCAACACGCGGGGCATGCATGCCACACTTCCACATCTATGTGTACACATATACAGATGAAGGCACAGTGTGAGAGAAGTGCCACTTAATCTATGTCAGAAGAGAGTCCTAAACGTGTAAGATAAAGAGAACAGAACTGCCTCCAACAGAAGGGAACTAAAGCTCCTGAGAAGCGTTCCTCGGTCCCGTTGTGATCCGCCGCTAGCGTAGCGGCAGTCAGGCGGATTTACACCAGCATGGTATCACTGAACCAGCAATATGAAATGCAGTCCTAGTGCGTTCCTGCACAGGGAGCGGGCCACCTCGGTTATCTCCAGATGCAGTGGGGATAGCTGGGGACAGGTTGCTTTGTTATCTTTGTTAACAGTTTCTTAGAATCTTTCATCTTTGGGGGCTTTTTCTTCCCCCAAAGCATGTGGAAGTGAGTCCCACATGTGCCTTGGCATCAGAACAGTCGTCATGATTGCACTTTGAAAGGGATGAGCCGTTTCACTTTGAACACTGAGCTTAAGTATGGCTTTGTGTTACAAAGAATTTTACTGAGAATTGCTCTCCATAATGCTTCTCACTAGTTTTAAACTTCTGTTGCTTAGAGAAGGTTATCACTTCAAATCACACTCAGCTGGTGAGGCTGTGGACTTGGAATTTTCCTTAACCCTAGCAGAAAAAGATGGAAAGCCCAGAGCTAGAAAGATGAGCCACAGACCTTGAACAGATTGGTCTAATGGAGCCAGACCCCACAAAGTCCATGCCCACCTTGCTGAATGGTTATAGAGCAGGGACACGGTCCTCGTAGTCATTTCTGAGATCCCAAGTCATCCACTTACTTAAGCAGGTTGCTGTCCTCAAACTTATGAGCCGTAAGGAGAACACGTCATTGACACAAGTGTCTTTTGGATTCATTTTCTTTCTGACTATAGCTGCTAGGTTTGGGGAGATCCCTAGCTAGTCCGAGGTAAAGAATTATGGCCAATTCGGGCCACCGGCACAGAGCACCCGGCATGGATGTGGAAGGCTCCCAGCAAACTGCTGGTGAGGCTCACAGCAGGAAGAAGTGGCGAGTCTGGCTCTGCCCTGGGTCCTGACTTCTTGCAGCTTTCCGAATGGACAGGAGTAACGGTGCCTGGCGTTGAGGCATGCCAGAAAGAAGCTTGTCTCCTGGTTCCAGTTCACTGTGAACCTGGTGCATGATGGGCACTGTCTGTGGGCACCACCGTGCTATATGTATGTATGTATGTACCTAAACATTGCTCCCGCAAGTTATCAGGACTGTTTAAAAGAGCAGTATGTTCAACAATGGCACAGTCGTGCCTCATTGCCAAATGTCTGTTAATCAGAGAAGGCACGGGGAGCTGGGCAGAGCTGGTCTGAGCCTGACCAAATGAATTATGTGGGGCATCTGATCTTTTTACATAGCCATTGCTTATGAACAAGATTTTCTCAGGATCATTTGGAGAAGCTTTTCATGCTTCTGTGAAAGATCAGACCCGAGGGGCTCAAGCTCTCATCATCCCTATGAGAAAATCTGGAAAGCTCTACTCTGGATGTGGCAGGCAGGAAGAAGTGGAATTGCAAACAGTTTGTCTTGAAAAATAAATCCAACTATACCTCAATTGAATCAAATAAGAATTGTAGAATAATAAAAATAATTCATTAAGCTGAGGCACACAATACAAGCATCAGCAATCAAAAAAAGTCATTTCCATTGAGAAATTAGTTTTGCCACACAGGATGAGGAAAGATTTAGTCCCTTTGACTTCCCAGCACACTTGGCTTGAGTGACAACAGGGAAGGGTAGTGCAATAGAGAATGATTTCCCTCCTCTAATCCTGCTCGATATATCCCCCTGCCAGAGGAATCTGCTTGGCCTTGGGTACTGCAAAATTCTTAAGCATATATTTATCTTTGGGCACATCAGCTGTACTTCCATGCCTAAAGTAAGCATGTGGTCAAGTATTTTGTTAGCCTGGCGCCTTACCATCTTTTGGAAATGACTTTTATTACGTTGATTTTTAGAGCTTCAACTTTTAGTCACTAAGAATGCGTTTAACTGAAATTTAACATATAGATTCATCATTCTCTGTATTAATTTTGTACTACTGTTTCAGATGACATTTAGTTTTAGCTTTTAGTTTCAGCAAAGAAGACATGCACAAGCTTTGCAGAACATGGTATGGTTTGTGTGAGGATCTAGATGAAAAGAAAGAATTAATTGTTGAGATAGCAGAGATCTTCTGCATTCAAAATAAAAATAAAAACAGCCATACTGTGGGGAGTTTTTTCTTTGCCATATTTAACCCATGCAACTCTTTATGTGCAAGATTTCAGCTTAATTGTTAGAATGCTTACAATAATATTTTAATGCAACTCTGTAGTCAGACTAATATATTATTACATAGCTCAGAGCTGCACGGAAAGATGCAGTGCTGAGGCGCAACAGGAGTGGTGGTGAATAACATATGATAAGAGCGCGTTTCTTTGAGCAGTTTGGATAGTTTTGCCACCATTTGTTATTGTCAGCACATATAATTTTTACAGTACGGTATGAATTCTGACTGCAGTGAAAAAAATGCCTTCTACCGCCAGTATGAATAAGATTTCACTCAATTAGAATAACATGCAAGTGTATCATACAGCATTACATAGAAAGCTGATATGCATTAAGTATGAATGCTGGGGCTGGGGGGGGGGTTATTGTACTAATGCTATTGTTCGGTGAGCAACTATTCCCCGGCAGATTAAAAAAAAAAAAGCGAAGGAAATTAAATTCAGAAATCAGAAATATGTACAATGTTTGATATCACCTTACTGAAATTAATGTATTCACCGCTGAAACTTTGCTGTGCCCTACCGCATTACGTCTCACAGCATCTGTGTGCCCAGAGAGAGAGAAGCAGAGGTAAACACAGAGAGAGATCCACAGACTAACGGTAAATGCTGGCAGTTTCATGGCACCAGTCTTCAGATGCTGCTTCCCACTGGTGTCAGTAAGAAGTTTGGTCTGAAGGTGGCCGCAGCAGTGTGGTCCATCGCCATCATGCACTCCCCGACACCCCAGTGGCATGACCCACTGCAACCCCCTGCTCCTGGACACCCCATGCGCTTCTGAGCAGCTCCACAGCACCTGAAGCAGCTGAAGGTATCCAACGCGTGGGGATCGATGGGGATGCAGCCACAACCGTTCCTGCAAGGAAGGCCAAAAGTGCCCGGGAGCCGAGGTGTATCTCAGAGAGCCATTGTACTCGGAGCCAATAAAAATGAAACTATTCTCAATTGAGACCTAATTAGCTTTTATATTCAAAGCTGTACTGCACATTTGTACATTGCTTATGAGTGAGACTAAAAAATATATGTACCATGACACTATACTTTTAAAGAGTCTGTTGAATGCTTTTCCCATTCTCCAAGGATTGCCTCCTCCTTGGATGTATACATTCAGTGAATATGACGAGGCTAATTATTTTTCCCTGAAACGATCGCTGCATTTCTCTGGCAGTTTACACCAAATCATGGACCTCGCATCTTCGGCCTTGGAACTTAAAATAAAACCAACCCTGCGTTCCGATCCTAAGACAAAAAACTGTTTGGTAAAAAAATTTCCTGCCCCAGGCTTTACAAGGATCGCTCTTGTATCAGAGCCACCATGCACGTCTGATCCTTTTTCTCCATTTTTTCGAGGGGGTTATATATTTTTCTGTTACCTTTCCTGCCCGTGAAGCAATCAGGGAGAACGGCAGGAGGCACCATAAATATGCAAATTGCTGCCAGATAACTGGTTTCGCTGGTTCCGCCTTGGGAAGCGGCAGCGCCGTAGGGGGGGTCCCAGGGGCCGGCTGCCCCCTGCGCCCCCCAGGCCCACTGCGTTGCCCTCCCCACTGGCAGCAGCCGTGGAGGTGCTCGGTTGCCCACGGTGTGGAGACTGCTCCTTCCGTCCCACTGCTGCACCAGCCCGTGGCTCACACTCACACGCGGCCTTTCTGCGTGCATGTCTTTCATACTTCGCACTTCTACTCCAAGGGGGGTAGAGTCCTCTTCACGCACCCCCAGCACGCCCCTGGAAGCGCAATGTCACTTTCCTCCAAGGGCAGCTGGAGCCATCGCTCGCCGAGACGCAGGCTGGCAGGAACATGTCGTCCCTGCTGGGTGGCACTGGGCAAAACCTAGCAGTACTTGGGCGTGGATCTGTGGCCTGAAACACGTGCTCAGGCCCCATCCTTCCTAACTCAGCATTTGAGGGATTAAAAGCAACCACTGGTTTCCAAATTAAAAACACGTTAAAATGAAAGTTTAATTCATGGTTAAATGCTTGCAAAAGTACATGAGGCCGTTTTAAAAATCACAGAGAGAAAACACGATCTTTTTTGGATTTGGAGTTTGCTCTGTTCTTAAATTTAAAACAGTGCTGCTCACTGCGCTAACGTTTTGCAGGGCATTCGTCAAGACCATGGACTGGGCATCGGGTATTTGTGCAAACACCCAGGTAAGCGATAGAATTCATATGCGTTCACATGCACAGCAAATTTAACACAGATATTCCTAACAGTATGGTGTTAGCCCCATATAACAGAATAAGCCACAATTCACACCTGTGATGGTCTATTGAATACGTAATATGCATTTTTAAAATTGCCTGGAAATGTATTCATATGGCAAAATCTAATGGTTCAGGCGGAGCTTTTATTCTTGATCAAATAATAAAAATTGTTAGAGATCACTCTGTCATCTCATTGCTCACCAGCCTCCACAAAAACTGTTTTACGTTCCTATTTAAACAGGAGAGTGAGAAGGAAAACATAAACCACAGAAGAGTTACTACAGATATTAACTTTTAAGCCAGGAAAGCAAGACAGCTGAAAGAGCGAGCGGGGGAATTGGCTCCATCACTCCGCACCCGTCTCGGTTTCCTACAGCTGAAGCCTCTGGATGGCAGATCGCATCAGGACAATGTTGGGCTTGCCACACACCAGAGGATGACTTGGGCAAGGTGTTGCCACTCCGTCTCTGAGGTCCCATTTTTCTGTACCTTTAGGTCTCACAGGGAAGGAGACTTAGTGTGGATGGATGGGCACAGGCTGCAGACAGATCCACCTCCACGTGGGACGGAGTGGGTGGCAATGGCCTTGTGCACAGAGAAGGAATCTGAACTGCAGACTAGTAACAGCAATGGTGATTACTATTAAAGCTCAGAGCTTTTCATTACTGAAAACTTCAAATAACTCTCCTGAACTACATTTGAGCCATTTTTTTTCATGTTAACTCCAGGTTTGATTGCTGGAAAAGGTTGACTGCTAGAAAAGGAAAACCAGTGCACCGCACAGCAGTTGGGAATCGAAGCCCTTCTTTACCAGAACCCCTGCCACATACGTACTGTCACTCACCTTCCAGACACTCAGTACAACCATTCAATCTATTGAATCAAGAGACTGTTTGATCTTATCTGCATCTGTGAGCTGACTATCAACCTGCTTAGGCTGCATATTAAATCATCTATAGTAGCTGTATCAAGCTGGGATGATCTGTTAATTCTAAATTTATTAACCCTTGGAGTGCAGTCATCGTGTTTAATCTAGTGTAGCCAGCATTTATTTTACAAGACTAAATCCTTCTTTAAGATATGGCTGTGCAGTAGGTTAAAGAATCATTAATGTGTAGGAGATGGTAATTGGGAAGAGCTCACTTTGATCTTTGGAAGCCAGCTGACAGCATCGCTGCTCCAAACACATATGTGTGTGTGCTTGCGTCACGCTCGCATGTCCGGCATGCGGGGTGTGTACATGTGTACACGCCTGACCACATTTCCTCGCAGAAAGAGTTTTGCCTGAGCCAAGAAAGAAGAGAGACCTCGAACAATGCCTTAGCCCCACACCACCACGAAGACTTCAAATCGAAAATCTACGTCACAGCGCAGCACCACAGCGCAGCACCACAGCGCAGGCTGGGAGACTGCAGGCAGGGTCTGGCCGTGAGCGAAGAGCAAACCTCTCCTCCGAGTCTGCTCCCGGTCTCGGTCCGTACCTGCCCTCCAAACCAACTGCCACGCATCCACAGAGCGCTGTGGGCTACGACCACCGCAGGACTCGCAACAAGTCGAGTGCTGCTATCCGCCTGCATACAAATGTACCCCCTCCCAGACACAGATACACACACAAGTAATTTTATATAGATATATACATGCAGATAAATATGTTAATCTGTTCGTTATACACACCCAGCCCTCCCTGCCTCTCTTCCCTGTTATCTATTCTACTTGCACGTTGCCGATGGTATCAACATATTCACAGCTTTTATTTCAGTCACAAACTGCTAGGCATGCTTCCTTTTTTGGTAATCACGTGCCTGGTATCTCTCTAATGTAGCCTAATAACAATTTTAGCATTCAGATGAAGCGATTTCATTCTGTGACTGCCTTTTCTATTAGATTTGATTCTGAGAAGCCCCAGTGGGTGCCTCCGAGGCAGAGATCTATCTGTGAGGCTGCAACCGATTCAATAGCAGCCTGAGCTAACCTTGACCTTTCCCTAGACCCTGCTCCATCTGGTGCCAGGCTGGTCCCCCCCTTCTCCTCCTCCTTGCTTCACAGTCAGCATTGATCAAGGCGGAATCGAGCGTCTCTCTCCCTCCAAGGGCTGGGCAGTCGCGGGAAGGACAGCACATTTCAATATATGGAAATGATCAAGCCTCTTATGCAATCATAAATCTACACAGAGGCTGGTGATTTGATATTTCATCCACCTCCACAGATTCTCCCCCTCCCTCCCCCCAGCAGGGATTTATAAACGATAAGACAGCGGCTTTCCCCAACACCTGGAAATTATAAAGCTGGCTGTTTATTGGGAATGAATGCCTGGCGATTTGATCTGATTTACTTGGCGTTTCATTTATCTGCTTGCAACTCGTTCCGTTGTTTTCCCGCGTCCTTGGGTTACGCGTGCCCCCCCTTTCTTTCTGCCGTTTCCCCCGTTCGGGTGGTGGGGGTGTTTTGGTGCCGCCGCGGGCAGGCACAGGGTGGGCTGGGCGGCTCGCTGCACCCCCGAGCCCCGCTCCATACCGGGCACCGAGTGCCGGGTCGCTGGGGCGCCTTTCGATCTCCGGAAACGAGCAGAGGCTCCTGCGATAAATCAGCGCTCGCCACTTCGCCACTTCCCTAGTTCTGCTTCGTTTTCTTCCTCCCTTCCCGGCGCTCGGCTGCCGCTCCCCGTCTCCACCACCCCACCGCACCCCGAGTGGAAACGCTCCGTGCCCCCACACCCCCGCGGGGCACAGGCCTGGTCCTGCAGCGCTCAGCTCCTTGCCTGTCCTGCTTGCGGGATGCTGTTCTGTGCACCCCTCTGTGCCCCTCCGCACTGCAGGGCTGACCTCTCTGGGCCCTGCTGTGGGCTGCCGGTGCCCCCGCAGTGACATGGTGCTTCGGTGTGCTCCCACGGGTGCGTGACAACAGGCAGGTGGCCGGCACGTCCCTGCTCTCATCTGGTGGCTCCCCTAAGTGCCGGGCTGGTCGCAGGATTTACAAGCAGTGATTTGAGTCATTTTCCCAAGAATTCCTAACATTGCCACGCTTGCTCATCTCGTACCAGCCTCGAGATTATATAACAGATTATGTAAAATTATAATGACAATATAATATATGCACACGCTAATTATTATATATAGTTTCCTGCATATATATAGCTAGGCACGCACCACATGTGTTAAGAGTCACTTCTGTAACACTCGCACAGCCAACACTCCTGGCTGTAGACGTGGTGCAGAAAAGGAGTGGTTAGATATTTGGCAGTACATATGTATAAGAGAGATATATTATTTAATCGGAAAAGGTATCTGGAAATGTATTTCCCTTTCTTTGAGGAATTTGTTGTGCTTTATCTCCACGGGTAGTGAAAAATAATAGAAAGAAACTGTGAATTACATTGAAAAAAATATGTATGTTCAATTTGTCAGTTTAATATTACACTTCCTTTCTGCAACGTTACAAAGATTTAGAACGTTTCCAAAATTTTCAGCTCTAATCTGTGTCTTGTGTAGTCTAAGGTTTGTTTGCAGGACCTGCCACCACATGCCAGCAAAAAATGAGTGTCAATTAATAATAAAAAAACCTGTCTTCCTTACTTCTGCACTCTTATAACTTAACAGGTTTTGATAAAACCACTGATGCAACAGTGAGAATTTTCCAATTCCTGCAGTACTAACAGTTTTCATTCTACAGCATCAAAGCTTCCCAAAATAGAGCCACTGAATATTTCTTTGCTTTTCCCCACAGCAATCTACATATTATTGTTCACTTAAAATATAAAGAATATTCAGCACTTTAAAAAGCATGTTTTCTTCTACCAGGAACAGAGCTGGTGGAAACAATCTCAAAACTAGACAGTTAGAGTAACTGCGCTGTATTATTTGTGGCCTCCAAAATTAGAAATAATTTGAAACGAGAAGTAGGAGAGTTTTTAGCTAGTGTTTTCTACCACGTGAGAAGTAACCGAAAAACATTCACCCTCGTAACACAACAGAATTTATAAGCTCTTTTCTTTCTGAGCTACTTGAGCAATTGGGTAACCTCTGCAGAAATGCCTGAGTGTGGTTTGCTGTTTAAAAGCATATTGTACTTATTAATAAAATGTGAAATGGCTTAAAAAACAATTTGAGCTATGAATTGCCATCTGCTCAATGGGGGGGAAACAGAAAGTAACTGAATATATTTTCTCACCTTTTTTTTATAGTAACATAAACAACACTCCAGAATGCTATAAACTTTTAGCTGCATGAAAAGCATTTGTACAGTTCATCATGCCTTAGGTCAGGACTTTGTCCACTTTGTTAAACACTGTTTCTTTTAATTATCTGCAGAAGTCCCACAGTACTTTTTCCCCTGTTGAACAAGGTGTCCTTTTAAATTTCAGGGATTAAAAGTCTGATCCTGTTTTCAACATGATGCTCTGGAATCTCTCCCTGACAGAGCACTACCCTGAGATCTGTGCATGCCACGAGACACCAAAATCTGGGAAAAGCGGCATGTAGACCTTGTTCTGGTCTTCTGCGTGGGAGGGGAAGAGGGAAGGGTTTCTATTACCCAGCTTTTACATAGCGCTTTGCAGCGCTGCTGTCCATCGCAAGAGAAATTCATCTTCCTTGCCCTCTCTCTGCCCCTGCCCCTTTTTTGCAGAGAAAAAACAAGGTCACCGAGGAACCGAATGGGACTGCTTCCTCTGGTATCGAGTTTTGCCAGTACCAAAAGCACATTCCTCCAGTGCAACCGACTCCGTGACCCCCGGGAGTGCTGTGGGGAAACGCTCTGAAACCAGCTGAAAGCACAGAGAGGCCTCCCTTTGCCTGTCCCAGGAGAAAGGCAGCAGTGGCGGCGCCTGCCCCAGGCTGCTGGGAGCAGGGGTCCCTGCAAGCGCACAGGGAACCCATCCCTCCCGACACCTGCTGCTCCCTGGGACGGGGCTCACCACACAAACACTACAACGGAAAGAACAAAATAACATATTTTTTTTTCTTCCTACTTCTCTGGAGTTATTTCTTTGCTGCCCTTCAGCTTTATGCACCTGGGAGCCCTGCCTTTTTTAACCTCTTTATTCTATTTCTTGCTCCAAACACTCTGCTCCTGCCAGCTGCAGATAGGAGGAGAGAGCCTTTCAGGAGTGCATGGAGTCGTTCAAACCAAGTAGCCAGGTTTGAGCACACGGAGGACATAATAGGAAGATGGTGACTTGCACTGAGTTTCACAGGAGCACGAGGGAGGGAGGAGCTGTGAGCTGTTCCAGGTCCGTCTTACAAGACGAGCACGTGTTAAACAGCAATTCTGCAGTGCATGAATTGTCTTTGCCTGCTCAGTGCCTGATGCTTTCTACTCTCCAAAAGGCTGATTTGTTTAGAGCACCTTTTAAAAATAACAACAATACAAGGAGCAGCTTTTCTGCTCCCTTGGAATTTGGCAGGAATGTAGATACAACACATGGGAAGAGGGGAATCTAAAACTTAACAATAGGAAAGGCAAACACAATGGAATAAAAATGGCCCACACCCCTGCACCCCTCACATTTTAATTTCCAACAGTGCACCCGTTAGGGCCAGGAACAGCAAAGTGCCTCGAGATTTATATGCAAAGCGTGTGAGCTTATTGCAGGAGCTGTATCACAGCACACGCCTAGGTGCTCTACACCTCACATACATACTGCACCATAGCATTAAGATTCAAATCACCTGTCCTCTGTCACTAATAAAAATGAAATACATGAGTGTAAGTTTGAATACAGTGGCTTGACAGAGTATGTCGCACACAAGAAGAAGTGCTATGACTGCATGATCTAAAAGTAGCTCCCCATTTCTGTGGCAAAACATTCTTCTGTTTCAAGGGCGAAATGCACGCTGTGGGAAGAGGTAAGCCCAAACCCTTAAACCAGCTCCTAGGCCCCCTAAGAGCACAGCTTGATGCCCAACCCTACAACAGGACTCACCACTACACTCAAAAAAACATACAGCTTTGTGAGACTCCCAGATTTTCTTGCTTTCTTTATTTTTTTCTCCTTTTACGGTGTGCAGAAGCAAGCAAAGCGCCAAAGCAGTGCTGCATTTTGAGCGGTCCTTCCCCAGCAGAGAAGCTGCCACAGCAGAGCACCACCATAGAGGAAGTTGCCGATATTGGCTCATTAAGGGTTTGTCAAGTGTTTCCATCCTAAAGCCTCCAGCTTAAGAGGCTTATTCTTGGCTATTAAAACATCTCCAGGCTGAGTTAGAGTGGGGAAGGTAGTTTTATTTACTATTACAGGTGGGAAATCACCTATCCAGTTATTTATTTGTTTTTAACCAGGTAAAGGTAGGAACAAAGGGAGTTTTATTGGTTTTAGAGGCTTGTGTGGGTGTTCTTGTGTCATAGGAATGACAGAATCTCCCAGGTCATGGATCTGCAGCATGAAAAAAGGGACTTGAGAGATTTTGTAAGTACACAATTTACATACCTGACTGATTTCCTTAAGCCATGTGGTTTTGTCACAAGTACATGACAGCTTGGTTTGACAGCACGTATCAAACCCAGGTGCAGCCTAACTCCCAGAAAGCTGGTGCACAGTGCCTGCAGTGTCGTGCTCAATGTATGGTCCCTGCATCCCCGAGGTATTTGCTGGAGGCCTGGAGGGGCTCTCTTGCTGTAGCAGGAAAGTGTTTCGGTAGCATTGGCTGCTGGAAGGGGTTAAGATCTAGACCCTGCTGAGGCTTCCTGAGAAACAGTGCATGGCCAGGTGGATGAGTGTAGCTCCTGATTGCTGATGGGACCACCGGCTTTTTCAGCCTGTCCTGAGCTCACTTCTTCAGGAAAGTGAAAAGCCAGACTGACTTTAGGATGGAAAGTGTGTATGGAAGTGCCTGTATTTTTCAAAGCGGTCCACTGTACAGATATATCTGATAAGCACGGTATGGCACTCTAAGTGAGATGCAAACAAAGCACAGGGACAGTCATTAGAGAACCACACACAACAGGTATTTTGTTCTGCGTGAAAGGCCACAGTATTGACATAAGGACGGATATTACCAGCTCCTCACTCATGCTCGATCTCCCCCCACACAAACTGAAGGGATAGATAGAGCTGGTTCAGAAAGGTATATTATTGCCACAGGTGCTGGAGTCCAAAACATTTATAACACCTGTTTGGTGCATATTCAAGCAATTGACAGCAACAGCTCCAAAAATTGTCATCACCTGCAGGAAAGCAGATGCTTTAAGAGGTTGCCAAGAGCCTGATCTCAAGTGGCCTCTGGGAAAAGGCCTGTGGAGGTGTGCCAAACACCATGTCTCCAAACCCACCACCTCAACAGGTGGCCCTGGTGTTGGTTTCTTTGAGGATGCACAGGCTCTGGAGTGTCCTCTTCCTCCTGAGCTTGCTCCTCCTGAGATCAGGCTCATGGCAGAGGGAGACAGAGGAGGAAAAGGTAATGTGCCACTGCCGGTGCCATAGCTGTTCTGTAGATAGTGCAAGGACTTTGTTCCTCAGGACTGTCCATCTGGCGCCATTCCTGAGCAATAAAAGCTCGCCCACAAAGCATTTTAAAGCAAACAGCCTGTGTAATGAATACCTTAATACTCCTGTAGCTAGACAACAATACCGCAAATGGTAATTACTCTAAACATAACCACTCAGTGAAAAGAACCCAAGTTCATATACCGGCTCCTTCAGTCAGCAGGAGCCAGGGCCCCGCAGAGGCAGTGTGCTCATCTCACAGCGGGGTGACTTCTTTTGTCACTCCCCAGGGATTCCCCTGCGCTAATCCAAGCATGCCACCAAGGTTTTCCAAAAGACAAGGTGCCCCAGCAACCCTTGAACTGAGCACAAAGGTGAGCTGGCCACCAGTGGGGTCTCATAGAAAGAAAACAGATGCTTGTGCTCATGGAAGTGTGGGGTCAGGTGTCAAATATTCTAAAAAATGGGGTTCAGCACCATACCACTTTCCTAAATCTTTCTGTAATCACTGTACAGATTCTCTCCCTGTCTTCATCTAATTAAAAAAAGAAAAAAAAAAAGAAAAAACAGGGTCACTGCGACAGCCTCAAGAGCCTAATGCTATCTCTGATTCATCGGCACACATCACGCACAAGAGCAATAGCTGATTTCGTAAGATACCTAGAAAAAAAAAAACCTGGATTGTGTGAGATCAGAATTTGCTTACCAGGGTGTTTTTTAACTGTGGAATACACACAGAAATTTGAAAATCTGACTTAAAGTTACTTCATAATCTGTACTACTGTCCATTCAGTTCTCTCTGTCTGGGTAGACAGTAGGCAGGCCTGAGACAACACAGGGTGAGATTTCTGTGGTGCATCCTAAACTCTGAAATCTTGATTTTAATTTTGTTGGTTGAAAAATAGATCTCCCTTTTTACTTTTGAAAATGTCTGTTTATCATGTGAATGTAAAATAATTACTGAAACGTGGTGTGTGTAAGCATTGTACCTAAGGAAGACTTACAGCACCTCAGAGAGGAAGATCACTGTGTGGGGCCTTTTCTGTTTGTTTTTTAGCACAGTACATTCAATCATTTCATGGCATTTTATGTAATTTTATTATTAATAATAATACTTTCCACCTGGAATGAAAGCATTATCAATTCATAACCTCATTCTTGTCCAAGTCACATGGGTAAAAATTAGGACTCTTACTCTTTTTTAAATTAGGTACATCTTCCATTAAACTCACAAGTCTTCTTTGAGAAAGCAAGTGCTATTTACTTTACGTGGCCACATCAGTGAGATAAATATTTATTGAAAGCTCAAAGCATTCACTGGCCTCATTTTCTCTAGTGGTTGCATTCAGATTAATAAACCAGTTTCCTACTTAAAATGAAAACAGAATTCAGAAATGTTTAGCGTGAAGTGAAAAAAGAAGCAAGAAAATGACTAACAGACACCAGAACACTGCATATTTATTTTATCCTGTCAATTATTTTTAAAGAATTCCCTGCTTATGGAGAAAGATTTTTAAAAGACCTGGGCCATTAAATAAAGATGTCCACAAACACCAGTTTCTTCATTTTTCCTCATTTTGGAGAAAGTGAATACTGTAAGGTTCTTTTTTCCCTCCCTTTACTTAACTTCATTATACATTTACCAGTACTGAAAAAAAAAATCATATTTCAAGGGCTTTAGAATAAACTTGCATCAAGAGTTTGGAACACTACAGCGGTTTGTTTAGGAAGCCGAATACTCATCAGCACTTTCAACATTAGGAAATCACGAAAGTCAAATGGTCTTAGCAACACTTCAAAGCAGCAGCCAAGTGTAAAGTTGCCCAGGTAAGAGCTACTCCTGGGGCAGCGATGGCTCCAAGTAAACACTTTAGGAGGCCTAGACCTGGAGATAATTCCTATTTGTTTGTATCCAGCCATGAACACACAATCACCTATTGAAAGTGTCTGACTTCGAGTGCAAACAGATGGAGAGCACAGAGGTTAGTACAGCCAGGCCTCAGACTGACCTTTGTAGAGAGAATTAAATCAGCCTGACCTTGTTGTGAAGCCTAAATTATATCCATAGACCCCAAATAATGCATCTTTAATATATCACTGCCCTCTTTTTATCAGCCTTCTTACCTCGAGGGTATCTTGTTTGCTAACTACTAATGTTAAATTGCAGCTCTTTATGCTTGCATTTGTGACCTTAGCGGACATCTTGTCACATTTTTCATGAACACTTCAAAAAATAGAGAAATATTTATATATGGAGAATATATAAAACTAAGGTCTTATTTCACTTCAGCATAAAATAAATGTGAATAGGAAAAGAAATCTGCTTCAACCAGGGTGCACTGAGCACAATAGTGTCTGTATAATTCTGAGCTTCAATATCATCCCTAACCTATCATCTGGGCAGCCTAGAAAACAGAACAGTTATGTGTAACAGGGTTTCTAGTATCTCAGAAACACCTTTTCTTCTCAGATAATTTTGAATATTTCAGGATGTTTTAATTCAAAATAATGCTGAGAACAGAGTAAGCCACGTGACACCCGCCAGTTGTTGTAATGCAGACTTTTGAACAGAAACAATACCAAACCTACAGGCGGGGATTTCAACTGGAAACGAGCACAGTTCAGACTGGAAGCGTTTAGGTGCCACTTGCGTTGACTGTAGCAGCAGAGGAGCCCAGTGGAAGTTGAGGGGAACTGCAGCACTTCCCACTGGCTGAAAGTCTGCCCCTGCTTTTTGTAGTTTACCTTAACCCGACCAAGAGGTGCTCACAAAAAACTTTGTCCAGGATGCTACTTAATAAGTACTTTTATTCTAAGGTGCACTGGACTTTCTTTTTCTTTATTATTATTGTCATTATTGTTTTGCTTCTGCTAATCAAAATAAAACTTTGATTGAAGCTACAGAAATGAAGGGCAGTTTCACTCCTCTGTAATTAGTTCGGGATTTGGGCTCTGCTGCTGTCTCTCTTTGTAATCGTGAGCAAGTTACAGAGGTCCCCAACAGCAAATCCTCAGGGAATCCCCATATGGAAAGCTGCGAGTCCACAGGACAGCCAAGACCACCACCACAGGGGTGGACCCCACAGTGGAGAAGGGGTACGCTCCTCCTGGCAGTCCTGAGCTATTAGGTGGCTCGCCCATTTCGTGGAATCACACCCATCCACGCAAGAGATGCCTCCATATCACGTTTGGCACTGCCTCCTCGCTGACCTCATATGGCTCTCTAAGCTGAAAAAAAATATTTGCTACCTTTTGCTGAGATGGTTTTCTTGCTGTTTAACAAGCTGGATCGAGCAACTGAAGGGAGAGGTGAGCACCAGAAGCAGCAAGCAACAAGAGCACACAGCTGCAGGGCGGAGAAGAGAGCAAACCAGTGCAGTACTGATTTAGATCAGCTACAGAACCACACCATTAGATTAAATTGCTGATGGAGGTTAAGTTTGGTCTAATACTTGGCACCGAAGCAGCTGAAATGCTGGAACACGATGCTTTCTCCCAGCTTTCCTCTGCAAGAGGAGCAAAATATCCACCAGCACTCTGCTATTCACGTCACCTAGGTCCTGCTCTCCAGCATGGCCTGTGACAATAAAAATCCTCACACATTTTATTCTTAGGAGTAACATTTGTATGCTAAACTAAAAACTAAAAAAAAAAAAGGCACCTTAAAATTTTACCTCTTCCATGCCAAATTAAATAGATGCAGTATGTTGAGCATCGTATCATTCCAAACTGCCCACTATGAACTCAATAGGCTCATCCCTTCCCAAATAAGCTTTGGGATCGAAGCATGCCTTCAAAATCCTACAGATCAGTTGCTGCTGACACCCCAGTAAGTGTCCCTGCTAATTTCACCTGTGCTGTGGAAACCTGACCTCAGAAAGTAGTAACTGTAGGTCAGAAGCACCAGCTCTGGACTCAGGAAGAGTCACAACTTTATGCGATAACTTATGCAACAGATATGTGATATCCTACAGAGTAGGGATAATGTACTTGAAGTATCCATGAAGGTGTGCTCTTTGCAATTTTGCCTGCAAATGCACTAGAAATCCCTCTAAAGGGAAGTTCTGCATTGCCAAAAGCACATTGCAGAGTGAAAACGCTAAGGTGCACTGTATTTCCTGCAGATTTTTCTCAATATTATAAAGAACTTTCAAATAAATAGAGATTCCTATATCTCAAGGGACAAGACCAGCAGCTGGCTATAACAGCAACTAGTCAGTGTCTGTCAAGTTCCCCAAATCCCAGGCTGCTGCTGCTGTTGCTGCCAGAGGGTGAGTGCTTGTGGTGGCTGCTGCAGCCCAGGTTGGAAAAGCAGCTCCCTTCAGACAGCAGTCATCTTCCTCTGCCTTCCAACCCGACAGCTCCAGGGTCACCAAGCCTGGTCCCAAGATCTCACGGCTGAGGCAGCAAAATTTGGTCTTGCCAACCCTGCTGAGAAGTCTTGCTCCAGCTCTGACCCCACTACTATTAGCTCTTCCTTTTACATGTGGTTCCCATGTGGTTCTCGGCAAGGTGTGTGGAGCGAGGAAGGGAGCCCCAAGGAGTGGCTACGTACGTATCTGTGCTTGCCCAGCCACGGAAGAGACGGTCCAAGGAAGGAAAGGATATGGGGAGAAACAGGCTGGGAGAAAATGTTTGTGTCTTGAAAATCATTTAATCCTCCAGGGCTACAAGCTCCAAAAAATCAAGTCTGATCTAAACAGTCATACAGGAAATAATGAGTACAAACTACTACTTACCTCCTTTGGCTACACAAAGCAAAAAATACAGCGATAATCACACTGTTTGATTCCATGATCTGATTCCTGTGTTACCTTATTTCCCGGAGACTATAGCTCTGCGTACCACAACATGCCTGTCAAGATGTGGATTTACAGGTTACACTGTAGTTGAACCTGTTGGTTTTCAGCTCCAATCGACATTTACTTGTCAGTACATGCCTGACAGAGTTGCAGTCCAGATTAGGAAACATTTGTTTATGCCCCAAAATCCCCAACATATTTTTCCAGCTCTGTTCCCAGTGCTGAGCTCCACGCCACTCCAGCTCTCTGCTAGGCAGCTCTCACCCTGCTTCCTGGTTCAAAATTGATTAGAAGCAGCATGAAATGTCATCAAGCTGACCCTCAGGAGGCTGGGCCCAAAAATAACAGATGGGAAAAGTGGCCTTTTGATTAAACTTTCAATCGCCAAAAACTGTATGTTTCCCCTCACCATGCATGTGCACACACGTCGTAAGTCAAGATTAGTCTACACGAGCTGCAGACACAACGGCGAGTTTAGCATAGACCTATTCTTAACAACATCAGTGCTGCTGAAGTCAGCAGGATTCTTGCCATCACCTTCAGTGGGGGCAGGAAAAGGGTCCTTTGTTCCACTTTTTATTTCGCATCTCTTTCTTCCTGGTGGCTCTCAGCTGATATCAGAGAGAGGATGCGAAAGTAACGCGGAGCAGGCCCAGGCTGGCTGTTCGTGACATAAGAGCTGCTGGTGGGGGTGGTGGCAGCTTCCTGAGAAAGCAATACAGATTTTCAGGCCTTCCATAAAGCCCATGCCAACATGTTTTCTGGGTGGTGGGGGTGAAGTGGAGTTGGTACCTTTCTGAGAAGGGAATGCCACTGTCAAAAATGACCAAAATGCTTTTTTGGTAGAGTCTTGAGAGACCCAGGTCCCGCTCCAAGGAGACAAACGAGCCACATGGAGTTTTGGTGGGAAGAAAAGCGACACAGAAAGCAGCATGTCCTCGTGCACACCTATGCTGATACGAACATCTGATAATACAAGTACGATCTGCATATTCATATATTTATAAGTCAGACCGCTCCCATTTCAAAGAGCCTTATTACCTAAATTGCTGCAGAATAGCCAGATGCAAAGGAACGGGGGAAGGAAGGAATAGCAGACATTAGAACCTGAATTTCCAGGCCTCGGTAGGTTTGCCGTGGTCTTGCTTGTATGGGTATTTTACCCTAACCTAGAAACGTCAGGTTACACTAAGCCCCTGGTATATACAGCATTTCTGGTAGAGACTGGTTGTGAAGCAACTTGGTGAGGGCTTGAAACAAGTGCTTTTTGTCTTTGGATTTGACGTTTAGAGCTCTCATCCCCAACCCAGGTAAAATTAGTGATACCAGATTTTGAGAACACCGTACGTCAGGCACTTTGCTGCTCCCCCTGGACAGATCAGCGCTGTCTGAGGCCAGAACCTGCCTCTGTGGGGCTGCATCTGGGCCACAGCAGGATCCTATGGTTGGTTACTTTTTCGAATGTCAGCAGAGCCACCTCCGGTTTTTTGAGGCCTATAGCTGAACTACGAGAGTCGGGTGTTATAACACACAATGACAGCTACTATTCTGAAAACAGGGCTTGAAAATGAGCTGGCAAGAGCTAACATGATGATGTATGGTCCTGCACATCCATTCTGCCTTCTCTTGCCCACTTCCCTTTCTCTTCTCAGAGGATATAGGGACCTTTTTGTCTCAACCTCAGCAGCAGCTCCTCTAAACTTTAAAAGGGCAACTCTACTGTTACATTGTCACCCCTTTTACACTTCTTTCCCCCCCCCCCCCGCCATCTTCAAACACTGAGTTTGCAATGTGTATAATAAATTAGGAAAAATATATATGTTTCTGAAAATGCTTCTTTAATAATTCCCAGGGATTATGAAGTCTGTTACTGAGAATATTTGGGAATAGATGGAAAGAAAGAAGTCCCGTGTGCATGGTAGGGCACATCTGCCATAAGAAGGGAGCCAGGGCTCGCTCAGTGATGTACAGCTACCTATACGGAGCCCACACGCCCACGGCAATTTGAGGTAATGTTTTGGTTTTCAGGTGCAGACCCCAAATGCACAGCAGTTTAAGACGGGGATTGCGAGAGGCAGACAGCCGCAGAAACCCGAATCGCATTCTAGGGCTCTTATTTAACATTCTACGTATGTGAGATAGAGAATGGAAGAAAAAGAATTATCTTAAAATCCCTGCTAAATCATGCCCTGCTTTTTCAAGGCAACCTCGAGCTTTAGTAGTTCAGACAGATTCTCTAGCTGACAATTAATATTAATGGGTAGATTTCACAATGTGGCATTATCACACTGTGAGATGGGTGGGCATACCATCTGGGTTTTGGCAGGTATTAGATGTAATCAAAGGGATTACTTGGCTCAGGGAGAAATAGAAAACCTTGGGTTTGTTCAGTCTTTCTTCTTTTGTTTGGATGCAGCTCTAGGTGTACTTAACTATTTTCCCCTTGTCCTTTGTTTCTCGTGATGAGCGTTTCTGAGTTTACATGGGAAACGAGAGGCTGATACCAAAGCAATTGTATTAGGTGAACACCGGACCGATTTGCCTTGTAGCCTCTCTCTTTCTCATGCAGAGTTGTTTTGGGATCGATTATCAGATCGTTTAGGGGACTCGCTTCCGCGTTTTAGAAGGTTAAGCGGCATATTTAAACAGTGAGGGGGAATTAAAAGCAAAATACGTTTAGATAATCAACCAAACAGACCTTTTCGAGAGACAAGCTGAAGAAATCAGGTGTGCGACCAGATGCATACGCTAAGAAATAGACTTTGTCCTCTTCTTCCCACAAAGCAAATACGAAGTGCCAACTTTCCGGGGTGGGTGGGAAATTCCTCTCCCTCGCTTTTCCTCCTCCCAGCCCAGCCCCCGAGCATCAGCAGCACTAAACGGGGGAGGCAGAGTTTTAAACTTTCGGAAAGCTATCGATTTGGCAGCCTTTTCTCCGCTGTCTGTGCCCCAGCTGATTGTAACTAAGTAATCCTCATCAATCTGTGGTAATGCAGGACCATGTTTATTGCTGTAGTAGTTAAGTTGTTGTTAATTTTACACTAAACGGTTGTTATGATGATGAATGAGTAGCTCGGGCTGCCACCCAGGGGACTTCAGCCCATACAACCGACAAAACCGAGATCGCAGTGGGAAAGCGAGGGAAGGGGTAGGGAGCCCACTCCGGAACTTTTTGCAGGACATCAAAAATAATAATATTAAAAAAGATAAGGGAGAGAAAAAAAAGGAGGGGAAAAAAAAAAAAAGAAAAAGGAAGAACTTAACTCCCGGTTTGCACTCGAATTTCAATGCCGTGGGGTAAAGGGTGCTAAGTGCAATTGTGTTTTGTTTTGTTTTTTACACAGCAGCCGAGATCAGGGGGGAACGAAAACCCAAGCGATTGCCCGGCCCGGCCCGGCCCGACCCGGCAGTGACGGGGTCCCGAAAGCCCCAGGCTCGTTCGCTCCCCCCGAAGCCCCCCGGGCGCTGCCTCCCCGTGGGCCCGGCGCAGGGAGCGCGGCCCCGGGCGGCGGTGCGGGCGCTGTCTGCGGGCGGGCGGCGCCCCCGTGAGGCCCGGTCCCGGCACTGCCTCCCCGGGTCCCGGCGCAGCACAGCCCAGCCTCTCCTGCAGAGGCACCTGGCTTTTGCTGCCAGGGAACACACCTGCGTGCAGGATGGCCCTGGAAGCACTGAGAAAGGGGTCCTGTGCAACACACTTCTAAACCTCAAGGGTTTGTCCTGATCTCGTCCTCCGTTTTCAGGGTACGGGAGGCTGTGCAGGTATTGTGCAAGGCTATTAGTGTTATCAGTGTACTCTCCCATGCCAAATTATAAGATTACTACACAGAAATAATTAGGATTGTGCCAGGTTAAGTTGTATTTCCTTGCATCTCTGAAGTCTGATTATAGGCATGAATGTGCGCTTTTCCCAGCCGTTATTACTCATCTAGGTCAGGTGGCATCACGTTCCCAGCTTGTGGCACTGCTCACAGTGATGGGCAAGAACCGGGGGGGGGCAATTTAAGCTGTGAAGCCTTGGGGGGGGGGGGGGGGGTGTGTGTGAAATAAAAGAATCCAGGAGCTGCAGGCAGCCTCTGGGAGGGTTCAAGGACCAGACACGTTACAGGTCAAAGGCAGAATTTTAACATTGTGAGTTTATGGGGTTTTTCTGATCCCTATTCTCTTTCCCTTTCTTTCCAGCCTCCCTTGTCATCGTGCACTCAAAGCCTGCAGGGTAAGGGCTCCGTCAGGCCACCAAACAGGTACAGAAAGGTACGGCCACCTTTCTGGGTCAGAACTAAGTGTGTTACCGGGACTTACCGGGACAGCAGAAGAAGCACATTCAAGAGGGAAGAAATAGATCGTGTTCTCCAGAACAAGAAAACAGTCCTAAACTGTGCTTTTACTTCCAAGCACCAGCCAAACATGGGAATGGTTTTAAGGGCTTAATGGTGTAAGGAGAAGGTGACAATCAGAGTTCAAATTCTAGAGAGACTTCAGCTATTTTAGAAGTTTTACCTAAAAAGTTATGCCTTACAAAGCCAAAACAACAGGGAAAACCACCACATCATCTCTACCACAAAAAATACTGTGCCTGTTTTGGCTACTTGACAGTACTTTCCCCACACACAAAACAGCATCTCCATAGCTTGGATTCAGCATGTACAGAACCCCTCAGCTACGAAGGGTGTCCCGCATCAGTCCACAGCTGCCTGGGTTGCTGTGAACAGCTCCACGGCTGGCTGAGCAGTTCCTCTGCCCCCATATCCAGAGCCCAGGGAAGCAGATGCTGCCAGGCAGCCCTGTGCTGAGACAAGCACCACAGACAGGATTCTCTCCCGAAAGGTGTTACAAAAAAGTTATGGATGGCTCTGAAAGCTCGCCAGCCCATCACTAGTCCTTTGCACAATCCAGCTAGTATCCATGCTGAGTAGGTGAGATCCATCTGTCAGGGGTTTAGAGATGTCTGTTACAGATGAGAAGGATCACCACAAGAGCCAGATAAGTAAAGCACTCCATTAGCTTGCTCCTCCTCCTCACCTTCAACACCACAGTCCCAGCACCACTCCTACACATTGTGCAACTGCAGTATTTGGAGTTTTGCAAATATTTTTGATGGTCACAAACTTTGAAATTCTACTGGCAGTGCCTGTGAAGATGGTGGATCTCTAGCACAGCCCGTCACCTCAAAGCACTGCCTCTGTAAAATACATGCTCCATTTACAGATTTGAAGAGTGAGAGTACAGATTTTAAGAGTATACTGAAGATTTAAGAGTATACTGAAGAAAACCAAATAATTAAAATTTAAAAAGTACAAATCCATAACTTAGATTACAAACAGGTTACCTTGCATTCTCTTAGTACTTTTATACAGCAACAGAACATGCCATTCTCTACAAGAACAGCAAAAAAAATTGTGCTTATGCCGCTCCAGATATTTAATTCTTCCTGGGCCTCCTGTGTCGCATTCAGGCAATAGTTAGCAATTGCCAACAGCTCACTATCGGGCCTTGCCACACTGTCACCTGCCTGGCTCCACCTGCCAGCTGTACCCTGGAGCAGGAGAGGACATGCAACAGGCAACCTTTGAACTCTCGCTCCCCGGTCAGGAATAAGGCCTCACTGCAATGGTGCTGAGCAAAAAGACAATTTCTGCCACAAATTGCTTGTGATCCACTGTGTTCCTAAGGCAGCAGCCAATATTTACTTCCTGTTATGATTAGCTGCAAAGGGGCTACTGAAAATAGATGAGTACATCAACACTCCTTAAAATTAACTGGTAATAAATACAGATGAAAGCTAGTTCTTCCTTATTGACATTGCTGTACCTGTTCTGAGCATGCTGTTATTACATCTCACTTGAGATGAACATAGCTCTTATACTACACAAGGCCACACGGTGCCCTGAACTGTAAGAGGACAGACAGGCCTGCAGCGATCACCTCAGAATATATTTAAGTATATAGAGCTGGTGTTATTGTGAGAAGAAATAGCATGAGCTAGAGTAGATGATATTCAATTTTTTTCTCAAATCTGCTACTGCCCTTCTGCATTGCATTGACAAATTTGCTTAGCTTATTGCTTTTTTTTGCCATTTTTTTTTTAAAGCTTGATACGTACTACGCTCAAAGACAAAGGACCCAATCCATAGCTACTTTTGCACAGGATAGGACCCCGTGTTGGATTATCCTCCATGCTTATCTGTCTGTGCTTCCATGCAAGAGACCCTGGCAAAAGGCACATTCATGTCAGGGAAACGCAAGGAGAAGGGGTTGCCGGGTGGTCCTATGCCTAAATTATTTGCCGGCTGCCTCCGTAGGGACCATGGTAACTGTGGCACAGACAAGAGAATCCCCAAGGACAGCACTGAACTGGGTCACAGCCAGGAGAAGAAAAAGGGAGAGGTCCTGGTATAGGCATGGGGATGAGGTGCCCTCCCTCTTCTCCTGGTGCCAGAAGCATCTCTGGCCCCAACAATCCATGCTCTAAATTAAGGGCTACTATCCCTCTGAAGAAAGGAGGAAAAGGAAGCAGCAGCAATATGAAGAGACAAGGCATTTATTTTTGGCTCACTTGCTCTTAATGGAGATAACAATACCTCACTCCTTGACAGCAAAGCAGAGAGACTCAATTCATGGAAGTTTGCCAAGTAAATTGAGATCTTTGTACAAAAGGCACTTTCGACATGCACAACTTCTGGCTTATTAAAGCAAAACAAAAACCATTCACCTTGAGGAGCGTTCAGAAATTAGGAGGCACAGTTCCTCATGGCACAGTGCCTTATGTGATTATTTAAGCTTGCAGACATCCAAGCAGCAAATGCTTAACTAGTTTAAATACCTAATACATGAGGTGCAAAACAGTGAGGATGCAGGACTGCTGTCTCTTCCACGCAATTTGCCAGTCACTCTCCAAGGCTCCACTCTGTTCTTTTTGAGAAGCATCTGAGTCGAACAACGCATTGCATTGTAACCTTATCACATACTTACATCTAGTATAAAGGCACATAGAAGAGGAAGGGTTGCAAGTAAGTGGCCTATTTAGAAAGGTCCCAGAATATTTTTTGTGTAATTTTCTTCTCACTTCCCCATCCCTCCCTTTTTCTGAAATGGCAGGTAACCAGAGCAAGAGCAGTGTGTGAATTGATTTGGAGGCGATCAACGCATTGGTGTTCAGCTCTGGCCCGCTGCCGTGTCATTGATTGCCTCGGGATCGATTTGCACACCATTCCTGCTCAGCACACCTGCCAAGTTGAATGGCGAGGGAACAATGAAGTGAAAAGAAAATTATGTATTTGTAGTAGACACTTTCACCTCTCTCCACATCCCCCCTCATGAGAAGTTGAGAGACCTGGACTGATTTCAGTGCTACTTTGAGAAAGTGCTACAAGAGAAGTTAGTAGAAAAGGGGAACAACAGGGAACAACCCCCAACCCCCAGCCCTCATATCCTCTGACAACAACCGCTTACAGAAGCTAAAGAATCTAAAGTTTCTGCCTACAACAGAGGCAGGGGTACAGCAGGCTGGAGTTTTGGCTAATATGTTATTATCTTTCATGCTGCTGTGTAGCAGCCACAGAGGATACAGGTTTCACCTTGCAGGGCAGGTAAGGCAGAGTCTGATCAGCAATCAGGATACTGGCCATGCCAGAAGCTAGCGGTAACTCAGCTTGCGCAGGATGTGTGCTGCTAACACATCCCTAGTGCCTGCACATTTTCCCCCCCTTTGGAATCAGGAGGTTCTGATATCCCAAACCAGCCAGTTGTATCATTTCTCTTGTCAGATTGTGAACTCCATGTCATTGCTGCTCTCCTGGAAATAGCAGGACTCTCAGGTGAAAGATTTGTTGCATTTGTTGCAGGATTTGATACAAACACTTTGCAAGGTGGTTCTTACAAACACCTCCATCAAGAAAAGTGAGAAGTTACTTGTCCATCATATTTCATGTCTGTTACATGTCAAGTTCTCTAGTCAGAGTTACCCAGGATTTTAAAAACATCTCTCCTTTCCGCTGTCATTTTGTGAACAGTGTTCAGATTGATTCCCTATGCTCATTTCTGAAACACCACACTGACACACAACATTTTTCCAAAATCAATTCAGACCCCCCATTATCAACAATAGCCAGTGACTCTCAAAAGACCCAGTTCCTTATATCACTTTTGAAAGTGGGCATTATGCTCTTAAGTCAACTGGAATGCACTGCATGTAGCACCTAACTGAATAGGAAGATCTGGATGCTAGAGTACAGAAGCAATCTTAAGTCAAACAAAGGCCTCAATAAAGGACCATTTTGGCTTATTACACAAGGCGTTTGGAACATCACCACACCCAGAAAATTCCTAGCCTGCAGACTGCTGAATGTAGGAAGTTATAATCCAGACAGTATTACTATTTGCCATATTCTATTCTTCTCCCTTATGCATCTGCTATTGGTCGCTTTTGGAGACAAAACATTGGCTTTGATGGGAATTTGGTTTGACATCATAGAGACATTCCTATGTTCCTGTCATTTGGGAAATTTAGTTTTCACAACACCTGTAACACAGGTGTTATTTTTTCCTTCCTAAAGAGTTTGAAAGAAACAGGCAGAGTAATTAAAGGTTACATTTTCAGATAGCATCGCTATTATAGCTATTACATAATAGTCATGCTATTAGTCACAGTTCTGTGTTCCTCAGGTTTCGGTTTTTATCAATGAGAGACACTTGCTTTCTAATTTCCATGTATACTTAAGGCTTCCAGAGAAATTTGGGTCTGAGGGGCCACCTATTTATAAGTGCTAGATAACCTTCACTCTGTTATCCTATTTTCAGAAGAGTTCAGCTTCCATTTACGTAGTTCTGTGCAATAAAACAGGATGATACTATAAATTGACTAGCAACTCATGGGACCTTTTGAGTGTGATGCGACCTAGTGAACGAAGAGTTTGTTTTTTTTTTTTTTTTTTTTAAAGTTGTATTGATAGCCAACACAGTTTTGTAGAAACCTACTCCATTCATGACAGCGGCTGGCAGACCCCCAGAAGACATTACTTTGTACACTCACTGCGGGGGTTTGTCCAATTCTGAGCTTTACAGACAAACACTCTCTGCTCCGGTGACACTTTGAGTTGCAGCCAAAGTGCAAAGGTGCTAAAGAAGACATCAGTTATCACAGCACTCTTGTTGCTCTTTTCACAGGTAGGGTTGAGGGCTTGGGTCCTCTATCACCTCACTTCAGATGTTCATATAGGTGTATATCATATATATACACACACATTTGTGCACTGATGTAAGGGGGCTATCTATATATATAAGTAGCTATATATAAGCAGACCATCCACCTGTGTCGCTGTCCAGATCCCCTTTAGAGATCACAGAGAAAAAACACTTTTTGGAAATGCATGCATTTCAGCTGACTTATTTCAGGTATCTGATTGAAGGGAAGACAAATTGGGCCCTAGAAACCATGCTCATTTCTATTGACTACATAGATAGTTTAAATAATAAGCTGAGGTAGTGATATGTACAAGGCAGTTGCCCACATTCAGTCACATAACTCCAACCCTTTGAGGCCCTTCTAAGGCAATAAGTTTCAAAGAATAAAACACTCATCACCTATTGTATAGCATGTCACAATAACCCTTCTGTCTGCCCACCTTTTCCCTTCAGGCTCTTCTTGATCCTTTCCACCCCACGCAAATTACTAAGGTAATGTTCCTTGCCTTTTGCTCCAGTCATTTTACTGTGCTTCAAATTCCTCCAACATCCCTCATTGCGTTTCATCACATTTTCAGATGCCTTGTTCTTAGCTTCTCCTCCCCACTCGTTCATTCTCATCTCTTACCGCATGGCCCCAGCACCCTCAGTTCTGCTACTAAGCTGCCATCAGCTTCACACACAGACAACCACATGCCCGGAAGGCCCCCTCTCACCTTCGACCCCTCCATAAACCTACCTGTAAGGCCCTGTTCTTCCTCTACAACATACTACAAGACTCATTACTTTTGTGACATCCACAACAAGAAACTGATCAGCTGGTAATGAACACATTAATGACTAGTGAGGTACAACCAGTCCATGTAGTAAAGTTTAGAAACATCAAGTAAAACAAGATGTTTGACAATGATAAATTAATTAGAATGTCTCATTTTCCTAAGGTGAGGAAACAGAACTGTGCTGAGCGTCTCCCTTCCAAAAAAAATCAAGCTTTAAGAAAAATATATCTGGACACTAAAAAAAAAAACAACCCTGAGGTGAACCCACAATGGTGTAAGTACTTCTGAAAAACCTCAGCTATATTAGCTCTTTATAAAAGAAAAAATAGTAACAGAAATGCACATCTTTGGAGTACAACCAAATTTTCTCCATTGCTTGTATGTCACTTATGCTTACTGGACTGAGTTCCAGACATATGTAGTAGGAATGAATAAACTCTTAAAATGGAGTTTCTCAAAAATAGATTTCATAGATTTTTCAAAAACATCTTTCCTCAGTTCCAGTAGGTTGCCAGCTATCCCCCAGGCTTTCCTGGAATTCGGAGAAAAATGTTGCAAAGAATAACTAACTTCAACACAAAAGAGACTGAAAAGCAAGAAACATTTTGCAGATGGATTCTGACAGAAAATACCTGAAGGCAGCTAGCCCAGAAAGCTGAGAGAAGTGTGGTCACCACTTCTCTCCACCACAGGATGCTGCTGCATACACCAACTGGAACACAACTTCCTTTATTCTGGTGGCTGCTACATGCTGATATAGATATATTTGCCGTCCAGCCTACTAATAGTGCCTTATTTCATCTTTCACCATGACTTCAGTAGAGGTACGTACCTAGAAAAGTTAAAATTCTTCTCTGAGCCCTGGTTTAGAAATACAACCCTAGTCCTGCTGTGAAGACAGCAATGTTAAGAATGTGCAGCTTCTCTACTTATATATCGTAGAGAACATTGAGCATTGATGCAAATATCAAATTAATAAGTAGCTCTGCATAAACTTCCTCCATGGCCCATATTGGACTTCATATTTTGGTGTATTTTAGGTGCTCTACAGAAGAGTTATTTATAGGGTCAAGGTTCCAAGAAATGTATTCTGTACCATAAGCTTTTGTTTCCAGCTTGAGAAAAGAGGTAGTCTTCCCAAAATGAAAGAGAAGTAACTTTCTAATATTTCTGACACTGAGCTTCAGTTGTGGAATAAAAACTAGTTCATTTTACAAGTAAATACTTCCATCAAAAATAGTTGCTTGGACATCAGTTCAAAGTAAAGTTCAGTGTGAAATGCGTCTATTTTATGAGATAGAAGAAAGCAAGCCTGAGTGGATCACAATGGGTCATGAAACAGAGGGAGCTGACTTTTTCAGGATAAGTAAACTTTCACCAATTTCACCCCTTAGTCTGGTCATCTCTAGAGGGAAATAGTTGATAGCAGAGTGGTAGTCTCTGAAACCAGAGTGTTCTTACACACTTCTGCTGTCTTCAGAGAGGAAAAGGTTGAGACATTTGGTCTCCTCCCTTACATCAAAAACCCAATACTGTCTCCAAGCCTGGCAGCCACCCTCTGTTCTTGTGTATCATGTGTGAGCTTGACTTGGAACATACCAGGACATCAGAAAAATTTGTGAAGCCCTCTACTTCTTCTACAAAGTTTTGATGGTCAATGCTGTTCATAAAGTTGAAAACTAAACACAAAAGAAAAGTAGTGATTTAGGGACTCTTCAGATAATCTACTGAAAACCAGCTTGAACCAGACATTTGCAGGGTGTGGGAAGGAAGGTTTAACTTTAGGGCAAAAGGAAATGAGCTCTTGCTTGTTATTTCAACAGTACAGAAATATCTACCTACAGATATGTCTGTGACTGATGCAAATCTTTCTCCATGCTCAGCCCTGTCCACACACACTAGGTAGTGCTTTAATTGTACAACAAGAGACCACATGAGGTGAATTAAGTCATTAACACAAATTCTCCACAATCCAACTGAGGATAGTACTGCTACGAACTGTTCCTCCCCCTCCCCTGTTTTGCCAGCAGGTCAGGCGTTCCCTTTTCTAATTGATTTCAGAAAAATCAGCCAGGTGAGTTCAAGCCGACTGGTTGAAACAGTGAAGCTAACCAAGCTACTTTTGCAAGTACTTTTGCAAGTGCCTGTCCCAGCCCCGGCAGCCGCCTCCAGCAGCGATGGGCACCGGGGGGCAGTGTTGCCTTTGGGCAGCACAGAGGGAACGGGGAGAGACACCTCTCTTGCTTTGCCTTGCAATGAGGCGTTACTCCCTCTTAGCTGTTCCTGTGCAGGAATGAGATGAGCAACACGGAAGCAGGGCACTTTTGCCCAAGTATTTCTATCTTCACATAAAGGTTTAAAAGTGTTTAACTAGTTGGATGAAAGAAAAATCATCTTAAGTTTTAGTTTAATTTTTTGTGCCCTCTAATATATTTATACACACACACACCAGCTGAAGAGAACAACTTAAGAGATGAGTTAATGATGAGTTAACTAACAAAACTTGATTTGAGAAACCAACCTATTTTATGCTGTAGTCAGTTAGCAAGCACAATTTCCTTCAATCTTCACTTTCACTCAAACTTCTGTGGGATATGAACCAGTCATTAAACATTCACTGTAAGCATTCAGCATTTCACTCAGAGACCACGGGATGTCTGTGTACAGTTCTACTTCTTAAAATCTGTATAATACTAATTACAAATTATTCCATTTGTGAAATCTGTTATGAGTTACATGCTGTTGTTTCCACTCCTTAAATTGAGTGGTGTAACTCTGATAAGGATCTAATAGAAATCAGTCCATTGCTTAAGGTTATCTAGATGTTTCGTGTACCATGTTGAATCATAGCTTACATAAGCTCATGTTATATGATCATACTGACCCTATTAATATACTTCTCCCTATATCATAGTATCTAGAACCTCCAAAGCCGTATTTTTCATCTACAAATGCAAGCAACAAAAGCCAGAGACATACAGATTACTCAAGCAGGTCATTCACATCTGTTTTATAAGTATCCTTTATTAAGAACCAAGTTTTGTAAAGCTGAACAGAGATGGATATTCAGATTTATCAGAATGTTACAGATGTGGAAAATGTTTCTTCAATATGAGCAAAAGGTTTAAACAAAAGATTCGGGAAACTAATATAGAAACTCAGTATGGGGAAGCAGCTGTATAGCAGCTGACAACATTTTCAACTCACTGATCTCACACTTTCTTTCTTTCCAACCACCCTCCACTGTCTTCTAAGTGGCTGAAAGGGAAAGGGTCAAAGATTTTGGAATAGACAAGGATGCATATCCCAGAACATTCTGGGCAATCATTGACTAAAAGGGAGCAACTGCTTAGACCACACAGTATCAGCTACAGGTTTGTCTGTTGCTGAATGCAACAAATTTGAAATTGATCTCAAAGAGGGCAGTAGTCAGTAGACTCAAACATATGGAGCTAGGAGGAGAAGCATGGAAAAAAAGATGACAAGCCTAATCTCTAATCTAATCTAGAAGTAACACTTGCAAAGGTCAAAGTCACATATGACTAAACCTCAAGCTCTATCAATAACATCAAAGAGCAGTAACATGACCATTACTGAAAAGTGCAGGAGAATAATAAGGCTAAGACATCATAAATTTAAGCCCACACACCACTGATGTGCTAAATTCAAAGCATGGGGCTCCATTCTTCCTACTCAGTGTATTTTTTGAGCCTGAACAGCATATCCAGATCCTGCAGTGTCTGAACTTTTTTTGTTTGACAGTAAAAGAGAATCTTCAGTTCATGCCCAGAGTTTTAACCAAGGCAGTGAAGCCTACCGGAGTCAGAATCTCAAATAATGACCAAGAAATCAAAACTCTCTCACCTAACCTTGGGATGTTAGTACCAAAGCAGAACAATGGCACATAAAAGGTCAGCATCAGCTGTTCTGCTGAAAGCATTATAACAGATAAAATGGGGAAGTGGTGAATCGCAGAGAGTAGGATTTGGAGCTGCTGAATGGAAAGTAGTAAAAAAGAAAGAAGGGAGAAAAATATATTGGTCCTAAAAGAGAGCACATTTCCCTACAGAACAGTGTTCTAAATGAGGCTCTAAACATACAGGAAGTTGCATTATCACTATAACAGTGAGTACACTAAGACAATTAGTCTTTGTGAACTCCTTTGGCTGACATCTGCTGCAGCACCACTGCAGACTGAAGGAAAGACAGTTTTACACTTGCACATTAGCTTACAGGCCAAACCACGAAGTAGAGCTGGGCATTCTGCACTGACTTATTTATCTCCCCAATTTAGGCAGAGCCCCTTGTTACTAAACCTGTAAAAATCTGAGGAACAAAGTAAAAGGGATGCCATTTCAGGAAAAAAAAATACATCTGTTTTGAAGTTTAAACTATCTGAGGTTTTTCATCTGGTAAAAATTGTAACATACTTTTTCTGTTAATGACACTTATGACTGAAATGAGTTACTGCGCATCACAGATTCCGTCCTACGCCACCTCTGAGAGGTCTGTACATGCTCAGACCAAAGGAGGAATGTTTCTCATCTGCATAGCTTAGCAGGAAAACCTCAAGAAACTCTGGAACTATTTGAATCAATTAAGAGAATAGGCTAATACTGACTTCTGCAGGTTGCCTTTCTTTGAAAGTCTAATTGAATTTCTTGGCAAACATCAAGAAAAATACAAGTCCATTTCATGCAGTTTCTTTTTATTTTGTTGTTAGAATTTAAACACAAGCACTATTGGCAAAAATAAAAGATTGATGTCAGCACTCAAACTTCAGAGAGGCAGGGGAAAGGAATATAGGAGATGACGAAATGCATATCGGAGAATGGTGTCCAAAAAACACACAAGAAAAGAAGTTCAACACTGTTTACAACAAAAGAGCGGAGAAAGGCCTGCGACAAGCAGCTCTGAAACCAGGCAGTCTTCTGAAACCTACAAAGTGCTCCCTTAATAGCTGAGGCTGCAAGTAACAATTTAAATAAATCATGATTTAACAACTGTAGATCTCAAAACGTATATCAAGCCTGCCTTTCTCTGAGTGTTCTACCTTAGGTTGACAGTGATGGCTCCTCTGGTGCTCACCACACCGTCCCTTCACCCAAAAATGTTCAGCCCTGGGCAAGCAGCCACAGAAGGCCTCCAGCTGCCAGCTGATCAGAAATCTTCTACCAGGCAGCCTATGGTCAGGAAGCAACCTGAATCCAGAGGAAAACAGAATGAAACTTTTTGAAAACTCTTCAGTGGTCAGGTATCCATCAGCAAGCCCATCTACCTTCATCCACAAGTGCAGTAATTTCTATTTTCTTCCTCATCTTTCTGTATTCGGGTATATTCTTACCAAGGCAACTTTGCATATTAGTGTAACATGCCCCCATGTCCCCAGCCTTCTCTTGTTAGCTGTTTCTTTTTGCCTGCTCTTGTGTCACCTTTTCTATTGAACCTCTGTCCATCTCTACTGTAATTAAGGACAGTCTCCACAGCACCACTCCAGTCCACACCATGGCACCAGCAGAGATAAGCAGTATCAGCAAATATGATGAAGGATGGATAACTTATTAGTTTTATGGCTGGAGAGTTCTATAAACAAAATGTCATAACTATTACAGAGCTGGACTTTATATGGGGTGAAAATGAAAACATTGACAGCTCGATTACATCACTAGTCAGTGAGATAACTTCTCATGCAAATAACAGTCCAGTATCTTTTTACAGATACACTGGAATAATTCATCTGCAAAAACAGTGCTTTGAATTTGATTTCTGAAAGGCAGTTAGTAACAAGGCTTGAATTAAAGTAGTTTATATTTTCCAGCTTCCCCTATAACCAGAGACCAATAATGCTGCACTTGTGGAAAATTTGTCTGTTCTTACTTCCCATTTCCAAACAGGTGTACCTGTCACTTAAAGAACATTAATTAAGATAGATCCCTTGTGATTTCAGAGTACTTTTTGTCTAAGCTTGATAAATTTATCACAGACAGCCTTAACAATACATAACGAGTTATATCTGCACTTTCTGCAAGTCTATGCAATTAATTTTCTATTTGTGAAAGGAAATGGAAAATGAAATATTGTGCCCTTTCTAATGCAGAAGCAGATGTAATGAATGGCTTTGGCAAACAGTTGTCAAAGTATGTTAACTCGCATCTACAAATCTTTTCCTTCCCCAACAATAGTTTTAGGGCCCATGATAATTCACTTCCCTTCTTTGTCATACTGATATAGCACACTGAATCCAGTGTTATCTAGACTAAAGAAAATTTAATTCCAGTTGCAATCCATTGTCTTCATTTTTTTTTTTTTTTAAACCACTGGCTTGAGAGATCCCCATTGCAGATTAAAATCCACGAAGAGCTCTTTTCAGTGTTCCCACTGGAGAATGATACTTTCACCAGAAATACCGTAGTTATGCACTTGAACAGAAGTCTTCCCAGTTCTGGAACAGGCTGCCAAATACTATCCACCCTTCTTACAAAGGAAAGAAATCACTGTATCCTGCATCTCTTCTCATCATCCTTTCTTCAGGTGGGGACTGAAGCACTCAAGCATTTTATAACCAGATTTTGGAATGAACTTCAATACCTTCAAGCCTCACCTGTACTATCAAAAGATATCTACAAAACTGAGCAACGCAGGCTACTTCCAGGCTGCACAGAAGGTTCAGCATTAAAACACCGAAAGGCAGGCAACTGCCTGATGCAGGGCCCCACTCCAGGATACAAGCTGTTCCACAAGGGCAGAGAGGCACCTAAAAACAGGGAAGCCTTCAGAACTAGTTTCTTAAGCTGGCCAGGTATGAAATGTACAGGAATTGGTGGCATTTCAGCATCTCATCTACCTCTACTGAATCCCCTGCACTCAGTATCAAGAAGCAAGAGTTTCCTTCCAGAATCAGATACTTCCAGTTTCTTTATGTAAGGAAACAACGTAAAGGAAAGTCCCTGCAGTAACCAACTACTTATCTGTTAGAGTCCTGACCTCAGAAACCCACATTCCTTCTCTGCCTAATTAAAGCAGGTGCACACAAGCTTCAGTCTCCTGCTTCTCAGGTGTACTTGGTGTTTTGGACCAAGTTTTCCTCTCAGCCTCCCCTCTCAAGTCCTATTTGCATGCTGTATAAATAAGCCATATACCAAGTTAGAGAAGAGAGCATGACTCCAGGCTGCAGTAAGGGCCTGTGCTGGTCAAAATTTAGGTCCCTAAGTTTAGAGATTTTTTTTTTATTTTAAGTGTAAGTGGAACAAGCATCTCTGAAGACATCACCAGCCATACACACATACAAAAAAGCTGCAAGCTCAGAACTGTAACACCCCTCTGATATTACCAAGATGTTTCTGCAATACTTGGATGTCTTCCAGGCATGCTACACCTGAAAATAAATGGAACAACCTAACCAATACAGCACCTGCATCACCACGTACCCATCACATTAGAGAGAAATAATGGGAGCAATAAAATGAATGCTAAAGGTGGCATCGGTGCTAAAGTCACCAAGCCCACAAGCTGGATAAGCAGCATGCAGGCTATTGAAAAGCTAGGTAAATTGCACTTCTGCATAGACGGAAATTTTGCAAAGCTATTGAAAAGCTTTCAAGAAATACTACCTGATGTGGCAGAATCAAACAGTGTCGCTACTTATTGCTAAAGACAGACACAGGCACAAGTTATTGTAGAACAGTAACCTCACCACATGGTGAACACCAGCAGGTGGATGCAGATGGCCAAGAGCACTCTATGGGACCCAACCTGCCACACAGGAACATTGATGTTGTCAGCAAAAGCAACCAACAGAACTTCCAAGGTTTAGAATCAAAACTGACGATATCCTGGTGTATGGGCACAGGAGACAGTACTGCAGAAGTGGTGGCAGAGCACAGCTGTATCTTCAGTTGTTTGCAAGAAAGCACTAAACTGAAGTTAAACAAGGTGAAACTGGAAACAGCTGCAGAACTACACACAGGTCATCCTCACTCTTACTACAGGAGATCTAAATAGAACCTGAAAAACAACTCCGAAGACACTACAGCTAAAAAAAGACACTACAGCTAAAAATCCAGCTGGGTTCAGAGGTCATTAGAGCTTGCTGACATTTCTTTTGAGCTCTCAGATGCAGGCAAACCACTGGTGTGAACAGCAAAGTGGCAATAAAGATATTGTTAATTCAGGGCAGCACAGCCTTTCTAAGAAGCTGGTGAACAGGAGCACCAACCTCCAATACTGCCATAGAAAACCGTGGTGTTTTCAATGAAGCAGGATGTAGGTGCTCATTCCTAAAAGCTGGATGACCAGTACCAACATCAGAAGAGCCCCATCCAAACTGTACAGACAACTCCTTGCAGCACAGCACGAATGTGAAAGACTTGCTACTTATAGCCTAGGAGTGGAAGAAAGATCCAGAAGTCACGAAACTGCACTTTTAGAAGCCTGCAACCTGCACTCAGCCAGGACTTGCATACACTATCATGGCAGGTCAGTACAATTAACTCCAGTTCAACATGCAAGTGCTCCTTTTCCATCACCATTAATGAAGTGATTAGAACTAGGTGCTCTCCCCGCTAGGGCATGCAGCCCAGAATACTTTAATCACATGCTATGTAAGATTGCTATGTTACAGCTTTAAAATATAGGTGATAAAAAAATGAGAGGATCATACTTAGCTTCTGACAGCAGCAGTGCTACAGCCTGAAGATACAGTACCTAAACAAGATCTTCAAACTAAAAGAAATATAGAAAATAAAAGCGAGTTGGTAATAGGCTCAGGTAATGCTTTATATGCTGCTCTCTAAGCTAGGATGGAAAGAATATGAGAACAAACCCCACAGGGCTAAATATTTTATAGGTGTTTGTATTCATCTTTCCCTCAGGATGGCTACTCAAAGAAACAGTAACTCAGTAGATTCTTTCCAGGAACAGTAAATACTGCATGAGTTGAGCAGGCATGAAGTTGTATACGAGAGCAGTCAAGTCACAAGGCGTGGGTCATTAAAACAAGGAATGCCTCTTTCTACTGTTCTAGAATAGAGGCCTGAGTGTGGAAAGTCACAGATGCCATAAGCTGGCCAAGTGTGTCAAGTATTAACGTCATGATGAGTAACGATGAGACACATGAGGAAGCACAAGCAAAGCAACAAAAGTCTCTGAAAATAGACAGAACTCAAAAGAGACCATGAAGTAAAACAGGAATGGAACTGTTTACCTCATCTTAAGTTTTGTCATTATTGCAGATGACTACTCTGACTTCGGAGAACTAGGTAGGTAGTCTTGCACTACCACAGTAATCATAAGCAAAGCTGTGAAATATTTCTGTATGTATTGTTTCCCAAATTGTGGTCTCAGAAGATAAATTTTTGATTACCAAGAAAAGAGAATTCAGCTCCATCACAGCATCACCCTACCTCACACTCAGAGGGTCAAACTGAATTGGTAGACTTTGCAGTTATAAATAGCAATGATAGACATGTCATTCCAGACCTGGGAAACATCCCTTAGTAAGGCACTGAGAGCAGCCCCATGCAAATTTCTCCTCTAGATGCACAGTCCCAGGGGTGGAAAGAGCAAGAAATGAGAGAGAGGGACACAGAAATGTGCAATAGCTAAAACCTGCCTAGGCTGAAAAGATATGACCAGAACTGAAACTAGCCACAACTGTTGCAATAAAATGATTTCCTTAAGCAAACCATGCACTCTTCATAGTGTTTTGAACAGAAATTCTCATTTACATAGCATAGTTATGCTGGATCTCTTGCTAAAATGAGAAATGTTCACATGCCATATATACACACGTGAATGTGGAAAACAAAATGCTTGCTCCAGCTTAATTTAGTAGAACAGAAGAAACACAACCAACGAGCTGATCAGCTCATGAGTATCTGCACACTTTCAAAATCCCCTGGAGAATGGAGTCAAGACAGTGTCAAACTCACAAGGAAATACCTGATTTACTGATCAAATAAACAGATGCTTTTTAAAGAGTTGATCTCACCTGATATGTTTGTGTATGTATGCTCAGATGTACACACAGACCCCCATCTGTGATGCTATAACCATTATAGTTACAGAACTTTCTTATACTTCTATGTTTATCTTTTACCTCAGACAAATACAACAGAAAGGGAGTGATTCATTTTGCCCGGTAAGTAGGCATTCTACTGAAATTATATGCATCTGTGGTCAGGTCTAGGAGCCTTGACAAACATGAGTACTTCTTACGAAACGGTAGTTAAGCAGGCTTCAAAGTACTGAATTCAGGCATAGGTAGACTAGCTGGGGGAACCTGGAGCTCAGCAGGGGCTAATTTGTCCTGCTGGAAAGTAATCATGTAACTAACAGAAACACCATTCTTTTCTCTGCCTCCAATCCCCGTATCAATCTGCCACACAAGTTGTCAACTAAAAAAAATTAGTATTTGTCTTCCTGCATCATAAGGGAGCATTTTATTCTATTGCCAGGAGCTTTTGGGGGAAAAATGCGTAGCAGACAGTGCTTACGTGATAGGTCACAAGAAGCAGGTTTCTTAGGCTGAGACAAGAGGGGAACTCCACCATACCCTATACTTCCAGTCTCAGGACTTGACTTCATGGCAAAAGTCGTCATAGACCCTCCCAAGATTACTACTTCCTCTTCTCTGGTAAAATAAAGCTTCTGCTTCTCTCTTCTGCTCTATCCTTCTTTTGGGACACAGTAAGTACAAGTCACGACAGTATTTAAAATGCTTCCTCTTCTACAAAGGAAGAAATTAAGCCTTCAAATGAATTGGAACAGCAGCGTCTCAAATGCAAACAAGGGACACTGCCTCTACCAGCATTGTTTTTGTAGTGGCATAACTATGCTAAGTTAGCTCTACTGATGAGCATCCAGAATAGATATGCCATCTCTTGTTATAGCTTGCATTGGAGTGATTTAGCTCAGTTATGTTTTAATGTAGCTCTTTATTTAACCAGGTGCAACATCTTAAAGTTAGTGGCATTTGCCTCAAAGGGGAGCCATCTTACTTCAGCCCTGGCAAGAGACATACACTGCACAGCAAGATACCAATACCTGAGGTGAAAACACAGCTGCATCATCACAACCTACTCCTTGCCAAGTGCCTATCAATGAAGAAACTGCCTAATACAGATTGTCTTCTGATGGCTACATTAGTTATTCAAAGTTAGCTCTATTCTCTCTACCAGGCACCGGACCACACCAGAGTCCATCAGGGTTGCTCCCCAATATTCTGACCCTTAACTTTTGAACCAACTCTTACTCTGGAGAAATTCGTTCCTGCATGTTTTGATGTGCATAGAAATGGTTAAGCAGCTGGATATTACAGGTGTTGCAAGCAGATTTCATGCTAACACCTAGCTGAGCTGAATGAGGAAAACCACTGCTAGCTCTTCAAAGACTTTCTCAGGGCATCTCTACTGAACAATCACAATTAGTTCCCATTTTTGAAGATGACTTCATTACTGCAGAAGCTAATACAGAAACAAATACATCATAAAACAACCATGCTAATACAAAGCCAATTATTAACACAAAAATTAAGCGTGCTAGAATGGGTGTTATAGCAGCACTTATTAAACTGCCAGTTCAATGAGACACCACTCATTTTATTGTTTTATATTTAATTGCTTAACACAGTGGCATTCTGACTAGCCAGTAGGGCTTCTTGGCACCATAGGACAGATATTATTGCTACCAACACAACCAAATAATAGCTGAACCTATCCTTTAGCCTTTTATCCTTTAGCCTTTTCCTGGCTATCATAACGAGGACTCCACCTCCTTTCTTGTTCCGCACACCCTCAGCCTCCCAAGTGTATTCCCTTCACTTGTGTCTCACCGAACAAGACAACAAATTGTTCTTTCAATTATATTATTTTTTTATTATTATATTGGAGGAGAGGGGAGAGGAAATAAATATGAAAACATAACAGCAAATAAAGCATGACCATTTTAAGTATTTATACAAAGCCATAAGGGCACAGGGCTAGGGCCAGGGGGAGTTGAAGACATGCACTTCATCACCAGGATCTTCAGTTTAACTCAGAAAAGCTATAGCATGTGAGGTAAGAGTCAGCATAAGAGAAAGGCAAGAGGACACTGCAGTAAGAGATTATGAAGTACACTAATGCTACAATTTCCATGGGGGTGGGGGACAAAGAAGAACAGAACATTTAAAATTCATTCAAAATACTTCCAAGCCAAGATACATGCCTAGCTACACCGTTTCCAAGGTGGGTTTTTCCTTACTTGTTCTTAGGTACGTACACATTTCAGACAACTTCAACAAATAGGAGACCGCAATGAAAAGATTGATAGACTTTCACTACAGCAATGCAAAACTTACCACTGGATTACTTGGTCAGGTTAGATTGGTACCAGGGAAAGCAGGGGGAAATATTTCATTAACACTCCTTTTCAGTTCTGGGTCTATTCACCTTTGAATAGCATAAGTTACACAAATGCACACAGATTTTCCCTTAGTCCCTTAGAATTACTCATTTTGGAATTCACATTCTTCAACATTACAACCACACATACAAACAAATATTATTGCCAGTGTGTCAGTAGGTAATGTAAGATCTCTGCACACAAATGGAAAAGGGCAATAGTCAAAGTGTTTACATGACTTGAATGAAGAGTGGGGAAAACAGCAATATCATTTCAAATACATCTGTGGCTTTTTCATTAGGCCAGGAAACTCACAGGTATTAATCATGAAAAATAAATGTTCCTTGCCCTTAGGTGCAACACAGTTCTTACACAAGAGAAATGACCAATACAACTTTCTCTCATCAAATTACTGAGGATGAAATGAATTTTAAAACAATATCCCAGGTGGATTATGCATTTTGCTACTTAAGAAGAGACTTTGTATGGACTACCATTTATTACTTTTCTTTTCAAAGCTAGTTATTGCCAATAATTAAGGCACAGCCCTGTTCACTTATTTTAAAGGCTTTAGAGCCAAAGAGCCTGTGGATAACAGCCATAAACCCTATTGTACCCCACATTTTACTTTGGAAAAAAACTTTTGAAGCAAAAACATAGATCTAGGTAAATTAGATGTTGTCTTTTATCAGCACTTTATTATGCTGATCTATTATTATATGAAATCACAGAACACATTTCATCTGTTGACTTTCTCCAAAAAATGGTAGAACCAATTCTACAGATGCATGCTTTTCTATGTACTGTACCTAACCTTACTAAAATAAAAAAAAACACTGAAAAGCAGGTGTTTAATTAGCTGTAGACTCTCAATTTAATAGGATTTTATTCAGGTTGGGCTTCTCACGAGTATAAAATGAAGCGTGATGTATATTTGCAGGATTAAGGCTTATGGACTGATTGCCAGACCTACACTAAAGCTCCACTGGGGTTGCATGCCGCCAGAGCTGCTCACATACGTGCTGCACCCTACATGAGTAGCACATGCATTGATACAAACCTTTTGTGCCATTCAGCTAGCTCTGTGGTTGCTTTCTCTACCTTTGCTAACCCAGACCATTTCAAAAATAAATAAAACACAGTTCACTTCCAAAAAATATCATGGGATGAGTTTAAAGGGCATGCTATTAGCAGTCAGTTAAGAAAAGGGTGTTTTTTTTTAAATTGAACTGTACCTTTTTAACTCCACTGTGAGGTCTGTTGATGGAGTCACATTGCATTTAGGATGCTTTCCAGCTTTCTACCACATCACCAGTAGGGCTAGAAAGTTGGAAACAAAGTATCAGATTTTCAAACCTTAGAATCCCAAGAATTTTCTACAAGCATAGAGGGGAAAAAACATAAGAGACATACCTGGCTGAAAATAAAATCATGACCAAAAGCACAAGTTCTTCAACTCAGACTACAGCTCTGTGACCTTTTCAGCCCTTCCCAGCAAGTACTGCTCTAGCCTACCTTTCTCCTCACTACACTGTACATCCCTGTCCTCTTTCTTGTACCTAGAACCATCATTCATCAAATCCTACAGCTTGATATTTTAAGAGCTCATCTGCTAATGCTAATAGTTTTCTACAGGCTTAGGTTACTGAACAGATTTATCCTTGAGAAACTCACGTGCCAATATAAGGGAGACAGAGTGGAACATCAGCTATACCAACTGCAAATGGCTTAAACTTTTAGGGTATCAGTTACATTCAGATACAGCCCAATGAAACCAAAGCCACCTGTATTCAAACATTCAGCAGAGCAATTATTTGCCTTGAAGAATGTTTTCAATTTCTAAAACACATAGAAATAAGCTCTTCTTTCAGATGTGCCAGTGTAAATTAACAGCAGATCCAGTGACAGCAATCTGTTCAAATCTACCTCGGTGTAATTGAGAATAGCTTTTGGCACATCTGACAAATGCAAGTGGGATGGTGTTCTAAAACCACATGTGAAGTTCCTAGCACAAGGATTGCTATATGAACATTTCAGTAATTACAACACCACCTCAGTAATTACAACATATCTTTTATATTTATGTCAGTCCTAGTGAAGTGGCAATTCTGCAGTAACATGATTTAATACTCAATGGCTCCATACTAATCTGCATCCACATAGCACCAGATCCCATAAACTAAGCAGCATTGGGTAAGCTCCCAACTTTGACAGAAGACTTTGAGGACATTGAGAACTTGACCTACACCCCCCAGATAATCTTACATGTTTTTTTGTTTTTTAAACTGACCCCAGTGCACTCTGACCCTGGATAAGCACACAGACAGCCATCACTAAATTCAATGGATGGCTCTTTTCTGCAACAGAAGTGACCCAACACAACACCAAGATATTCTCAGAACAACCGTGGTGTCACCTGGGACGTTCATCTTAGGTTCCAAGCTGTTCCACTACCAAAGTGAGTTAGATCTACCTTTTTTTTTTTTTATAAACAAGAGTCAGGATAATTCAGGCAAATTCCAGCGTGAGTAATTAGATTGTGCTGTTTCCAAATTACCATTGTAATCAGGAATGTGTTTATTCCTGGTCTGAGGCGTGGCAGAGCCATGCTCTGCACTATTAATCAGCTGTACGCCTAGGTACCAGGTGACATGATCATCCTAACCCATTTGTAAGATGTTTCAGGACTGAAAAGCATTATATAAGTGGAGAAATCATCACTGAAAAAGGAGTAACACAGGACAATGTTTATTTGTGTGGTCTTCTCAATGTTTCCTGCTAATTTAAAACTTAAGACAATATTTAAATACAATAAAAAAGTGAGGGGGAAGGACAGGGAAGTGACAACACTGAAGTGTTCCAAATAAAAAGAGAAGGCAGAAAACTGTATCAAAAGGGGTACACAAAATAAAATAGCGAACTTTTGTAGACAAACTGTAAGAGCAAGCAGTATGAAGAACTATAAAATAATTAATTCTAAAGCTAATTCATATGCCCATACAGTACTAAAATATAAAGCGGCTGCTCCTGAGGGTTTTCCATTTTTGCTAGCTTTTTAACTAAGGACAAAAATTTTAAAGGCACATTAAAATTACTATCTACTGCTAAATTACATAGTATATAAATGTAAATGTGATCACACCACACTTAAATTCTTATAACAATAAACTATTCTGTTTTCTTCCCCCTGACATTTACAAAATTCATTTGGAGAAGGAGGATATACCTTACAGAGATTAGTGATAAATCATGTATTTTTAATGAATATCAATAGGAGAAACCCCAGGACATAGCCCACCATCTAATTTGATTAAACTGTGCTTAAGGCAACACCACCTCTCTGGCTGGGGAATAGCACTATAATGACTTTGTGAGCATTATTGCAGGCTGTTTTAATGATTTAATGAACTGCCTCTATATTTAGTTCAATAGCCTTAAAATGATTAGTGTTTAAGAAAAATTAGCTCACTTTGATCTGATTCTATTTGATAGTAAGTTTAAATAACCTAACCCTTCAAAACACAGTGGAAAAAAATTCCTAGAATCACAGCCAGCTAACTGCTAGAAAACATTATGGCAATCATTAATAACAGTTCATTTATGTTTAGCTACAGCATATGGAATGACATTCATCCCCTAAGATGGGATGCAGCACATACATTAAATCATATCATATCATTTTCCTATACATTTTTAATGTGAAATATGTACTAAGGAAAAACACTCCTACATGCCAATATAATGCATATTTTTTAAAAAAAATTCTGCATCAACATCATCACTTAAGAATTTTAACTTGTGGTCCAAAGTATGGTTCTGCTCCTCAGTGAGATGCAGGAACTGTATTACCAAGAGGAAATAAGAAATATTTGCCAAAGCTCCATCAGTCTCCTGGTTGCAGCAGTACAGGCGAGGTTGCTAACTTGGAAACACTCAGAAAAGTGAGCGCATAACCTGAGATGTAAATTTGCAAACAGAAATACCTGAGCTGGCAACCTACCACTGCTGACATGCCTATGTGCATGACTGATGCATGCTACTTGTTGGGGGTGAGCTCTAGGACTGGATCTTGTTCACATTTACAGCACACTTCAGAAAGGACAAGTCACTAGAACATAATACACTTTGCAAAAAAGGCAAATAATTTTGAAAATGGTGAACAAGCCAACTAAGTATTTCATCTCAGTGCTATTAATTTTATGGCCATTACTATATAGCATGATCTAGAGACTGGAGAACTTGTGGTTCTGTAGCCCCAAATCACGCTTCCTAGGTATCCTGTAGTGCCCAAATCATGCCCAAATCAGCATTGACAAATGCTGGCAGGATACCTGAAAATGCTCAAGCCACGAATGCAATGCAATCATGCTGCTGAGGGAAGGAAACTCCAACACTAAAAATCTCGTTTGATAGTTAACTTACAAAATGTTCATCTCTAAATTTGTAAGTGCAATGCAGTTGATTTTCTGGAAGAAGAAAGGCAGAAATACCCACTCTGCAGAGTTATCCTTACAATAACATTTACTTCCAAGGAAGCCTGTGTGTATTTATCACATGCACACACACCCTACAGTGACCAGCTAGAATCAAGACCACAAAACAAGTGTTGATAGCACAATATAGACTTCAAACTTCAAAAGCAGCCACCCACTTTCCAAGCAAACTAGGAATCACAAACCTCGAAGTGGGATTCTTCAGAAACAGCACTAGCAGGCAGATTCTTAGCTCTTTGTTACAAATACCTCCAGGGAAATCCCAAGAATGAGCTACAATAAGAGATTAAGGGGGAGATACATTCTCCTCTTGAGTTTTCGCTTTCCTTTTCTAACCATGTTTCCAGTGTTATAACCATGAACTAGTTGTTTGGTCCTCGGTCTTAAGCAATTCACCTACCATTTAAAGTGATCTCAAAACTGAGAGGCAACAAGCACCTTCTCTCCTCAGTGAGAGCAGGCACAAATAGATGTGCTGCCAGTCACCTCTCCCCAGCATAGCTGGAAAGTGGCAACAGTCAATTTGGGAGCCAAAACTATCACCCCAATGAACACTTCTCACTGCCCCCTTGAGAAGAGACACAACAGGCAGGATGCAAGTGGAGGAATTAAACACCTTTTTTTGAAAAGAAGCTAATTTACCTACAGAGTTCGGCAGTAGTGCAAAACAGTTACCTGACATGAAACAGAAGGCCTTGTGCAGCTGGTACTTTGAACTAGGCAGCACAGGCTCAGAACACCAGTACATAAATACTCAGGCATGCACTGATACAAGGAGAGCTTTTATTCCACTTTTGACAACCATCGCACTTATCTAGGTACAGAAGACTGCTCTCCTTTTGGAAGTTAATGTATCTGCATCCTTTGAGACAACCATCAGATTTAATCCAAAGCCTGGAGGCAATGCAGATTTTGCCAGTAAGGCTCCATTATAGCTTCTGTTGAAACTAGTCACAATAACATTCAGTGAGTATCTAGGATTAGACCGACACAGTATCTGCAGAGCTACAACTGCTCTGAAGTTCCAGGGCCCAAGGCGCTTTTCTCTTTTCCTTTAGCTGCTGCCACCACCACGTTCCTCTGCCATTTGTTTTTCATGCCTTGGAGAAGCCGGCCTGCACCTCACTGCCCTTCAAGGATGTTTTTACTCAAGAAGAATTTCTTAGAATTTATCCATATTAAAAGGAAAAAAAGGTCCTGGATGTACCCTAAAATATATATTGCTTTTGCCAATGGTCACTTCCTCATGTCATGACATGCAACATGAACAGCAGATCAGGTTCTCCCTGAGGCTGGTCTTCCAAATCATTTCACCCAGTCCCCTTGCTTCAGGCCTCTTCAGTCACCACATTGGTTACCTTGTGGTCAGTAGGTACTTTCTAACGCTTCTACGCAGCCTGTAGGAAGATCTGGGCTGACATTTCTTTCCAGAGTCATAGGAATGAGCAATACTGTTTACTCATAGGTTTGATTTACATCAGGATTTGTTTTTATTCTGCCAAGGCTAAGTGTTCCTCAAGTTCATTTTAATTTTGTTCCAATTTGAAATAAAATCTACAACAGTGACATGTTCTAGAAAAAAATATGCCTAACAAACTGTTCCATTTAAATCTTTCATTTACTAAACAATTTGATGGTATTAAATACTATGTACTTGAACTTTTATCTTTGTAAATTAGGACAATAGCTTCCATGTTTAAATTCAAAACAATGAAACATGTCAAATAGTTCATTAAGGTACATTGTCCAAATGACTCATTACTAAAATACTGAAAAATGTGTTCATTTTCTCTTCTTCCTGTCAAAAGCTGTAGTCAGATTGACGTAGTCCCATGAAACATTCTGATTTCCACTAAACTACATTTTCTAACAGAAAACTGTTCCATCAAAAAGAAATCAGCCAGCTCTAATGTGCCTGAAGTCTATGCAATTAAAAAAGTTTCTAAATATAGCTTTAATCATGGCCGACCCCAATCTTCTCAGAAGTCCTTGCCCTCTAGGCCATCCCAAAGGGATGAGAACATCCAGTAACAAGCCAAAAGTCTCATGACAGTGTGTTGACCCCATTTGATATTTATCTCTAGCCATTTCTGAGAGCTTCCCATGAGCTTAATTAAGCTCATTCATTTCCACAAATTGTGGCATCCTAGAAAATATCAGACTTCCCTTTGATAGATGAGATTCAAATGTGCAAAGTCTTATGGGAGGCTAGGTGTCTCTCAGGCTATTTGACAGAGTAGTTCATGAAACAACTTATCTAGTCCCTCCTTTCAGTAACACAGAAAGGAAAGACACACAGAATTTATGCTCCCCAATACGGACCACAGCAAAAAGCCACCTGCTACAAGAATTGACAGAAGTAATAATGCTGAGGAAGCTGTGTGTACCCTTTAACAACAGCAGCGATGCAAAGCCAGAAAATTATTCCTGCCCTGTAAGGGAATATTTCAAAGGAAAAACTGTCACATCAGGAAGGAAAGATATGAGAAGCAAACAGCGTGGGTGTTTCTGCAGTAGCAGTTGGATTCAGCTCTGAGTATCATCTTGTCTTTCCCACATTTTATTTTTTACTTGGGCTATTCCCAATTGTCTCTAGCAAAGCTGCATTGTGAAACTGAATCAAAGCCCATCTAAGGGGACAGTCTTCCTCTATGTGAAGGGCTGTTGCAAAGGTTACTTGAGTAACAGAGAGAACAAGAAATAATGGCGTTAGACTCCTATGTATCAGGAAGAGTTAAGCACATGAACAGATGAACACAGGAAGACAGTCTTTATCATAATGGGCTTTAAAGGGAAGCCAGACAAACTTCTGCCTTGAGTAGCACAGGTAAAATTGATCTGCCTTAGGGCAAAGCTATATGCTAGTAAATCCCTGAATTACTTCCAGTTGGTTAGTTTTGCATGCTTTTAGTTTTGTTCCCCCCCCCCCCCCCCCCCAATCCATAATAACTGAAGGCTGGGAAAAATGTGTGTAATTATCCTTTAAAAATATTTTCCTAGTATCAAACATAAGCAGAAAAGTGTCCTTTCCTAACACAGTAAAACTTAAAATATTTCACTTCACACTAAAATAATGATATAAGCTTAAGATTTTCCCTTTCAAGTGTTTCTCCCACAGATATTTTCTTTTACAAAGCTGCTTCATCCCATTACGTGCTTTTCTGAAGACCATTGCTAATATAACAGTATTTTCATTTCTTGCATATATTTAAGCACTTCATTTACTTTGGCATCTTAGTTCATAATTCCTGATATTATATATAATTGCTTCATTTGCAATTAACGTATTTACACCAAATCCGTACCAAGGAGTTTCAGACACTTCATAGAGGAGAAGCATTTGGTTCCCACACTAGTTCCATCTTTCCTAATTTTTCCAGATCATTTAACTCTTTTCCTACTGTTTTACGCATACTGAACACCAGTCTCATCTCAGCTGTGCTACTACAGTTACACAATGCAAATATGTTTTCATCTTAGTCTTCTAGTTCATCCAACTTCTCAAATCAAAGCATTTTTCCCCTTGTATTTGATCACGAAATACCTTACTGCTGTAGCACAAATAGCTACCTTTGCTTTCTCTAGTACATGGAAGCAGAGGATTCTCAGTGCCTGTGCTGTTGTCAGGTTACAATGAAGTCTATTTATCGAATTGTTAGCCTGAAACAGACAGCTACACACAGATTTCAAAGCATACACTGGCCCTTGTCTTCCTGCTGATACATTTGACTAATGCAAGTTTTGCTTTCCAGTCAGCAAGTTACGAATACATCTGAAAAGTTTCCTAAATATCTTTTTCTAGAGAAAAAAGGCTTCTCACAGAAATCCATCAGTGGAAACCAATCTTTGGGGGAGATCATGCAAAGTCTTTTCACAGAAAGTTCTGACTAACCAGCTTTGCTTTGGCCACCAGTATGGCATCACAGACTGTTTCCTAGTGGTGGCCTCTGTACCCTGTAAGAAAAGAAACTGGGCTAAAGAATGCTCTTCAAAGCAAGTAAATATGCCTATCCAGCCCCAGTGGAGCACATGGGAGAAAGGACAAAAAAGAGTTCCTGAAGAACTTGCTTCTCAGACCCATGAGAATATCCTAAGGTACAGAGAAGTGGCAGTTCACCGAGTCTCACCTCTCCCCTCCTTGCCTACAATTCAGAGTCAAGCCCTAAAACCTAAGGCCAGAGTATAATTCAAAAAGGAGCATCTTGCACACTATACTAGTTAGTACAGTACCACATACAAAGCTTTTTCAAAGGAACACTTATCTTTTGTGTATGCTGTCACCATTTAATCTCTTCCCCTACAGGGGTTTGGGCAAGTCTTCTGTAGCCAAAGCAGCCTTTTTTGTTTCCTCTTTCTAGAGATAGCTAGCCTGGAAAAGTAACGGATGTAAAGCATCCAGTCTTAAACCCTGCCGCACCTTTTTTATTAGGCTTGTACAGATTCAAAGTGGCAAGATAAGACACTTCATGAGGATGAAGGTATCTGAGAATGAAGCTGTCTAAGAAAAGAATCACCAGGCTAGTCACAGAGACAGTGGGTATTGAGCAGCTTCAGGGAAATGCAGCCATAAGGATTTACTTGCACAGATACTGCTGCCCTAAAGCCTAGGAGTATTTTTTAGAGAACAGTTTGTTTTGGGTTGGGTGGGTTGTTGTGCTCCCCTCCATGCATGAGTTGCTCATGCATTTCAGAACATGATGTGGGCACAGCAGATGACTGCTGAAGTGTAGGGGTGAGAAGTAGAGCAAGAGAGGCAATTTTGCTTCTCCATATCTTGGCCCCATACCTACAGAAAGAAATGGCTTGTGGACAGCTAACCTAGGGTCAGCAAAGCTTCTGCTATTAAGTAGTTCCAGCTGGTGGGGATTTCTTAATTTCCCACCTACAGAAGCTTATCAAATTGCATGTTTAAATTCATGCAGATCATGCAGGAATTCAAGATACAGATTCTTAGAATCGCAGAAATACTGTACTGTGTAACTCAAGTTAGGAATTTTAGTCTTATAAGTGAGATTATAACAGCAATACCTCCAGAATTATGTACTTTCTGTATGCTGGTTATAGGCATAGGCACATGCACACAAGTAGTCAAAAACTGAAGAAAAATTAGAGCCACCCTTATTCTGTCAGCGTTGACCTATTTTGTTCAGATCTAACAGCTCAAAAAGCTACAAATTTGGTGAAACATGGCTTGTAAAACCATAACATTCCTCAATTACTTTTTGTTGGCCAGACAGGCAAACCTGTTGTTTGACAACACATCATGATCCAAGATAGTACGTTTTATCGCTCAAGGGTCATGAGAAAATGGCCACAGGTACAGTTTGCTAACCTTCGCTAGATAATTTTTCACAGTTATCATCCAAAAAGTGTAAAAGCATAGAAGATATATTATCTTCAAGCTCAGTTTATTGTAACACGGGTGAGATTCCCTATAAAACCACTTACTAAGTAACTGTTCCGTGTTTTTCAGCACAAAGTCAAATCAGTAAAATATCTTCTTGACAGTCTAAGTGTCAGGAATAAGATGACACCTCTCCTTTCAGAGACTAACACATTATTTATCATTCTGCTCTGGTTTACCTTTTCTTGCCACCCATTGCTCTACAACTCTAAAAGCACTTCCCAGCTTCATGTCTTATGTAATACAATATTTGCACTAATACCTGAAGCCAAGCCAAGAATTCCAAAACTGGTTTGCATTCTCCCAAATGCTAGCAATCCTTTGGAGTTTTGCTCCTATATCTAAGATAAGTAGAGGCTTGACCAGGAAATTTTGGCTTATGTTAACCATCTGGGTGGTAGCAGATGAGTAGTTTCTGTGGGGGAACTTGAAGAACAGATCAGCCTAGTTTCTCTCGATTCTCCTAAAATAGTTTTGCACTACATCATCACAGGTACAGACTCAAAGTCTGGTTTCAGAGCACCCTGGTTTTCCCTCTGAACAGTTTTGGTTTTATTCTCCCATTTAGATGAGACTAAGGTCTACAGGAGTGTAGTTTCATGTGAAACATGTCCAACCACCAGTGTGGAAATTCAGGTAGATTGATATGCAGAGCTTGATAGTTCTGATACTAAATTTTAACTCAATACAGAATAAAGTTCAATTTAGTATCCAAACCTCTTGCTGATTCTTACTTAACTGGAGTCCGTTACACTGCTGAGAAAAAATTACCCTTTGTATTGCCCAAATAGGCATTAATTAGGACAAATAAGAAGCAGGCCTCTGAAGCTTCTTTTGGGACCTTGCAATTATCATAAGAGCTGGAAAGAGTCTAAAGCAGATCATTGTTGGCCAAAGTTAAAACAGGAAGATATTAAGAGTGCTGTGTACCCAGTTCTGTAAAACTGGGCAATCGATTTATTAATACTATTACAGAAATTATAATTGTACCTCATCCAGATAAGAGAGTGCATTGTGATGATATAAAAACAAACAACTGCAATCCTGACAATTTCATAATTAAGTTAACTAAACAAAATAATCTGAGTCCTCACAAATCCATTTGGTTAAACATGAGCTGGGCAAGAGTGGTCCCTAAATGCAGCACTTTACTGAATCAGGCTGGAGGAACAACATGCCCTTAGATTATTTGCATCTTATTTCTTCTCAGTCTACGTCTGTTCCTCTCAGGAGTCAGAGCTCTGCATTTCTGCAACACCTGGTTGCTGTGATATTCTTCTTAGTGCTGTGAACCAGCAGAGGTTTTAGATATTTTTCAGTTTCTTATCACCATTTTTACCTATTGTGTTTCCCCTCTCCCCAAGATCTTTGAGTAATGTTTGGAACAATATAGATCTTTTGCAGTTTAATTAGAGTCTTACCAAAATAGCTTTGATTGTTCAAATTTATCATTGACAGCAGGACTCAAGGATGTAGAACTTACTCTGTGCTATCCTGCAAATGACCATTCCTGGCTGTTTGTATGGCCCTTTACCCTCTTAGGTTACAGTGTGATCAATACCTCCCTACAACCACAGCAAGGTCCTTCCCTCCTCTTCATGTTTTGGAATTGGGTCTGGCCATTGGACAATGCAAAGTACAAGAAGAATATATATAAACGCCGCGTGCAAGTCTCCTACTCTTTCTGTACCTGAAGTTGAAGTAACTAAACTGCTTAGCTCTTTGGGCCACAGCACATACACATGTAAGCTACGTACCCAGGAACTTTAAAGCCAACAGCAAATTCAAGCTGTCAAAACCATTTCAGTGATACCAACCTACAACTCAATAAAATAATTACAGAAAGAGCTGTACTGTTTCAAGCTCACCATCATTTTCAGAGCAGAATCCTTGGTAATAACGGAACCGTTCAAAAGTACAGCTAAAAGCTTCATTGGTTTCTAGTGACACAGAAAATGCTGTTGAAACCAGAGCACAAAGAAAGAGGACAGTCCTTAGGGAAAAAGCATATTAAATTTTGTGAAACTGCAGTAAGATGTGATGCCGTAAATAAAGCATTCTTCATTAACCTCGAGAACAAGCATTAGACTTCAGCAGGGTTCAGCTGTGTTGACAATAAGTGTTATACCTAGTAGATTTCTTCCTGACATTCAGCTTTTCTTTCTGTTTCTCCTTTCTATTTTGACTTAATCTTTAAGTACCCAGGCCCAAGTGTCTACAGGAGTATGCCTACAGTAGCAATTAAAGCATAGCAAGCATGAGTATTTGATGCAAATATTTAACTCCAAATTAACCTCCCACCCTGGCTAAGCAGATATGAGTTCAGAAGTGCTTCAGGACAATGCTTTTCTTCCATTCCACTTAATGTTCTCATGGTAAGCTCTTTCCAATCCTCTGCAGCTTAGTGATTACTTATAGATTTGCCAAGCAGTAGCTGGTAGTACCTTGCAGCCACTTTCCTTAGGCATATGTCCTGGTTTCAGTTAGGACAGAGTTAATTTTCCTCCTAGTAGCTGGTAGGGTGCTATGTTTTGGATTAGGATGAGAAGAGCGCTGATAACATGCTGATGTTTTAATTGTTGCAGAGCAGTGCTTACACCAAGCCGAGGACTTTTCAGCTTCTCACTCTGTCCTGCCAGTGAGCAGGCTAGGGGTGCAGCAGGAGCTGGGAGGGGACAGACCCAGGACAGCTGACCCAAACTGGCCCAAGGGGTATTCCATACCATCTGACGTCATGCTAAATAATATATAGGGGTGGCTGGCCGGGGTGGGGGGCCGGCTGCTCGGGGATAGGCTGGGCTTCGGTCAACAGGTGGTGAGCAGTTGCATTGTGCATCACTTGTTTTGTACACATTATTATTAGTAATACTGATATTATTATTGTTATTATTTTCCTGTCTTAATAAACTGTCTTTATCTCAACTCACAGGCTTCACTTTCCCGTTTCTCTCCCCCATCCCAGAGAGGGAGGAGGGAGGGTGAGCGAATGGCTGTGTGGTGTTTAGCTGCCGGCCGGGTTAAACCACAACAGCGTAATTCTACAGAAGTTGACTGGTAGTGGAGAAAGTTCATGAAGTTTGTTTTTAAGCTAGACTATTTCATGGTCACCTCTACAGCTGCTCTAAAGCCACATACTTCAAAAAATCTGACCACCTAATCTATTTGTTGCACTGGTTGTCTTCCAAACATACCTTCCAGTTTGGGAAACATCTTTACCCCAACACTGCACTGCACTTAAATAAGAATCTCAGTTGAATAAATAGAGGTCTTTTTAGGATATGGTATCGAGGCTAATAAATTGAATCACAAAGAGAAAGAAATGAGTCTAAGGCAAAACAATATAATTTCAGACATGATTTTTAAAATGCAGTTCATGTTTCCTTTCCCCTCATTTACCCATAATATTAATGGTAAAACATTAGTTGCCATGTTTGTAAGACAACTTTAGCTGATCATACAGACCATAACAAGTATTTTCTTCACTAGAACATAACTATTATAAATACCTATAAGAAAGTAAACAGGATTTATCAGCACCTGTTTGAACCTGCTTGTTGACAGGTTTAATCCAAAAGTGCTTAGGCAAATTCAGAAGCGAGCATATTTCTTGTCATCTCAGCACAGAGGAAGACATTGCTTTTAAGCTTCTGTTTGCTTAGTCCTGGATTTGTTAGTTTCAGTGAAAAAAGATTTGCCCAGGGCATCAGTTATTTCACATTTTTCCAGAGGCACATCTAGATTGGATATACAAAAGGATTTATCATTTAGAGACTTTCTTCCAATAAACGAGTTGTTTGCAACTACAACTAGGCAACTTCATATACGCCAGATAAAGCCGCAAAATCATTTGTAGTAAGTCCCTATACCAGGCTGGCAGGACTTTGTCACATTTTCATGGATATATGAACAACCGTCCTATATCAGAATAAACTGCCAACTGAGGTTTTTCATTATTCTAATAAATACATACAGAGCATGTCACTGTACAATGGACATTTTCATTAATTAAAAGCTTCAGGTAAACCTTTGGTCAAATAGATAAAATCTGTCCACAAAAGGAGAGATTAAATTAACCTGCAAATCACTTCTGATATTTAATACTCCACCTGTTATATTTGCTTTGGCTGAAGACTTAGTCAACTTAAAGCAATTTCTGTTCTACCTAACTGACAGATTTAACTATAACACTTGATTTTATGACTTACTTTTCACCTGCCTGAAAAGGCAAGAATGCCCCCTTTTGACAATTCCATATACTTCCCCTATGAGGCCAGGAGAGGGAGTAGTAGGTTGTATTTTCCCCGAGAAAAAGCAACACTCCGGATGGCAAGTATTATACTCAGTTCCCAGCAGACAGATTTCATCCTCTGTTCATTACTCTTTTTAAAAGACCACGTAGAATTGTTCCCCCCCACACACCAGGAAGAGCTGCACACTTGCAGAGAAGAGCATCTGCCATAGGAGAGTTTTAGACAAGAACTATAGGCTTGGTAAAAAAAACAATCTTGCAAACATGCAAAGAGATGCATGTCTACTCAGGTTAATCTGTGCAAGCTCTGTGCTCACTTACACAACTGAAGGTACAATGTAAATCCAGATCACCTGCAATCAATGCAACTGTGCAGATGCTCACCAAAACATGATATTAAGGTCAAATAAAAATAGATCCTCCCACTCTTCTGCCTCCAGTTATACAAGTTCTTAACAAAAAAAAAGCCCAAATAGGTGTTTTTCTAGATTCTCACTCAAACTGAGGCTTTTGTATTGCTGCTGATGGAAAGCCAAGACTGCATGCATGTACTTTCACTTCAGGACTGCCTGTGGGGAAGCCTGAAACATGCCTTGAGTTTTCAAGAATTCTGAAAAGAGTCACCATCTGATCTTAAGAAATTTAAGCAATCCCATGTTGAAAAGCTAGTCTTTGTGAGCTCTCCAGCTCAAAGATGAGCATTGCCAAGTGACATCATCCTCCAAAAGCTGACTCAGAGGAGGAAGAAAACTCAAAAGATTAAAAGCTTACTTGTGTATTTTCCAGCTCTTCCAGAGGGGGATTATCTCTGCCTGAAAAAAACAAAAGGGAGAAAATCAAATGATATCACAGAATATATCAAGACAAGTATTTCTGAACTAGAGAAAAACAGATCAGTATAGATAGTGCAGCAGGCAGCTCTGGTCAGATACCAGCTACAGTTAACGTTGCCCGCATCACAGCAGAACAAGAAGCAGAACAGCTGCACAGGCTTGCACCAGAGGCTTTGTCTCTCTCCTGACCTCAGTGACTTGCCTTAGTGACAAACAAGCTTAGAGAGCTGCTAGGCAAGTCAGCCACAGAGCATGCCAATTTCAATCACTCACCCCCAAACAGAGAATAACCATGGTCTATGAACTGGATGCTGGGCTTTATATCCTAGTTCACTCTCACGGATTCTGTTTCTCTAGTTCAGAAAAGAGACAAGTCCCTTCACCTGTATCATCATGGAAAGTGGAGATGAATATACTCTTCAGACTTGTGACAGAGTCACCCTATACAATAACACAGAATTATCAAATTGTAACCTCCTCCTCTGAGTCAAAGGTGTTTATGGTACTGAATTGCATGGTATTTAAATAACAACATGCAACAGTTTTATGACAAGTGCAAAATACCTTATTCAGCTAAAACCCACAAACACTAAGCAAGCAACATGGAACAACAATTGAAGTCATAAATTAAATAGAAAACTCAGGTCAAACCTGGGATTTAGTTTTGTTTTTTTTTTTTTTTTTTTTTTTTTTTTTTTTTTTTTACCTGACCAACCAAGTTTAAAAACACATGCATGTCACTTTATATCTGCACAACAAGCACCTGGATCCAGTGAAGGAAAAGAGCAGGCAGGAATGAAAAATCAGATAGGGTCACAGAATGATGGCATGGTATTGTTAAGACCTGACACCACAGACACGCCATGTTTGGGACTAGGAAGTGTATCAAGTCATTTACCTTATTGTTTAGGCTAAATTTGCCAACCCAGATTTATGCAAGTTTAACATTAATTTCCAGCTGCTACAGAAAGATGATCATAAAAATCTTATCCTACTCTTGAAAAGATAAGTCTTAATCATGAAAAGACTTCTTCCTGCATTAAGAGTAAAAAATAATTTAACTGATTTCGAGTTTTGGTTTTGAACCATCAAGTAAGCTTCCTCTAACATTACTGAGTTACTGCATTTGAAGTGCTTATCACCGGCCTGTGGCAATCCAGCTACTATATTTTCAGAGAACCGTGTGGGTATTCAGAGACATACACCCTATTAAAACTGAACTGCCTTGGATAAAGAAGACTGTGTGTCTAACTACCCATGCAGCTCCTTGAGAAATTTTAAGGGACTACACTTAAATTATATTCTCCCCTCTTCCATGAAGGGAATGGGGAAAAAAACATCCTTGAACAATATGGTTTGCAAACTAAGTTTTCATGCACTGCATCAAGTGGCATTCACTAGTGACAGAGACCTTGCCAATTGAAAAATTGTACTCTTCAGTGCCAAAAGTACTCAAGGTGGCTCCAATTAAATTATGCCACTTTGATTACAAACTTTCACCAGCTGAGAAGCTAGTTCATCATTTTTAAGTGAAGAGATCTGGAAAATTAGCAACAGGAAAAATAGAAAACTGTTTTATAGTAGTATGAAATTGAATAGCTGTTTGGAAATACCTTCTCATTGTGCTTTATCACTTGTGATTTACTTTAACGTGAGATGACTTAGCTCACGCTGCTATTTTTAAAATTTCTCCCCAGATTCCTTCATGAACATCCTAAAACACATCACAACCTGCTACCTATAGGGAGGGACTGTTCCAAACAAGCACAAACCCTTTACTTGGAAAACAAAAAGCACCTGGGAAGAAAATCTTTCCCATCGTTCCACCTTTTGTTTTTCCTTGTGTTTGTCAAAAGCTAAAGGAGAAGCGGCAAGTTTTCCAACACAGTTTGAGGAACTAGTTCAGGTTCAAGTTGTATTGTTTCAGTCTGAACTTGGTTCCATATCTAACCCTGTTCAAATTTAAGCGGGGGTGCTCACTTTCTCAGTTACATTCACCTCACACATCTTTTACAATAAAGACAGCTTTAAAGCAAGCTTTCATCTTCCTTGTGTTATCCAGATTTTTTAGTTACCTGCACAGCAGCCAGGATGTATTGTTTCTACTCTTTTTCAGTGTGAACAGAAGTTATTTTCTTCTTGTGTAATGCTATGAAGTATATTTAACTTTGTTTCCCATTTCCTAAAGGAGAGCTGTGATCAAAGACAATAATCACTTGATGAAAGATTCAGAAATTTTACCCCACATCAGCCTCTTCCTCCCCCTCCAAGGACGTTCACTGCTACACTCCTCTGACCACTGTTTTGATTATTAAGCAGCTCAGTGAGGACATTACACTGATTTAGAGAATGTTTTACTGGAATCAGGTTCCAAAGAGCCTCTTCCCTTCTACATGCAGTGTGTTTAGCATTCACTATCAGCTCTGGGATTTACTGAGAACTTGGAAAAGTCTGTTCTCATTTGCCACAGAAGATTAGAGAATTTAGGTATTTCTACAGTTACAATGAACTAGTTTCTAGAAATACCTTTATCAAGAATGAACTCTGCTTCACTGAAATTAGATTCTCCTTATCATTATTTTTAAAGCTGGCTAGATGATTTTGACAATTTTAAAGAAATTCCACTAGTGACTATGCAACCAGTATTTCCTGCAGTCTGTGCTCTCCCAGGAAAATGAAGGCTTATCTGTTGCCAGCCAGGAAATATTCACTAGACTGAAAGTCTACCATCTACTTTTTGGAAAGCTGCAGTGCTGGTGGTAAAGATTGAATAGCAGAAAGGCTTCTTTTCTAATCTTTTTCAAGTTCTGTACTTCACAATGGCAGTACAGAATGAAGGCTGTTAATTACAGTACAGTATGAAACTTGCAATATGAAAACCTATTTATTCTCAGTTTCAGTAGTTGAAGATAATTAATAGTTTTATCTTCCTACTTGCTTCACTGATAGGGTACAAACAGAGGAATAGAACAAATCTATGTGTAGTTAAAAGTTTCAAGATAGGAAGTTGCAGTCTAAGGAAAGACTATTAGCCTCTTGCTTAGTTAAAAACAAAGATTTAAACATGGGTAAAAATAAACACCGCATTGCTAAGCTGCAAGTTAACAGTTCATGATCCGTGTTTATTTTACCACTTCAGACCCAGCCTTTAGAAGAGCCCTTCACTTGGAGTTTACATTCTACCTCGCACTAGTTCATGATAACAAAATTCGCACAGCGTGATCACAAGTTGGATATTTGGCAAGTAGGTTCTTCCCCCAGCCATGACTAACTAGGGGTGGAGAACGCATACTACACAAACATCTAAATTCCTAATCACGTTATACCTAAAAAAAAGTTTTACTTTTAGTTTTACTTCCACAAAGCAGCTGTGGAAATTAAAATAAAAAGTAAAACTACACAGTTCACAAAATTCTGTTGCACTCACATGGATGCCATGGTGAGGACAGTCCTCACACCAGCAAGATCACTAGTTTTGCTGCTAGAGGCTCTCAGCCCTGAGATTCAGAGCTGAGCTCTGCTCTTGCTATGCTCTTCAGACAGGTGACCTGGAAACTACATGGCATAGCCAGTAGGACCACACGGAGAAGTCAAACTAGAGAATGCAGAGTCACAGCAGAGTCCACTTCACACAGCACATGTGGGAAGCTCCATACCCACTAAATCCCCACTGCATACAACGAGTACCTAAAATTTATACAAGAATCATTTAGTCCAGCAGCAACACCCTGAAACATGAATAGGTTGTATGATGACCAAATTCCAACTCAGACATTAGAAAGACAATTCATGGACTAAAAGTTCATCTTAACAGTATCTGTGGCTTTCTAAGATCATCACAACAAATTTTATTTATCCAAACTGTAGAGTCTATTCATATGCATTAATCAAGAATCCCCAGAAACATTAACAAACATGTTGGTCATCCATCAGAGAAAGGAAACACTAGTTACCAAAAGGGATAGCTGCACTTATGTGGACCACCTGGCAGATCTAGAGACCACAGCTGTTCCCTTCGCTTCCCCACCCCAAGTAACAGAGCATACATATTTTCACTTGCTGTTTTCAGCTATCTTTGAATCATGCTTTTCTCATGGCCATGTTGATGTGACCAGAATCATTTTCTTTATCAAGATACATATGATTTTAGCTGTTTGACTCTAATCCCTGTAAGTACTGGCTGTTTTCACAGGTGATACAGAAAAGTATGTTAAAGCAAAGTGTTCAAGCACAACCTTGAGCACGCGCCTGTCTCCTGCACAGTTTCACATTACAGTAAGACATTCCCAAGGCTTGGCAGATGAGGGCATAATGAGAATCAGTCTTGCACAGTGTTATCTCGTGTCTGAAATAAATATTCTTGTACAACACAGAAATGAACAGCTAGAGTTTTGTTATTGGAGAGTGAACTGAGCCATCCCCCAAATGGTTACTATATCTAGTTATCAATTAAACAAGAGCTCCTTAGGGAAAACAGTGCTTCAAAGATAGAAGGCTTCTCTAACAAATTCCTAGTGAAGCAATTTTGAATAATCTCACAAAACAGTAACAGTACGACCAAAACTTTCAGAGGAATCTTCCCTGTGAACACCTCCCTTTTATGACGTGCTTGCAAACAGCACAGAAACGGAGAAATCTTTCAGACCAAAAATGGAATTGTTAATAGAAAAAAAACTAGACGTTATTTAGGAGGAATTGGGTGGATGAAAGCACAGTAAAGATAATGCACCAGACTAGGTACAGACACCAAAAACACAAAGCCTTTAAAGTAATGTGCTCTAGCTACACCCATGGTCACCTCTTCCCCAGCTCCTCTCCAGCTACTGTTATATTATTTCACAAGAGCAGGGCAGCAGATTTTAGTGAACTTTAGGTACTTCCTCCTCTAAATGCAGAGAGATAAATGCAGTGGAAAAGCCTGAACAGCACTACTCACATCCCACTACATTTTTCAAAGCTATCGTCTTCTTCATCTTTCTGTAATACAGTGACTGCTGTGAGTTGTCCCTCCATAATTACTCAGGAAAAACAGCCCAGTATAAGAAAATATCAAATGGAATGCTCAGAATGGAAGTAAGTATATAGAGAACATCAGGAATGTCTTCGCATTTAATTTTGTCTCTCCCCATTTCAGTATAAGGAATGGGGGAATAGATACCATTGGAAGACAAGATGCTGTGAACAAACAGCAGAACAAATAGCATCCTCCTTGGAAACCTCCATGAGACAGCAGGTTTCCACCAGAGCACAATTCTACATGAGGATTATACACATTTTTTTGTTGCCCATCCACATGGCTGTTGAGTAATTATTTAAAAGATCAATGTTTAGCATTAAAGCAGAATTACTTATTGGGTTATGGTTTTGGTCATTTCCCTTCAAATAATAGGAAAGATTATAGACAGTTAAAAACAAGCACAGCTATACAACCTCCCTAGGGATTTGCCAGTTTTCCTGGACTGCAGAATGGAACCTGGTCTCCTCAGGCATAGGAAGGCAGCTAGATGAAGCAGGCCAGCTCAGAGTTCCCTTTAACAAGCTCAAGTTCACAATCAAATTGACTAATTTTTGGAAACAGGTTAGATGCTAAGTTTCTGCACAAAGTTTGACATAAGGCTGCCATGTAAAAAGGTGGGCAGGAGGGGCCAACTTCTGCAAGGTGTTACTACAAGGTTAACGGACAGGAAAATTTCTCCCAGTTCTCACACAGAATTGAGGAGTTTCAGTAATTATCGGTATCCATTCCTCTCTTTAAAGTTTCCCTGCAAGCAGTAATCAGAATTATATACGATCTCTGCATGAAACTAATGAATTCATGACAAAGACGACTCCTCAACACGATAAGAGATAGTGCATCAGGGGTATTAGCATCAGGCTTTAATGCCAAAGAACAGTCTCACTGCCACGTTTGAACTATAAAGGAACTAGAACAAATACCAGTGCTACACAACATCAGCTGTCTAAGGACTTATGTTCCCACCCCCATCCCAAAATAAAAGAAAGCAATGAACAACACAAAGATTAAAGTTCCCCCTCTTCTTCTACTGAGGAGAAAAGAAGTAACTGTTCCTGCTCTCTAAAGCTATTCATAGATAAAGCTATAGCACATTCTTCTAGAGAAGTTTCCATTCAAATCAAACACTTGTTAAACATCACAAATTTACACCTCCTAGCACTTCTGTAAGATAAGTATTACCATACTGCCTTCATTTTACAGCTAAAGAGAAAGGAAAAACCAAGGCACAGTCTGCAAATTCGTGCAATACCTTCCTATCAACTAACTGTGACCCAACAGACTTTCTATGCCAACACCTACAATATAAAAATGTTTTCTTCACGTTTGCTAGCAGAGAACACTTCTGTTGTAAGTTAACTATTTTTTTCCCTCTAAAATAAGTCCATTTCTTACAAACCTTTCCTCCTCCCAGGGAAATAACTTAAAGGTAAATTGCAATGGCAAAGATTCTGTATGCATACCACCTTTGAAAGGCACCAGAGTTCAAGTCAAATCTTTACAAAACCAACACACTGAGGTTCTCTACAGGAAATGCAAACACTTCAGGAGCATTGACAGTCAAACCTTAGTTGTCCCCTCAGTGAAGCCCCAATAAATTGAAGCAGCCTTCATGAATCCACCCGCCAGCCGCTTATCCAAATGCTAGCATACACAGACCTCAATAAGCACACCTTTCACTTGGAAAGTGATGCTGTCAAGCATCGAAGGTCCTCTCTGCACTTCCATGTAAATATCTCCAAGAGACTGTTGCTACATCCGATGCATGTTAGTGGAGGTGAAGGAAGCTCCTCCTCTATGGAGAGCACAAACTAATATCAAAAATGTGTGAAGTGGAACAACAAAACTGACTTTGGATTTGGCACAGCTGAAACAAACAGACCACCGAGGAAACAGCTGGAAAAGCAGAAAGAACATCCTTAACTCTCTCTGCCATCACCTTGCAGGTTCCTAGACATTTCAGGCCATACCCCACAATCGCACCACAGAATAGCAGAGTCCTTTAGATGACTGGCTCAGGTAATCAAAGCAGAAAATAGCTAGAAATACTGCCAAGTGATTAGAAGAGAACTGGCTGTAAATTTAAACACCATTTTGATTCATTAATCTCCAACAGCTAAAGACAAACCTAAAGCAAAATTAACATGATTGTAAACTAAGCACTCGTATCCTGTGGCTATTTTTTGGCCTGCTGAGAGAGAATGAGCTGATCAAAGAAAGACACTTCACTGCAAGCAGCAAGATTAGTGCTGCTTCGCTGAGCTCACAGTTAGTTCCCATTAACTAACCTGTTTTAGAAGCTGGTAATACCATAATTAATCTTAGCTTCAATTTGAAGTGAAAGAAGGGAGTGACCCATCCATCTGATGACATTGTACGTTACAATCCGCTGCAAGCTTATGCATAGTCTTTTGTTGTTGTTGACCAGGTGAAGAACTGTAATAATTCCACATTGAGGGACACAAGTTTTAAGGCTTTCCTGATAATGCAAAGCAGAGTATTGTTTTGCTGGCTTAACATACAGTGGCAAGCTGAAGTCATACCAGGCGACCACAAATAAGCAAGGAATTACACTAGAACTGTCAGTATGAGGAACTAAAAGCTAATAGCTATTATTAGCAGCAAACACGCCTAGAAAGATATACAGCAACCCAATAATAGTCCCCTCAGGAACACACCCTTCTAAGCAACTAGTGTTTCAGCAATAACAGTCTGAACTGGCTTAAAATATAAGTTATCTGCATTTACATTTCTGTATAGCTTATTCAGTTAACAATACCAACACATAGACATAGAACTATGTCCCTTAAGTTCTTGAAGTTTATGAAAGAGGGGGAAAAAACCCTTCGACCACCACTTTTTTGAATCCATATATCTGAAATCTGTTTTCAGCAATCCTGCCTCCTATTGTTCCACATTATCTCTTCCCATACATCTTCCCACATAATGTGATAGACGGTAAACCTTAAGAACATTTGTTAGAAGACAGCTTTCCAGAATTGAATTGTGTTATTTTCAGCTGATATTCATCAGGACCTAAATGTATACATACAAATTATTGCTGACAAAAATCTTTCCTTAGTGAAATATGGTACATTACACAGATAACATCTTCCTCATTTGTAAGAGAAATCCAAAGTTTGAATAAAATCTTGGCCTGATAAATTATTCTCAGTTCTGTGGGTAATGTTTTAATATCACATATTTCCTCCATAGCAGTTTCACCTTTCAGTCCAATTTTGTATGTTGCAGCAGAAAGGTTTGGGTACAGTTGTCGGTATATAAATTTTTGTGCATATACCAAAGGTTTTAACTCTCATTCTCCTTCAATCATTAACACATCAGAACATTCAAATGTAGGAAAAATCATAAATTAACTTGTCAAATAAAATATATAGCATATAGATAAATATTTCTGAACAAAGATGTCTTTTTATGGATTGCAACACACATAATTCATCTGATAAAGAGCTACACGACGAGGAAATAACAGTAAAACATTCCAAGTTTTCCATTCACACAGGCACAGTGCTTGATACCATTGCCACATGACTCTAGCTGCGCTCTCCCTCATGAACACCAGCTCCTCAGAGACATCTCATTTAGTACAAGAACCATCTCCAGACAAATGCATACAACCAACACTACCAGTACGTCAGCTGACAGATGGCACTTAGGTTGTAAGGTGATCTGAGCATGGACAACCCTTCACATACCCAAAAGATACAGAGAGTTCACCCTGTAACATTTGAGTCACAATATTTGACCATGGCAGTATTAACATACATCACTCTACGGATAAAAGTCAAGCCTATAAAGTTAATAGTTGTACTGTCCCCCCAAAAGGTAAGCCTCCAAGCTACCTCCCTACAACTGGAACACTAACTAGCTTGTAGGGAGAATAATAGCTTTTCTTAAGTCATCTGAAATACTGAAGAAGGATACGTTTTGGGGGGCACGCTACCCCCTGAGGAAGCACTATAAGCTGAACTAAATCTAGACTGCTATCATCCCACATCTCCACTTCCACAGCCAAATTGTGGTCCTGCTTCCTCCCTTGCACCAGAAGCAGCATTCAGGAGCCCTCACACTCCCAGACAGTTAGGAGACTGCCTTGGCTCAACACCAGCTTGGCAGTGGACTCTTCAGAAAGGAGAAAAGTCATAACAACCTTGATTAAACCAGTTTTTATGGACTTACTTTATGAGGGTATAGTTTAAATGGAAAGAATCTTATCTGTGTAAGGTACCAAATTTCACTTGGGAATACTAGAAAAACACTTCATCCACCTCCATCCTTTGAATCTATTCTCTCTCCTCTACTTATCTCAGTGTTTCTGACTGCGTAATAGGACAGCTGGCCTGACTTATCTAGCCAAAGTTAACACAGCAAGGACTTTAACTTACATAAGCTGCACGCGTGGTGAGTAAAAAGCTACTTAAGCACACTTCGAATAAACAAAAATTATTTGTAAAGGAAAAGTGACAAGATTGCCCCTTTCCAATTAAAAAGGACACTTAGAAACAAGTATGCCCAATTGAATATATAAGCAGCCACTGAATATATGAATGGATATGAGTGGAAAACAAATAGGAAGCTGTAACAGCAAAACCTATACTAAGCCTGTAGCTTTTTTTCACCAGACATAAAAATTTAGACTATTAAATTTTAGAAGCCTAACAAGCATGTAGTCTCCTGTAAGTGGTTTTTAAGACATGAAACACCGCTGTTGACTTAACAAATAAGATGAAAATACAAAATATACGGATTAGAAGACATGAAAGTGCACTGTCCATACATTTATATTTATAATATATACCTCCACAAAGTCAGTAACAACCTCCAACAGACTGGGAATGCTCAAGCACAGCCTTATTTATGCTGTAAAGAAGTTCTACTCTTTTAAAACAAATCAACAATTAAAAAAGAAGAAAATACAACAAAAAAACACCCTACACCACTTTACAAAAATAGACTTTATTTCTCCAATATACGATTTGGATCACTCATAGAAATAGAAACATATTCTATACAGGAAAAAAATAAAAAAAAAATAATACCATACTAAAACTACTTAAATGGTTATCAAGCATTTCTATAGCCTAGACTCCATCCCAAAAATATTTAAAAGTTATTAGAAGACACATAACAGAGAAAAACGTCTTAAAACAAACTCTACACAAGTTTTACAGAACCTAAAAAGATAAAAGGCTTCACTTGCTGCTTCAAGTGACATCGCAGAAACTAAGTAGGTACAACACAAGAGTTACATATTTGAAATAATTTTACATAAACAGCTAGTAAAAAACAGAAATGCTTTGTTTTCTATAAAGGAATACTCACAAGGCAGTCACCTCCAACCTATTTCCTCAGTTCTGTCCCTCAAATATCTTTTAAAAGACAATACTAGATACCAAACTTCATAAACTCAATGAAAATAATAAAATCATTATTAAACTATTGCTCTTACAGCACCTTACAACTACTCTTTTCCACAAACAGTATATTACTTTTTTTCTCCAGCTTTAACTACTATAAAAAATTACAAGCTGACCATTACACTTCACCTGTCTTTAATAGCTTTTGCTTCTCAGGCACCAAGCATCCTTCCTCTTTCACAGCATACATGATTTAAGCAATCAAGTTAAGCTTGATTAGCCTCCATTTGTGTTTAACATTACAATTGCTGCTTCTCTGTTGCATGTGAGGAAAAACTTGTGTGCTTGGTGACCTGTTAAGTGTTGCAGGTGATTTATGAAAGAGGTCCCCTCTCCCTTAATACCCCTCCATCAGTAGGCAAACGCAGCTACCATTGCACTACTAAAAGCAGGAAGCAGAAACAGATAAAAAGGAGATTGGCTAATTAGCCATCTATACTCAGAAAAAAATAATAAAATAAAGACAGGTGTTTTCCTTACACAGACGCTGTCAGCTGGAGTGTAAAGAACAGAAGGCAGCACACAAACAATAGTTTTCCAGATCCTGGGACAACAGTGATGTTATGAGGAACGTGAAATGTTCAAGAAAACCCCAATAAATCTCTGAATGTGTCTGAGAATAAAAAGGGTGGGACTAGGAAAAAAAAAAAAAACTAAGTAATTTGCTTGGAAATTTATTTTTTGCTTTACCGGGGCAACTTCTTTCAGAAGCATCTGATTTTCGAAGACTGAAATGTCAGTGCAAGTACTGCCATGCAAATATTCAAAAATCCCTATAGAAACAAATCAGGTTTTAACATTTCAGAGCAGGAAGTTATTTGAGTAGGGTAGGTAAGGCTCTTCTGGTGAATTTACCTTCGTGTCTGAATACCAAACTTTTGTTAGTTTGTGAAAACTTCATGTCAAAAGATTAGTTTGTATTTCTTGAAAGCATTTTAAAAGACAAAAGGTGTTTTACTTCACCAAAGGCACTGCAGGTGATCCTGTAAAGTACAGAAATGCTGGGTTTGCTAATCTCAGAGAACGGCTCTGATATGACAATACATCAAAGGTGTTTGAAAGTAATCTTTTTCCAAATATTTAGTTAAAAATAAAATAATGTTTTTGAAAAGTTAACTTTATACGAGCTCAAAAATGTGAGTGGGGAAATGCCCCTCAAATACCATGGTGCGGGAGAATCCTCTCAGGGCCATTTTTGTTGCTTCAATACCCAGTTTATACTAGACAGCCTAACAGACTGCTTTGGTCCAAAATAATACACTGCAATAAAGTTACCTCCTGTATCCACAGCTATCTGTTGCCTCTGTTAGTGATGACGCATATTAAATCCTCCCAGTGTAAGTTAAATCGTCCCAATAGCAGCTTAAGTTTTGATCACTCTTTAACATTTGGTGACTCTTTACCCTGAACAAACCCTGAGACCCTTCCAAAACCAGGGAGGGGTGCAGTAACCGAGCTCTGAGGGAAGATGTGGGTGCAGTAACCGAGCTCTGAGGAAAGACGTTTTTCTGTCAGCCTGACGGCATTTTCACTTGAGAGAAAAGCGATGAGCGGGGGCAAGCCTGAGCTGTCCCTCCAACACTTACTGAGAACAAACAAGCACCAGGGGCAGCTCTGGCTTTTCAAGAACTCTTCTCTCCGAAGGGGGCTTTCAGAACCGTGCCACAAAAATGAGAATTTCCCCAAGTTTTACGCGGCGGAGGGGGGGGGGGGGGGGGGGGCAGCAACGCCTCTGCCGCGCGCCACCAACGGCCCCCAACCGCCGCCAGGGGGCGCGGAGCCGTCACGGAGGGGGCGTGGCCGGCACCAAGCCCCGCCCCCGAGAGCGCTCCCCTCCCACACCGCCCCCGGTGGGCGGGCGCCGCGGGGGCTGTCGGGAAGATGGCGGCAGCCCGCGGGCTAGAAGGGAGAGGGGAGCACGGGGCGCGGGGCGGGCGCCATGAAGGAGACGGGCGGGTGGGTGAGGTGGCGGCCGCTGGGGAGCGCTGCCCTCGGGGGAGAGCTCCTTAAATAACGGGAATAAAGAGCTGGGGCGCGCGGAGGGGCTGCACGGGTTAAAGTTTTTTATTTTTTTTTTGGTAAAAAAACCAAACAACTGCAGGTGTTTTTGATTCTGGGTGTTGGAGAGCCCTGGTTTGGTGTGGGTCTGTGTGAGGTTCTCAGGGGTTTGTTGTTATAATCTAGTGGCTGCCTGCCACCCCTGAAGCATTTATGTTGGTCTTGTGCTGTGTGTCCAGCTTAACTTTGGAGAGTGGCTTTCTCTGAGTGTCTGTGTACTTTAACTTGTCAGGGTGCTTTAACTTGCCTACAGGTGTCTGCAGGGTTTCTTTTTTGCCTGAGGCAGTGCAACAGGGTCTTCTGGTGCTTGAGCAGTCCTGTTAGGGTGTGTACTGGTGTCATTTAGTGACTTTTTTTGATAAAAAAAAGGTTTTTTTAGTCCTGTGCTGTTAGTAGTTGGGAGCAGGAGTGCCTGGGGATCCACTCCTGAAGTAGCGAGGTGTAGTAAGAGCTGAGGACTGGTTGGCCTGCTGAGTTGAAGTGCTCGCACAGCTCTTTGAACTGCAATAACGTGAATTTATCTCCTGTCTTCCAGAGTATGCAGGAGAACAGTCTGTAGCTTTCTGAAGTTACATATAAGTGATAAAACCTGGAGCAGATTAGTTTAAGTTATCTTCTTGTGCAAAATTAGGGTCTATATGAACAGAAAGATGTTGGAGTAGTTCCCTGTGGTAGACAGAGCAACAGCTGGGGGCATCTTAAACTACAACAGTTTTTTCACTGAAGCAGAAGGCTTACAGATGAGTAGATAGTATGCCGTGTATTCTACTTTCTCTGAAGATCCCTTCGTACGCGTCTGTCAGTCCAGTACAGTTGAGAGAGAAAACTAAAACAACTTCCAGAAGAAGAAAAAAATGCTCTTGGGCTTAAATCACTCTTCAATGAAACTTTCCAAATGCTGTTTCCCCTCAACTTTTAAACTGAGGTTAAACTTGCAGCATTGTGTAGCTGAAAAGTTTCTACTATAGACTGAAAGAATTTGGTATTCAGAACATTCGATATATTTGAATGATACTGAGTTTTATGTTGATCTCTGTAGCAAGGATGGGGTATGAAAGTCAGGTGGTGGCCTTCTGCATGCTGGAAAGCTGCTGCAGGTGTCTTAACTTGGCTGTAATGTACTCCAAATCATGGAGGAAACATAGGCTTTCTTGTATTTCTTATGAGAAAGGTATTGTAAGAAAGAAAATAGTAAATATCAGTACTATTACTTTCAAAATGGAAACTGACAAAACTTTCTATTTTAGTTTAAAAAATGTAGTGGTAGAAACTTAGTGTGGAAAAAAAGATACGGGGGGGAACGGAAAACCAAGGTAACTAAAAGCTACATCTGTATTTGGATAAGGCTATGCAGAGAGAGTACTCTGTCCTTCTTCAGTGAAGGAATGAAGGCAGCATTTAGAAATTAAAAATCCACATTTTTATGCCTTTTTAAAATCAGCTATTGAAATTGTCTTGCAAGTCTTTCCTAATCCTATTCCAACCACAATGGTTCAGATACCTTGATGTTTTAAGCATTTCTTGACCAACTTAGCTGAAGTTGTAGTACAAGTGGCTTAGAAGCAGTATTTTCTTCTCATTTATGTCAATGATAGGTAAAAGAAAAAATTGATTTGGAAATGTGTAAGCTGAAGAGTGTTACCCAACTAGGTTTTTTATGCTTTTGTGGAGTCTTGACTATTTTATTTTCTTCCACAGTGCCTCTACCTCTATGCTGCAGAACCAGCCTCAAAGGCACTATGGAATTACCTCTCCAATTAGCTTGGCTCCTCCTAAGGATATAGATTATATTCATACTCAGAAGCTAGTTGAAGCAATGGAGCCATTTGGGGTATTTGAAGATGAAGAAGAACTGAATCACAGGTATAATAAAACTAATTTGTTAATCTTTCAATTCTGAGGACAAATTTAATGCGAGTTTTCTTTACAGGCTGGTTGTTCTTGGTAAACTGAATAACTTGGTCAAAGAATGGATTTCAGAACTTGGTGAGAGCAAGGTAAGGATTTTTTATAATCTTATCAAAAGAGCTGAGGTCTTTTTACTTCTTTTTAAGGCCATACCACTAGCACTTATGCTGAAGTTCAACTTTTAACTTTCCTCTTAAGTATCAAGTAGGACTGTAGTAACTGCCACTGAAATATGGTATGAAAGATTTTTCATACCTGGTTCATGAAGTCTTTGGGGCAGTGCATAAATTTAAGTGGCTGTATCAATTGACTGTAGCAGTTAACAAAGATGAAAATTTATTGTGGGGTCTGATGGTAAATGGTCACTGATTATGCCCCAAACAGCTTACAGACTCATCTAATTTAAACTTATGCTAGACTTGCCTATTGTGTAGCTCCTGAATTCTGTTAATTTATGTACATCTGCAGGGAAGTCTAATAATAGGTCATAGTTTGTGTAAATTAATGAAAGGACTGATGTGTTGCTCATAGTTTCTTGAGTAGCAAGGGCTCACTTTAGGAAACAAGTCTGTTAGACTAACAAGTCAGTGTGGGAGTGAGAAAACATGTTTAAGGAGTGTGCTTCAATCTTTCTAAGTGATTTGTGTTAATTAAACTTGCACATAGGTCAATATATATCATATTCTAAAGTAAACTCTTTTTCTACCCACAGAATCTTCCCCCTTCAGTTGTAGCAAATGTTGGTGGCAAAATATTTACATTTGGTTCTTACAGGCTTGGAGTACACACCAAAGGTAGAGCTTTAGTTATCTGGTCATAGTTCTAATGTTTGAAAGTGACTGCCAACAATAACAGCAGAAATGAAATCTCTCTGCAGGTGCTGACATAGATGCTCTTTGTGTTGCGCCTAGACATGTGGAAAGATCGGATTTCTTTCAGTCACTCTTTGAAAAACTAAAACATCAAGAAGAAATAAAAAATCTAAGAGTAAGCAAGTTCTCTCCTTCATACACTGACTTCTACAAATAAGAACATTCATGTTCACAATTCCCATTAGTAATGAATGTCTTACAAGCCAAAGAAAATAAAAAACATTCTGACCCCTTTTTAAAATATTTTCTGTCGTATGAAAATGTTGAAGTCAAACTTTTGGTTCCTCTTCCTGATGACTATACATCATAGGAATCTTTGTGGTACACTTGTCTTCTACCCTACCCATGGTTTGGGAATGAGTCAGCTGTAGCAAAAAATGAGGCTCTGTCCCTATAAGAGCTTTGCTTGAATTTTAGATATAGTAAGGGGCTCAGAAATGAAGTTATTGCATACATGCAGGAAGAAGGGGCAGTCTGAAAATTAAGGCAGATGAATGTGACATACAAAGTCCTCTATTGGTACATGTGCCATGGAGTTCATCTGGATATACTTCAGAACCTCTAAGTTGTTTGTCTCTAGTCCTGTTCTTGGTTCTCAGCTTGAGCCTTAGCATTAGTGATGCATACTGACAGCTTTATGTAATATTGTATGTTCACTGCATGGCTCCTGTTAAGTTTATCTGCTTTGTAAAATCACCTTCAGGATGTTTCGTGTCTGTCTTGCATGTAAAACTGAACTCCTGACCACTCAACTTTTGCTCCGTAAACAGGGATAATACCCTTTTTCCTTTTGAGGAAAAAAGAAGATAAGATAAACCTTCAGGGCTCTAGTGGAGTAGTATCTCAAGTGTCTAGAGAAGGCTCGATGCCTTGCTGTGCATCTTCTACAGGAGATAGACAATGTTCAGGCTTGTTTGTATGACTAATCAAGATGAACTGTGATGTTTGATCACAGTACCATGACATTTCACAGCAAGCTGTAAAAACCCTTCCTTTTTCAAGATGGCTGTTTGCTTTAAAATATCTAGGAAGTAATATTACGGGGACTACTAGAACAGCCATTTAGCATTCATTGTTGCCAGAGTTAAATCTCTTTGACATCCTCTCACCTTCTGCTAGTGCTTCACTCAATGTGTGGGTGATTCCTGGCACTATCTCCAATGAGTCCATGTTTCTTTGAGAGCTGTGATGAGACTTTGAAGCATCTTGAGGTAATTAGTCTGAGAAGAGATGTGTGTGAACCCTTCAGTAAAGGTGCAGTGGATAGAGGCAGTTACTTTCTTCCTTAGCTTAACAAGTTGTGCTCTAATGCTAGTTTCTGGCCTCTGCTGCAGTCCTGCAGTCACGTGGCCTCTTGTTGAACAGAGGCTAGTCTGCTTTGCCCTGATACTTTCCCTTCAGGATGTCAGATGCTCTTTTTTTTTTTTTACATTAGAATTAAAGAAGGTGTGGAATATTTTATTAGACTTGCTTTCAAGTTAATTGCTCCAGTTTCAGGATGCCTGAATTGCTTATCCCTAATAGTCAGATAGGGCTGCTGCATTTAATAACTGCATGCAGTCTGAGTCTAAGCATAGGGGAGAAAGGCTTTGTTCCTGTAGGACCAGGCAGTCAGCACTTGGAATGGTTATCCTTTAGCAGTTCCTTCTAGAAACCTGAGCTGGAAAGTGTAACAGTCCTGTGTTCACGCGAAGATTGAGGGCTGTATTTGTTCATTCCTGACTGCCATTAAAAAAACAAAAGGGAGAAATTTGAGGTGTAAGCTTTTCAATATGTATAGAACATGCAGACTTTTCTTGGGAAAATGTAATGGTTTGATTCAATTCAGGCCAGTCTTCACAGATAGGAAAGAAGTCCTGATGTATTGATGGCCTCCTGTTTCAAGTTTGGGAGGCAAACTACACAGTATAGTCTTCCCTCTGGCTAAACTACAGGACTGGAGAAGTGTTCCCCTAGCCTAGTCTTCTGGCAGACACAGTGAAGGACTTTGTTTGTATAGCTAATGAGGCTAAACTACTTTTTAAAGCTTGTATTGATACCATATGTGTACTATGCTACCTGCATCTTTATATAGTTTTGTTGATTCAGAAGCAACTCAGTCTTTATATTGTATAGCTTCGCAGTGTAAGTTTTGTATTTTATTGTAGTCTAGGGGAAATGTGAAAGTAGCAAAAAGGCATTTTCATGTAGTTATCCTCTCCTCTACAGGCAGTAGAAGATGCCTACGTACCAGTTGTCAAGTTTGAGTTTGATGGCATTGAGGTAAGAATTTCATTTTAAGCATGGTTTATTTTTCTTGCTTTGCAATGGTATAATTTAGCAGTTGCAGGTCCATGGGAATCTTAGAAGGTTTTTGGTACCTTAAAGTGTTTAAGAAGCTGTAATTGAACAACCTTACACAACCCAGAATAAGACTGCAGTGGAATTGGAGTTTATGGGAGGCTAAGTCCCTAGGAAGCCTGGCACACATGGGAACATCAGGGACATCTTTTTCTAAAGCTGTGCTATAGACTAAGGTAGCCTACTTGAATAGTATTTATTTCACAAGGATTGTGCAGACTAGGAATAAAGGCAAAATCTTTGCTAATTCTTCTTGGCTATGCCAAGCTCACTTTCTACAAAGGGCTGCATATAGTGTGTTTCACTGTGTGAGTTGTGGGCAGACAAAATATTTTGTTGCAAATCAGAAAGGAAGCAATCATGAAACAAATGTGATAAGAAGAAAAGTACTCATTTGATTCCTGCCTAGGCTTTTCAGCTGTAGGAATCCTTGCATCTTGAATAAGTCTTCTCCAATGAATAAACAGCTGTGGGTTGTAGTATCCAAGCAAGTTACTGCTTGGTAGTGCTGTGAAGACACTCAGCAGCCTTTTTGTGGTCTTTATCATGTAAAGACATTGTCAGGATAATTTTCTTACCTCAGACTGTACTGAAAAAACACTTCAGGATCAAAAGGGCTTACCACATAAAGGAAAAGCTTGTTGCTGTAGTTGAGGTGAGTGAATTTAAGCTTAGTTATGGAGTTAAGATGCAACTTCCTTTTCTAATGGGAGTTGTAAGTTTAGAGTGTCTTTTCAACATTAAAAAAGGTTTTCTATTGGTTTAAAAAGAAGGATGATACACTGTAGGTTTTGTAAATAAAAATATGGAACTCCTAGCAATTGAATTTTTGGGTTAGTCTTTGGAGATGTACCTGTGCCATGTGATTCTAAATATGGATGTTCACCCCTTTTGTAGATAGTACTTGTTCTCTCCCGCTAGCAGGTTGTTTGCAAAGTATGGCATTCTAACTCATGCTTGGTACTTCTTTGCTCTAAGATTGATCTTGTGTTCGCAAGACTGTCTGTGCAAACTATTTCTGATAATCTTGATCTAAGAGATGACTCCAGTCTAAGAAGCCTGGATATAAGATGCATACGGAGCTTAAATGGTAAGCATGTTTACACATTTAAAAAGAATGTTACTAAAGCTGATGTAGAACGCATATTACACAATCCAACTTTCTGCACAAGATGCACAACCAGTCTTTTGTATACTTAAGACCTGAGGAGGGGACATTTAATGTTTCTGTGAGTAGTGATTAGATAGGCATGTATTTCCCATTCCTTTCATCAGGGTGTGTGTTGTTGCAGTTTACCACAGAACTCTCTTTGGTGAATAAGTGGAGAACTTGATAGAGAAGGGAGTGTTGTAATTCAGAAATAAAGGTATTTAGAATATTCAAATCTGAATTTGCTCTTGGTTTAACACCAGCTGTTGTAATCGTGCCTGGCTGTTGGAAGAAATCTAGTTTTCAGAATCCATGAAGAAAGGCCTTATTAAAATGTGTTGGCTGTAGCCTGAACTATGCGAAAGTGGTTGAGTACATCAGTTACTGGAGATAATACTGAGTATAATGGGTAATCAAGGTAATGCAAAACAAGTCATCCAAAGTAGTTTTTGTAGATTTGAATGTTAAATTGTAAACTATTGGTCCAGTATAGCATAAAACTGGCTTGTACATGTTGCAGCAAACCTTTATACTTAAACCTTTTTTACAGGCTGCAGAGTTACTGATGAAATACTACATCTAGTGCCAAATCAAGAGAACTTCCGGCTCACGCTCCGTGCAATTAAACTGTGGGCAAAACGTGAGTAATGTCATTGTTCATGATCTTTAAACATTTCAGAGGCATTTCATGATGAAAAACAAGTTTCTAAGACTATTGGAGGTACTTCAGTTTTGGATAGTTCTTTAGATGTCTGGTTAATAGGCTTAACTGCTTAACTTGTTTTAAATCTAAAGGTGCTGTGTTGCTTATTAGGAACGTGACTGCAAATGATAAAAATGCTGAGTTAAGCCATAAAAGCTTGGTATCTATTGAATAGGGAAATACCATATGGGAATGTAGCTGTGGCAAGTGCTAAAACAATGGCAGAACTTTTCTCTGAAGGGAAGTTGGGGCAAAGCAACAGCTGTAGCAGTACAGGTAGATTTCAGAGTAGCAGTATTTTGGGAAATGATTCTTCTCCATCACTGTAAAGGCCAACATTTTTGGTTTCATCCTGCTGCAAAAATACTTGACTCCCAAGAGGCTGAAGTGTACCATAAGTAACTTACAGCTTGGGAAGTCAGTGGTGTACATTTGAAGGATGAGGGTTTTTGAAAGAATACTAACTATGGAGTATCCATTCCAGGACGTGGTATTTACTCCAATATGCTGGGATTTCTTGGTGGAGTTTCCTGGGCAATGCTAGTAGCAAGAACATGTCAACTCTATCCAAATGCATTGGCGTCTACTCTTGTGAACAAGTTCTTCTTGGTTTTCTCAAAATGGTAAGAGCTATAGTTTTGTGACAATTTTAATCTGTATAGAGTAGTAACACTTAAGGCTAGTTCTTTAAAAATGTGTTTCAACATTGAGTCCTAGTCTGAATTATATGACTGAGTCTTAAAATACAGTTATTAGTTAATGGCTTATCTTTTATAGGGAATGGCCAAATCCCGTTTTGCTGAAACAACCTGAAGAGAGTAATCTTAACTTACCAGTATGGGACCCTAGGGTATGTAGACATTAAATTCAGGAGCCTTTAAACTTTCTTCTAGGTTAAACTGATGCTAAGCAGAACTGTTTAAATGTTGTAGGTCAACCCAGCAGACAGATATCATGTAATGCCTATCATCACCCCAGCCTATCCACAGCAGAACTCTACATACAATGTATCTACATCAACACGAGCTGTAATGGTAGAGGAGTTCAAACATGGTAATATAGCTTTCTGTGTTTATTAACTGAAGTGTGCTTGCTATGTGAAACTGCATTGGTTATATTCTCTGAGGTGTCCTGCTCCATTAGGCATAATGGATCTCTGAGAAATAGGCCACTTGTAAGCAACATGGACCAGTTTTACTACAGATCATAGCACATCTGCACTGTGTCAAGTGAACTCATGCTTTCTCTTCTTAGTGTTCAGAACTTATCTTGCAGAGTTTATATTGTGCAGTGATATTTTTAAATAAATCCAAAGAAGTAATTGTTTTTTTCAACATCAACTATAGGTCTCGCAGTAACAAATGAGATTCTTCAAGGAAAGTTAGACTGGCCAAAGCTCCTTGAGCCACCAAACTTCTTTCAGAAGTACAAGTATGTATGCGATCTGTTTTTCTGAACTCGGAATGGTTTGTGTACTGATCGGCATAGTGAGATCTAACTTTGCCTAAATAGGAGATGGTGTTAATATTTATTTTTCTGAAAAATTAAGTAGATTTAGATTTTGATAATGATGAGTGCAGGGGAGATGCAGGAAACTGTTATGCCATTTACTGTCTTTGAGGAAGAAAATGAACTGCAGCATTTTGAATGTTGCAGAATGTGATTCTAAAAGATACACTCTATTTTTCTTCAGTTAATACTGTGCTGAATACAGGACATAGTCTGTCTTTAGTAGAAGTTATGTTCTAGATATTTAAGGCAACTTTGGCTTTGCTTAAAGGAATAACATCCTGAGCTATTATATTTCCGTTTTCTTCTAGACATTATATTGTACTGACTGCTAGTACCTATACTGAAGAGCATCACTTAGAATGGTAAGACTGTACCAAAGTCTTCAAACTTTTTTTGAGCACGTACCTTCAATATGTGTATAATTTATGTATCACACATTACTGAAGCTTTAATATTCCTTCCTGCATATTAATGAATTGTCTTGTGCATACACCCCACTCTGTAGCCTGGAAAGACTTGGTTTTATAACTTGTTTCTTGGATATAATATCTAATTTGGAACAAAATTGTACTTGGTGCTGAGTTGCTCTAGCTAGATAGTCAGCTAATTTCAGGGTCTACTTTTCTCCAGTGAAGTGAAACCAGGCTGTTATATCTGAGAGAAACCTTGCACTCAGTGCAGATCATCTGAATGCTGATAAACAATATTTACTGAGTTTTAAGTTGTTAGTGCTCTTACCTCTTCTGTTTAGTGCTGAAAATAAATTGGCACTTTAGTATGGCCAATAGTGTATAGGTTAATTGCTGAATTGGTGATCAGTTTTACAAAACTGAGAACAACCTCAGTTGTAATTAAAGGAATTCACTGCTTATGATGAGATGTTTGTAACTGTCTCAGGGGAGATATGCCGATATAACTTGTTCAATCTATGTGAATGTGCTGAATAATTGTATGAATGCTAAAGCAAGGGGAAGTAGTAAGGAATTCAGTTACTGTAATGTGCATTTTGTTCTTAGCTTTGCAATGATATTCTGTGTTAAAGATAATCTCTTCTGAGCTTTCTGATCTGTTCATTTAAATTGTATCACCTATAGCTTGATGTTAGTCAATCAGGTGTGCAACAAGGATTTACAGGCATATGGCTTAAAGCTAAAGAATTTAAATATTTCTAGTAGAACAAAGTTTTTCATGCACCTCACAAAGATGAGGAAAGTTCTGACTCCAGTAGGAGCTGACTTTTGTAATGACAGAAGTGGAAGCAAATGGGGCTTGGTTGTACAGCTGTGAGAACTAAAAAGCAGAAGATAGTTTATGTCATAAGACCACATTTAATTCACCAACTCTTGGATGGATTTGAAAGTAGACAGCACACCTCTTGTTTACATGTGTAAAATAGTTCTGAATAACCTACAGACTTTTAACTGCTTTTAAAGTTATCTGTGTTGTTAGCTAAAATGGCAGTACTTCCTTGAAATGAAAAGCCTTCATCATGGTTCTTATAGCTTGGTAAATTTGTAATGAAGCTAAGGTGACCAGAATATTTGCTGTTAAAGGAACTACGTTTTCAGTTCAGTTCTGGTTGGAGAATAGTAAACTCCTGATCAGTGTGTAAGGAGAATTGCATCTTCACCCAGCTGTGATCAAGCAGTTGTCCTTGGGTTTTTTCCTGTATTTCCCATGATCTTTGTTTTTTTCTACTTTGAAATGCAGCTGGAGTTGCAGGGATATGCTACTTGTACTCTCACAATTCAGATTAAACATATAATCCATGATGAAGATGAGAACCAATTAGATAACTTAGGTAACTCAGTCTTTAGAAACTCTAAAGCTCAAATGTTACTGGAACAATCTCAAGCTGCAGTGTGTGGTATAAAATCTGTCTATTAAAATGAATGAAACTTGCTCTTTGGTTAGCATTTTTGTATTAGCATTACATAAAAGGCATATAACTACTGTGGGGAATACAGTAAAAACAAGCAAATACTTCTTGTTCTTAGGGTTGGCCTTGTTGAATCTAAAATTCGTGTGCTGGTTGGAAACCTGGAGAGAAATGAGTTTATAAATATTGCACATGTAAATCCCCAGTCTTTCCCTGGCAACCAAGAACACCGTAAACAGTGAGTTTTGTTACTCTACTTAAATACAACTGGGCAAATGTATTTAACTTGTTAGATAACCTGAGATTAATATAAACATGTTCAGTTATATACCTACTGTTCTGTGGACAGGAGGTTCTGGACACGTAGGATCTTTTTAAAGGGAGAACTTCTGAGAGCAGTATTCAGAGCTTATGTATGTGCTGACTCTAATATTGCTGTGTACAGTTAAACTGTTGCCCAATTCTTTCTGGAGGCTTTTGGGTATTCAAATGCGTGGTATCTGCATAATCTGACAAATTTGTGAACCTGTCTTTTTTAGGGGTGGCTATGTGTCAATGTGGTTTCTTGGAATCATATTTAGGAAAGTGGAAAGTGCAGAAAGTGTTAACATTGATTTAACATACGATATACAGTCATTCACAGATACAGGTAAGCCTATATTTTTGTTTTGCTCTAGTCTCGTATTGTTTGGTGTTGATTCTACTGGAAAAGTTGCTTCATTAAGTGAAATGTTTCCCTCTATTATCTAGAGAACAATGTAGAGAATAACGCCTTCCTGTTCTGACACTTCAGTGAAGTCCTTCTTGGCGCGAGTGTGTGCTGCATTCACACCAAGTGAGGAGATCTTTCAGAGTACACAGAAAGAATGGATAGCAAATACAATGGAAGCAGGGCTGGACTGCAATATTTAACAAGAAAGAGGCATGGCTAGTGTAAACCCAACACTTCCACTGTTCTAGCGGATGAGCAAAGATGTCCCTTTTGATATAGGCACATAGTAAGCATGAATATAGTCAGGTGAAATAGTTGTGCAGATCATACTGAACACCTTCTTGAAGGAACTGCATTTTGTGAAATAGACAGTCAAATGAGGAGCCTGTAGATGTTTGCTTACTGGGAATAGCTACATGTGTCGAAGTTGGTGGCAGAAAGCGAGAGTTAACGGTAGCAGGTTCTAAAACAACTTGTTAGTTCACTGTATTTTTCTGAAATAAGTTTGTGTATGATAATCGGTAGAACTTTAAGTCAGTGAGTTGCCGCACTGTAATTACGGGCAGTCTTGCATGTAAGTCTTCATGTTCATCTTCCATTTCTGCTTTTTGGTACGTGTAGGAAAAAGTATTATTGTAATTGTTGTCAGGTAATGCTAGAATAAAGGGGTTGTAGAGGGAGGACTCACTTAAAATCGTATCTCTTACTCTGCCATCGTCTATTTTCTCACTCCCAACCTGACTGTTTACGTGCCTTTCAGAAATGCATGTATACTGTCAGGCCCATGACTAGCTGTCATAAATAAGAGTCAGGTTGCTTTTCTGAAGTGACAAGTGTGTTAGAACAAAGAATTTTAAACAGTGGACTCCCTTAAGCATTTGTTTGCACTCATGGAGAACTTATCCATAGTACCAGCATGGGCTGTGTTGTCTTGCTCAGTTCTCCACTTAAAAATGAAGTAAAACCTGACCACCTTTCTGGCTCATGCTTTCTGATATGAAAGGCATGGAAGACTAACAAAACTCTTGTCTGAATGTCAAGCCAAGTGCGACAGCTTCCTCAGACTTGTAGGAAACAAACATCTGTATAGATAACCCACTAGATATGATGCACTGTTATACCTTAATTTATTGCTTCAGGCATTTTGCAATGTTTCAACATTGTGGCAAATATTAACAAGGCTTATATACTACCAAGAGCCAGGCTAGAACTAAGATTTACTGTTTTATTTCTATGTAAGAACTCAATTGAGGTAGCTGTGCTCTTCGTTTAGTAAATCTAGTAAAGCACAGCTGATAGCACGCTTCCTCTGACAGAGGGTTTGGATTAGACTGAACAGAAAAGGTATTTCTTGGGAGGTGTGAGGTCCTTCTGGCAAATTTGGGAGTGACCAGTTGTGAGCAAGAAAGATTTCATCACATGCCTTTTCTCTGAGAGTGCCTTTAGAGGACAAAGGTTAACTTGAAGTTGTTGGGCCTAAGGTCGTAAGCCTTCCAAGCAGTGAGCCTTTTCTTAATTCAGCTCCCTTTTGCCTGAGAACATGATTGGATTTACTTTGAAACAGTAGTTCATATCGTTGTAAATATTCATTTGTGCCTTATTCACTCTTATTTCTCCTTTAGAAATACTTTAAGCCACCTCGTGGCTATGTCCTTACTTTGATTCCTACTCTATTAGTAAGCTGACTTTGTAGTTCTGCTCATGATAGGACTGTTAGATAAGCTTGTCTAAATGCGACTTAATTCCTTAATAATTGCTGTGCTAGTATAACACTAACATGCATAAAAGGCTGTTTGTAGGCAGTTAAGGAAAACTTGCTTAAATTGCTGTGATTCTGTTAAGTCAGATGTCCCTAAAAATCCAATCTTCATTTTCTTCAGTAGATAGAATTCTAACACCTGAGCTACTGAGAGGTTATGTGGTGTTACTGAACTGCTATGTCAAAGAAACAATTGCCACCATAAATATCAGACAAACCAGCCTGAATCTTGACTAAGGGGTTTGGTCTCTGAGCTGTGCACAGTGGGGTTGTTTCAGAAAGTCAACTAGATCTTTTCTTAGTTCTTAACCAGAATGGCTAGTGAGTATTATCTATAAGTTAAAATCAGCTCAGATGTCAGCTGCACAGTTAGCAAACCACCGCTATTACTGAGTATGTAACAGCTATTTATGTTCAAATCTGTATTTTTGTATCTGATCAGTATTGGATGGGAAGTAGCAGCTCAGCCCATGTTCATCTTGAGACTGTATGTGGAATGCTTAGGTCACACTTTATATGCAGTTAGACTAGAAGCTTCTTGCTCTTCATTTGAGCAGAACAGACTTAAAAGCTTGATGTTTCTAAAGAAATTATATGTAGCTTTGATAATGGAAATGTTTGCATTAAGTATTTAAGCTACAACAGTAAATTTCATGTTAGTTTACAGGCAGGCTAACAACATCAACATGCTAAAGGAAGGTATGAAGATTGAGGCGGCTCATGTGAAGAGAAAGCATCTCCATTATTTTCTGCCTCCAGAAACCTTACAGAAAAGAAAGAAGGTATAATAAAAACTTGTCTCTTCTAGACATATTTTTTCTTGCTTACTAATTATTTGAAGACTTAATTTTCTAAGCTGTTGTTTCAGCAAAGCATGCCAGATACTAGTCAAAATGCTAGTGGGCTTCAGTGTAAAAGGGCCTCTTCGGATGGAAGCTTGGACAGTTCCAGAGACACGGACTCCAGAACACCACGTAATTCCCCTTCATTAAATAGGATATCTAAATTGGACACTTCTACAGCAGAGATGGAAAGGTTAGCACCATAACCTTAAAACTGAAGATGCTGCTGTTAACTGACTTGCAATGTGCATGAGGTCTAGGATTTCTTGTTTGAGTCTATGTAGATTGGAAGTATGTGGGGTGCTGTAAAGGCTTTGGGAATGAAACTAGGTCCTCCTTTGTGGGTCTTGGGGGATGGGCTAAAGAAATCCTTGAAAAATTAGTTGATCTACATGAATGTGTAGAAACAAAGGAGAACTTGGTACCAGAGACATGGTATGGCCTTGAGCATAAATAACCTTAGGTTAGTGTGCAGTTCAGAAGCTGGAGTATTTTATGTGCAGGTAACTGTTCTTTTTAACATACATGAAGTATGGTTAATGCCAAGCAATGTTAAGTTTTAATAACACACTGATCTTGATCACAGAAATGCCAGAGCTGTTGCTGACTTAATGGAACTGCGTAATAACTTTGGCAATAAAAGTGTATGTCACTTTCCTGGGAAGTCTTTGTTCATAAGCTACTTCACATGGGAATGTGTAATCTTGAGAGTAATAGCCCAGTAGTATCATGTGCTGTAATGTGCAAAAATAAAAATCAGGGGTACTTGTGGATAGAGCAGACATCCATTAAAAGCAGCAAGGAGCGCTGCATATACTAGGTTGGAAGGCAGTATCAGTATATGGAGACTCGCTGAAGAAAATACTTGAGTTTAAATCTGCAGTCTGCAAAGTGATCTCATGCTAGATTGCCAGTGAGTGTCTGTGCTGTTTAGTGGAGCTGTGACAAGGAGCTAAGAAGGAAGACCATTCTGTGTGTGTGAACTTCCTGGAACTGACATACACTATTGGGATAGCATTTTCTAACTTAAACAGTGTAAAATCTGACTTTTACAGAAGTGCTGTGATTCAGAGAACTAGTGGTGCTAACAACAGAGAGGAGATGAATCACGTAGCTGTGCCACCAGTGTCTAAGGAAATCTCCATTCCAGTTATTGGTTCAAGTATGTGTTCAAGCAGTAGGTAGAATGCGGTCTGTAACTTCATGGCTGAGCTCTAAAAGCTTGATGTCTCCTACAGAAATGGAGGCTGCAGTTGCAGTAAGACCATCAGGACCTCCAGCTGGCTGCACTGTTCCTGCAGTAATAGAACATAACACGATTTCTCGACTTAGGACACATTTTGTCCAAGGACAGCATGAACCAAGTGGAACTCAAATTACAAATTTAAAGAGTACTGTACCTAAACGACCTCATTCACCTACCTCAGAAGAATACCCTAAGAGACCAAAAGACAGAGAAAAGGTAGGGAAGCAGGGCTAGGCTGTGGAGGGTTTAAAGTGATATCTATTAATACAGAATTATTGATAAAGAATTACTGAAATGACTAAATGATAACAGGTGTGTGTGTATATATATATACACATTCCCAAATATATATATAAACATTCCCAAAAAAGACTGATAACAAATGTGTATATATACATTCCCAAAAGAGTTGGGAATCTAAATTTAAACATGATAGTTTTATTAGGATATAGGTATGAGAAACTGTTCACTAGCCATACATTAAATTCAAGACAGTTTCTTCAAAATGTGACACTAATGACTGTTTTTAGTCTGGTGACAGAATATCTCAATATTACTATTTGCTTAATGCACTGGCCACTTATCAAAGGAAATGGCTCACTTTAAATTGTTTTAAGAACTGCTTCTGAAAACATTTTAATTATTTCTAACTAAAGAGGGATATTAATCTTACAAATACAAAAATATGAGCTAATATTGTTCAGGTAGAGTTTGAATGCTCTATTAAAATCTCCTTAAATAACTGCTTTTCCTGGTTTGCCCTCCTCTTTGAGGCAGAGGCAAAGAACAATTCAAACTCAATTTTTCCATTTGAAAAGAACCAACTTTCAGAATAATTAACTTGTATTGAATGTTTCAAGTATAGGCTTTCATGGATGGGTAGCAAGACTATTCAAGAGACCTGAGATACCTGTTTGGTAATGGTCTCTAAGTGGTGTTATAAGAATGGCTGCTAATGCACTTAATGCATTGACTTGAATCTGTAACCGAATATCAAGTCTAGAATTTTTGAGTCTGCGTATTCTGTTCTTCTAGTTAACTGGCCAGGATTCAGCATTCAAAGATGGTGGTAATCCAGAAGATGTAAAGAGAAGATCTACAGAAAATGTAATTTTTAAGTGGTTTTATTCTAAGTGGAGTAAATGAAAATCTGAATGGAATATTCTAGTACCTAGACAATTTCACATAAATACTCTACACATTTATTGATGTGAACAAAAATATGCTTTTTAGTATAACTTATTTCAGTCTTCATTTCCCAAATATTACATCCACATATGTTACATGCTACCACTAATTTTGTTAATATCTAGCATCTTGCCATGCCTGAAATTGGTTATTTTTTAACCACTTGATTTAATCTTGTAGGCTAAGACTACTGTGAAGACTAAAGCATTTGACCTCTCACAGGGAGGATACAGAACTGTATATTTACTGTAGCTTGTTACTGAAACAAACTCTTGCGTGCACACCCTCAAATCAAGATGTGGTCTTGCTGGCAGAGTAAAGGTTGAAATACCTGAAACATTGCATGTGAGCTCACGTGCTTCAAGAAAAATGTTGATTATTTTTCTGAATCTTAAGGGAGGTGAAGGGTGTCGATGCATGTATGTATTTGGCATTTAAGTATCTTAACTGCCAAACCTTGCTGTATCAAGTCATGAATTTGAGAAAACTATGTAATACATCCCTTTGAACTTTTTAGGCTGGCCTTGGGGGAAAATCTATGCTGATTCCAGTTATTGACACATCAAGGTCACAGGTATGGTGTCTTAATGATCATAGGTAAAATAAAACTAGAATTTTTCCCTGCATGTATAAAGTTTTATGCACTATTAACTTCTGTGGAATAGGTCCTGATAAGTAGGTGGTAAGCCTTTACATATCATGCTTCTACTGAATTGAATGGCTGAACAATGAGCTTCCTGGTTGCAAAATTGAAGTCAGACTAAAATCTATTGGACTTGAAGGACCCTGTCTCCATTCATTTGAACCCTGACAGTTCATTTCCTAGTTCACTATTTTCTTATTAAAGGATTGTGTATACTCCTTGCAGACATTTCACAGAGCTGTAATTACTTTAAACACTTGTATACTCATCGCTGTGACAAGATTTGAAGCTTCGAAGTACATAAGTATGTTAAATTCTGGTGTCAGTTGAAATGTTGAAAAAATGAGTTAGAAAATTGGAAGTACTTCAGACAGTAGAGACACTCTGTATTCCTAACCCATTGGCCCGAGAAGGGTGGTAGCTTCCTTTATTATGCTATTGAGCAACTTTTCTGTCATGAATTGAGATAATTACTTCCTAAGGACAAAAAAGTGTGCAGAGGGGAAAATGCTCTTCCTTTGAAAACTAGTGGTAAGTAAGTGGTATGGTGGAAAACACCCTTTTCTGTAAATATTTTGGGCCATACTGATTTGGTACATAAAGAATGGTACTATATTCAGCTAGAAAAATGTTTGTCTGCTGCTACGTGTAAGTTCATGTGTTTAAAACTTACTTTTTTTAATGGCATCTTTTTTGTGTTTTAGAGGCTTTCCAGTAAAGAACTACCAGATTCTTCATCTCCTGTTCCAACAACTAATATTCGTATTATTAAAAGATCCATCAGACTTACCCTTAACCGTTAACCTTTATCTCTTCAGGTAAAGATATTTGTTTAGTGATTCATATTATCAATGTGTATTGTTACTAACAAAGAGTGGACTGTTACTGTTGCCATACTGCAGTGTCAGACAGTTAAATATTTCTGTTTGTGTTTTTGACCTGGAGATGCTGTAGGATACTCCTATTACTGTGTAGCTTTTCCAAGATCATCAAGTAACAAGTCACAGTCTACAAAAATCATGGCCTTTTTAGTAGTATTAGCTTAGGTGCTTTCTTCCTTTGGAACTACTTTGTATACTCTTGCAACATCTGTCTTTATTAGTCTTTTTAAGGAGTCTTAACTATCACTAGCTGAAACAGCTTTCTGAAATAGCCACAAAAACAGCTTGTCCTGTAACTTGGATTCAGAATGTATGTAAACAGGGTTGACTAGTCATGACATCTATGTTCTGTTTTCAAGCATGTAGGAATGTGCTTGTATTCATTTGAGCTTTCCTAGTCGATGTAGATATGGTGTTCTTATCTTAAATTATCTTCCAGTTTGGCACATACACTCCTGTGCATCTGTCCCAATTGTGCTCAGCTTCCACAGGCAGTAGCTTTCCACTGTCTAGCACAGCCATGCACTACATAAGTATTGTCTCCCATGGAGGCCCATAAATCTAAATACTGAAGAAAATGCAACAGAGGATGCTACCAAGGTACGGAGATGATAGACAAACATGTCCCATGCCATGTTATGTCTTTTTCTTAAGACTGCTCCAACATGAGACTTGAGTTCTGTTTTCACTGGGTAGCTGAGCTAAATTAAGAACACAGAAGCGAAGATGCATCTCAACATTGCAGCAATTGAGGCTGTTGTGACACTGCACACCTGTAAACTGCAGTCTTTAAAGCAACTGTCATGTAGAAAGTGGTACTGCGTTTAAGTGAAATGCTGGAAGCTGTTCAAAATGGTTACTTGAAAACTTGTAGTAGCCTTAAGTCTGGTTCTGTAAACAAACTGATAACACTGCTTACCCAGTGAAGTGCATTAGGGTTTTTTGGGGGTGGAGAGATTCTAATTATGGGAAATATGCTATCTTTCTATTGCAATTTCTTTATAATTGGTGATTTTTGTAAATGAAGTTGTATGTCTTTTCCAGAGTATTTTTGTATGTACTGTAAAATACTATCATCCAAAGAAATTTAAAGTCTTCAGTTGTCTTTCCTCTTTTTTTAATGTAGATGGCTTCTGATTAAGGAAAAGCAAAACTGAAAATAAAATGGCAAACCAATTGTACAGACGGATGGGGACAGGTGGGCACAACTTCCTGTAAAATGTAGTCAACTTGAGTTAATATCGCTGCTTCCCTGCTGTTGATATTTCCAGGCCTTGAATGAACACCCACGGAATGAATAGTGCAATTTGTAAACTGAATTAACAGCTGAATTCCCAGTTCGCTATTTGAACAATAGATACCCCTGAATTTCTGTAAAAAGAAGTTGCTTGGCTTTAACAGCAATTCTGAGTTCTGATCATCTTAAGCATCCACTTGTAATGTTCTTAACCAGACTTAAGGACTGTAAAAGAATAGGGAGAATTTATCTTTAAAACAAAAAAATCCTAGTGGGTTCGATAGGTTCTGTTCTTCCCTTTCAACACTCTTCTCCTCAAAAGAAAAAGCGCGCTGACTTTGCAAGGCTTACATTTAGTCACAGGTTAAAATGAAGTAATAGTACAAGTTAAGTGCTTGTAAGATTGTTACACTGAGGTTTATAAAACAGTACCTGGGTTTGGTATGTTTATCACTGTGCTACTTAAATATTGTCAGGTCTGTGCATTAGCTACGGTATGTATACAACTTTAGCACCTATGTAAATAAAAAATCTATTATGAGTTTGAAGGAATTAAAGTAGGTGATAAGGTGAATAGCAAGCTAAACAGGAAAGTTGTCTTAGTAGTCTACAACTTTGTAATATCATGCTTTTAAACAAACTACTCCTTTTGAGTATTCCAAGACTATTCAGGGGTGTTTTGCCCTTAACCCCTCTGTAAGCATTAACCCCTCTGTTAGCGCACACATTAATACAACCAGTCTTAAACTAAGCTGGCTGATGGTTACTGAGGAATGTTTTCACAATTCTTTTTATTCTTGCTTTAGTTACCTTCTAATTGCTATTACTCCATTTTTTTTTCTCCCCTCTTAGGGTAAGGAATGTTTAGGAAGGATTTAGGTTACTAATTTCTGGGACTTGATCCAGAATAGGTGAGGATACACATTTCCTCTTTACATACCCAGCTCAACGCTTGGTGTAGTGCACAGTGACCTTACTGCTCTGGGCTTTCCCTAGATACTGCAGAAATGCAGTGCTGCCCCAGGGCTGTGTAGTTATCTGGTGTTCTGAGTGTTCTCTTCTTGGTTTTGATGGGTTAATGGCTAGATTTCAGCTGTTTTGATGAGAGTTCAAATTACAACAACTTTATTGTTTTTCTTTTTTATGGAGCAAGTCCTCTGTTAAAGGCACTGAAAGTTAAAGGGAATGGAAGTGAAGTTACCCAGGTGTAAAAGAGTTCAGTGAGCCTATATTTCATCAGACTTCCTGGAAGTGTTGTTTTCTACCTGTGTTCGTAGCTGGCTGCTGTATGTGTGGCTTGGAGATTGAGGTAGAAGGGGTGAGAGAGGAATAATTAATCTCCTTTAAAAGGATTGGCTGTATTTTGTACGTACATTTGGACACAAATTTTGTGTATTCAAATGACTCCAAGTTACTAACTACATATAAGGAATTCCATTGCAGGAATTACTGTATCCCAGGGTTTTCTTTGCTCAGTATCACCAAAGGAACAGTTACTGAATTACCTATGTTTCTGTTGCAATGCATGTCCCTGTAGCAAATAAGGGTAAGTGATAGAATATTTCTTGTCCTAGTGAGTAAAAAGCAAAGAGGGTGGGGGGGAGGTGAGAGGTATCTTGAAACTGCTGCTGTTGATTTTTGGGAAGGAGGGGGCTTACTACTGCTTTCGTGTAATATTTGGTGAAATAAGCTGCTTAGCTTAAACACAAGCAAAAACTCCTAGCTGTATTTTTGTATTACCTCATCACACTTCTTATAAAGAGTCTGGTCCTGTGCATTACCAGTAAATGACAGGCATGGGCTGGGCTTTGGCATGCTGCCCCTCTGCCTACAGCTGAGGGGCTAATAACCCCCATGGCTGGAGGCACCAGTGCCCAAGCTCTGAAGGAAATCAAACCACTGTGGGGGTCACCCTACAGTGGTCCTGTGTAAACAGGCACCTTCTCCTCCCATGGGACCAGTGCAGGAGGCTGCTGCCTTACCCCTCCACTGAGTGGCTGTGGGGGCTGCGTGCTCTCTCTCACGGGGTGGGGAGAGCTGTCGGGTATGGGGGGCCGTGGCCCAGGCTTCCCACGCTGGGGTGGGTTTCCTGCTGTAGGGCCTGCAGCGGGGGCGGGCTGGGGACTGAGAGCTGCAGTGACAGTGCTGGCATGTGACGGCAGTGCTCTGCGGGCAGGCGGCTGGGAAACACCCCTGCAGCATTGTGGTGCCCGCCAGCCCAGGCTCTAGCGCTGTCTTGAACCCTGCTGGGCTGAGCAGAGTGCAGTGGGAATGTTTCTCAGCTTCTAGAGCTGAGAAGGAAGGGCAGGCACAGGCTGCGAGCACCCTCAGCTGCCTCCTGGCATCAACTCCCCTGCAGCTCAGGGTTTCTTTAGGTGCTCTCTGCATTTGTGGTTGGGGGCCCAGAGCATGGTTGCAGCCCGACAGCTGAGACCTGTCTCCCTGCTGGACCTCGTGTGTTGTTCTCAGGTGGTAGAAATCTTAGCAAAACAGTAGCCAGGGGACTGATAATTCTCTTATTCCAGAAGATAAAACCTGTTGGGTTCTCAGCTGTCTGACCTTCAGGACATTGATAGAAATCAAACTGGGACAGCTCGTCTTTGGGCAGTTCCTCTTTGCTGGGAAGACCCTGTCTGATTCGTCATGCTTGACACCCATCCTTGTTTCTTAATCATACTTCACATTTTTTCTTTTTGCCTGGTCTGAGACTCTTGCCTACCTTCCTGTCTTCCATGATATTCACATCTTCCTTTCCCACCCAAATCCATCTTTGCTCCCATTTGACGTGTCATATTTTTTTTCTGTACTGGACAGAAAGCCCTGTGAGCCTTGAAACCAGAGAAATAATCTACTTTCAATTTTAGTTTGTGGCAGCCAGACAAGCAGCAGCCTTCAGCAGGGGACCGTCTAGCTCACTCTCGGCAGTACATGCAGTGGAGAGAAAGCTGATGACTTCTTTTGCTACTAAGCAAGTCTGAAAGCATATGTAAGCTCAGACTTTTTAAAGGCTCAACACATGCCCAGATTTGTGTGGTTTTTCAAAGGAACAGTAAAAAGTCCAATAGTGATACCAGCACAGCTTCCATGCTAGATTTCATGTCCCTGTTTCTGAAATCCGGAGAAGTTGAGAGTTTCTTAAAAGTTTTGAGTTCTTTGAATACAATTAAGGTGGCATATTTTCCCTGTGACTCATTCTTAGAAATGACCAAGTCATTTTGTTCTGTTTTTCCTAAAAATCAGACGGGGGCAACATATGTAATCATACTCCAGAGAACGTTTTTTTTGCAAACTTGGGAGTAACTGAAAATGCGGTCTTAAAATAGGAAGTGTTGACTAGCCATAACTAACAAAAGGCACTGATGGTAAAATGACCAAACAAACAAAAAAATGTAGTTAATGCTTTAGTCAGTAGGTACTAGAGCTGGAAATTGCTAGAATTTATTTTGTTGCAGTAGTTTTCTTCCTGTGTGCTCACTGGGCAAGAACAGAAAGTGATCGTATAAACTATATTCAAGTGCATGTAGAGAAGAAAAGTTGAAGTTTTGTTGAATCACTTAATGTATAAATGATTGTCTGTGTGCCTTTGGCACTACTCTTGAATTTTTATTGTGATTTTTTGGGGGGGATTGCTTTTCCTCTTCTGTCTTAGATGCAGAACTTACATTTTATTATGTACAGCCTTTTCCACTACTTAAGCAGAAGGACATTAACCTAACATTGTGAGCATTACTTCAGAACTTCCTAATAACTACACTAAAGAAGTAATAGCTGTTTTAAGTTTCACATTTTTTGCTCTCCTGTATGAAGCAGGCATTAGACCTTCAGGAAACTGAATGTTGTTCCTGCTTCTGAATCATATGTGCGAAACCAGAAACCTTTCAGTATTTTTTGCAAGATTTGTAGCTGATGGTTACGTTCACTTCCGTTTTTGTCTGGATAGTAATAGAGTATGTTAACTTTTCCAACTTGTTTTGAGTGTTTTTACAGGTCTTTATACCTCTTTTGCTGTATAGAATAACAGCTTTGGTAGATTCTGTAAAACAAACCAGAGTAGGTTCTGTTCAGTGCATTTACAAAACAAATATCTAATTTATCAAGTCATCAGCAATGGGAAAATGCTAGATAACAGTGCTTTCTATAAAGTGGTTGTCTGCAGTAAGTTAAGAAAATCAGATGGGATAAAAATACATCTCTGCAAGTTGCATTTTGAGGAAAACGAATCTGTTGCAATCAGCTAAGTGCTAGTAATGAGAAGGCAAGGGAATCCCCTGTTCCCCTGCTTTCCCACTAAATAAATCATTGGGTTACACCAAATGATAAGTTGCGTAAGTACAGAGATGTTTACTTTTCTGTAATTCAGGGTAAATATTGGCACAAGCCTGTGAAACTATAAATCAGTGTACTAAATTATATTTCTCTTACAGAAATAAGTAATGAAGTCAATTGATTTTTCTCTCCTGTTCTTATGTGTTATGACTTCATGGGGGGAAAATTCAGTAAGGGCAGTATCTGTGTTCTCCAGGCTCAGCTTAATTAAAGCTGTTTTCAGTTCACCTTTCAGTAACAAATAAGCAGAGATGGATTGACCAGAAGCCTAACTGTGGAGCTCAGATGGGGGGTTCGTATGTTCAAACTTAGTCTTGCATGTTTTCAGCCTTAAAGGTCATCCCTTATTTCAGTGGCTGTGATATCACTGGGGAAACCCTGCTGCACTTTTATTTGTCCTTGTATGAAGGTCTCAAACGTCAAATAAAAGCAAAGCAACTACTTAGAAAGGCTTAAGACTTGAACTTAAACTACCCACGAGTTCTTAGTGACTCCTAAGCAAGACTGTTATTTCATCAGCTCTTGCTTGCGTGTGAACTTTTTTCCTCGGTCACTGTTTCTTTTGCTTAGATAGTTTTGATTTTCAGCTATTTATTAAGGAGAGCTTTTGCTGTGAAACATGGGATGATCTTCTGTTTGATAAGTAATGGATGCCACTAACAAGTTGAAGATGATTTCTCATCTGAAATAACAGGACAGAGGATGAACCAGGGTGCCCACTAATTGTTCCTTAGACTAAAAATTTGCATTGAGTATTGGTACTACTGTGCACTTTTGTCAAGGCTTTTCCTGACAGCATGTAAATTCTTTTTCAGTGCTTAATAATGATTTACAACATTTCTGAGACTTTTTCCTTAAATCTCTGCATTAACAGATAGAAACTATTAAGTTGAGAGAGATCAGAAAAAAGCTTGTGCCAATACCTGAAACTGAAGCCAAATTTCCTGAATATGTGAGACTGTTGTTTTACCCTTATTTTTTTGTCATGTTGTCCATTCTTGCAGCGGGAGTTCCCAGTACCTGTTAGTTACTGCATCTAGCTAAGAAGGACTGTAACTGTCTCTAGAGATTATAACTGTAACCGACTACTGTTTTTTAAGCCACTACATAACTGGTAGCCCACTATTCTTATTGCTTTTTTATAGTCTTGAATATTAAACAGCTTTCCTTTCAGATGTTGATTACCTTCCTAGGAAGGAGAAAAATCATCACAGATCTTTCTTGCTTATTTTTCATTCTCCACAAAAAAGTCCAAGAAGTTTAGCACAACACACAGTACAATAGGTTTATCAAATCCAAGTTAACAGCTTACTAGGTGCTGATGGGTTATTTCTTTTATTTTATCATTGCAGGGGTGAGTGAGGTTGTTAAGGGGGAATCCCAGTAGTTCTTGATGATAGAGTTGTTAAAGTAGGAATTACCAGTAGTTGCTACAGAAAAATGAGTGGATGCTGAGTTTCTTTTTTCCTTTAAAAAAAAAAAAAGACAAATACTATAAAGACAAGTACTAGAGTCCTAACTGTCCAAATCCCATGTGACTTTTTATTTAGCCTTTAAGATTTGGGTTTAGACACTCCTCTAGAGATGCTTTTCTCTGCTGCTGAGTAGTTGCTGTAGCACGTAACCCTAGCTTCTATGTGAAGGATGAGCGTAGCTTTTAACTGAGTAAATCTTTGTAGAATTATCCCACCAAATTTTATGGAAAGCTGTATGTCTCAAGGTACGTTTCAGCATAGGAGGCTCCTTGCTTCAGGTCGTGTTAAAGCTACGTAGGCCTTATGTGTCACAAAATAATGCTGAGGAACTGAATGAGATGGAGACACTGTTACTGGAGAAACATGAATCCCTAAAACACGTGTTACGTACTGCAATAGCAAGCAGCATAGCACCTAGGTTTGTCCACGGATTGGCCTCCAACGCACAGCCATGATATGAGACTTTATATTATTATTGTGTATTTTAGGTCCAAAGCTATCTGCCTTTAGATTCAACATTAAAATGACTCTTGGTTTCGTCAGAAGCCAAATGCCTTCCTTTAGGAAAAGGTGGTTATCTACTGAATGGGGTAAGTTGAACTATGAATGTCATATATGTGAACTGGTATATTGCATCTTTCTGAATGAATGATAGATTACAACAAATTATAGGTAGCTCTCACTCTTACAATACTTAAATGAATGGTATGTTTGCATGGCTGTGTATTTTTATCACTCAGATGAAGTTCCAGTCAACCCAAGTGGAAGTTTTCTCTGTGAAAGAGGTGTGTGATTACGTTCTTGACACTTCAAATATATTGCTAAGAACGTATTGTTGTGTGGCCCAAAAATTTAGTAAACTTATTGCTGTAATCAAAGGATTTTCAGTGAAGAGAAACACAATGAGAGTGCCTCTAGGGCCCAATGTGCTGTTGCTTTAAATCTCCTCAAAGGTAGAAGAAACCCAGTTGAGTGAAGTTGTTGTACCCTTCCTCTGTAGCTTTAGGAGTGTGAATCTTCCTTGATTTCCTGGATAAAGCTGTTAATCAGTCTTTGCTACTTGAGCATGTTATGAGTAAAGATAGCGACACTCTTGTAAAAGCAACCACAGAGTTCTGGCTCCCCTCCATCTTACTCAGCCGGAACAGGAATTTATAAAGATACCAAGCTTCTGTTTGTAAAACACTGCTACACACGATGTGTTAGAAAGTGCTGGTATCTTTTGCAAAAGCTGAAGGGTTTGGGCCACAGGCTTATGAATCAGGGAGGATATCACAAAAGAGAACTGGACAGGCTTGTTAGAGAACAGTAGCTCACAGAGTGGCTATGGTCGCTATTAAGGGGAGATGAAAAAACACCTTAGTCTTTTAAGCAGTGGCCACTCTCTTGTTTATTGTTTTCATAAATCGTAATCAGCTTGGTTTCCTTTATCACTTTAGGAGGTTCTTGCTACCACCTTCATCCCTGGCACACTTGGGTCCTTCTCCTTTCTCCTGGCTGCACACCTGAGCTTCATTGTTTGTGGTGAATCAACTAAGTATAGCTAAGTAGTCAAACAATCTGATGAAGGGAACAAAAATAACATTTATCTACACCTGGTTTTTGTTATTTCAAATTAATTACAGGGATGTTTATGAGGTGGGGTTGTTGACCACACAAATACACAGGTTGTTCATAGTGCGTATAAGCTGGGAGAAACTGTAATTGCTATGCTAAATATAATTTATTCTGTGGTTCCATTCAGCTATGCATTTAATTTTATTTTTCCACTCTTCTAGGGGCACTGGTAAACATTCTTCTAAGCAGGGATAGTAATGATGAGACAGTAATTGTCTGAGTAAATTATTCCAGTGGCCTTCTTTTTTCACTTCCAGCATTTCTGGTGTCCTCTGGCATCAGGACAGAAGCATATGTGAGTCCTGAGCTATGTAAATGAAAAGTTCTCTGCATTACAATTAAAAACATGTCAGGTCACATGGCTTCCACTTGACCAGTTACAGCAGTGCTGTTTTGCAAATAAGGTTTTAACTGTGTTGCAAGTGTAAAGTCCTGAACTGACCAAGTCTGTAGTAACTGGGTCACCAGCCACCGAGGTTTGTGTGATGTAGATCCTAGGAGTATTTGCAGAAGCAAAAGTTCTAGAATTTCATAGCTGCGCCACTTTTTATGTTGACATTGAAACTTAATGGTGCACATTCAGGAAGCAGAAATAATGCTGTATGTAACATAAATATATAAAAGGAATATAAACTTTTGTTTTTAAAATTACAACTACTAAATGATGGGTTTTGAAGGACACAAATTATTTCGGGTGTACTTGTTAATGGGCTTTTTGCACACTGTGAGCATTGGTGTTGCCTGCTGTTGGGGAAGGAATTAGCAGTAGTGTGACAGAGCTCAGGGCCCTAAAGTAACCATTGTGCCTCAGGAATAATCACCATGAAACAAAAAAGAACAGTTCCTGGCCTATGGAGCTGATTGCTAAGTATATTAAAGAGTGAATACAATATATACTTCTTGTGCAATAGGCAGCCTAACAGTAGGTAGATAGTATCATATGCGGTTGCCTAAACACATAAGAGATTAGATGGACCATGGTCATTATTTAATGGGGTTGCAGTGCACATGAGGAACTCCAGTCTTAGACCGCTGTGGAGATAGGATGATAAATCTCCTTTCCACAAACAGCCCTGAAGCTCTAGCACTATGGAAATAGAGTATGAACAGGTGGAAATAATAAAACAAGGTAACACTAGCAATTTACAAGACAGCTGCAGTCATTAATTGCTGTTTTGTTTGATCAAGTTCACGTTTTCAATAATTGTGTTTATCCCAGCTACTGGTCAAATAATGTCAGATAGCAAGCCTACTTAGCAAATACAGATGTCTTCAGTATTGTAACAAATCTTGAGGCTACAGCTAAGTCCAATGAGTACCCCAAATGGGAACCTTATCTGCCCATCACTTTGCTAATTGTTGTGCAAAAGTGCCAAATAGGAAATCTTACTTAGCTTTGTGTAAGTCATATTTTGTATAGATAGAGCTGACCGCATGAAGAGAGAGTCTCTAATCTCTCAAAAGCTTTGAAGTGGTATTAAATCTGAACTGGTCCTCTCATTCTTTTTTTCTTCTTAGAGTAAAAAGTTAACAAAACCAGCTGTTTTTTTTTAAAGTAACACACTTTTCAGAGTTTTCAGAGTAGACTTAGATTTGGCTCTCTTAATCTGATTTTGTTTTTCAAACAAATGATTGAGTTTACACAGTATTTTTGTGAATCTACAGAAGTGGGAACTTTGATCTACATTTGTTTTCTGTTAGGCAGATCATTATTTATGCAGGGTTCCTCTAATGGAAACTCCTGGAAGAGGCACTGTCAGCTGTCTTTGGCTACTTTTCGTAGACGAGAGAACTGGAGAGACCACAGAGACTGAAGCTCTCTGCTTGATGCGCCAAGATCTTTATCCTCGCGCTGGAAGAAGCATGAAACCACACGAGTATGACACTGTCAGAAGCAGAGTAAGTGAAATTTACAGGGAACGCAACAGTTTGCACACCCTTTCAGGAAATCTTTACAGTGACCACGAGGGGGCATTTCATCGAGACACCGCAAACCCAACTGTTACTCATGGTCGCTGGGGGAGTGGCCTGTAGGTCCTTAAAGGACGAGCTGTTGTGATGGCAAGGAGTAAGGCCAGCAAAACAATAAGCAGATGCTTCATATTCCTAACACCCCCACCCTTAATTTCTGTTAATATGGGAAGTTGTAGTGCTTATCTTCTAATTGCTTAGGCATAGGCGAAGGAAAACTTGGGCTAGCAGCAACATGTCTCAGACCTCTTGAAGCAGATAATTCAAGAAGTTGATCTTCAGCACTGCTGCCTTTGCTTGCACCCCGGAGTTTCAGTGGAGATGGATCAGAGGTGGAGTTAGGGCATCAGTGGCTCTAGTACACAATTCATCCTTTCTACACCTGCGCGTTAAGGAACTTTTGCATTAAGCAGTTATTTTTTTCACTTCTTTCAAACTTTTTTCAACTTTCTTGGAGCAGGAAGACCTGTTCCTTTAGTTCCTGCAATTAGATGGCAGAAGAAGCTCGTGGTCCCAATTTTCCCTTCATTTGGTTGTGTTGTTTCCATTCAACAGGCTATGTGTTTGTCTTTTTTTACTGCATGGGGCAAAGAATCTTAGTTCTGTCGCACAATACATATTGATAAAAAAAAAAAGATATTTCAAAGAATTTTTGTTTTCCCTGGCTTATTGCTCCTTTTAATCAAAAATAAGTCACAAGATTGATAAGTACATTTTCTATTCACGTAGAAGAAACTACTTCTTCCAGGCATCTAAAAAATCTGAAAATGCTGAGTTGTGTGGTGGCTTACACATTTACTATACCTAAAGCACAATAATACTTCAGCCTGAAAAGCCTGAGGGTGTTGTTTTTATCTATATTAACATTTGTGAGTGGAATTGCTATGCAGATAAACTGGTACTTACAGCCATGTATTTGATATGAGAGAGAGAGGCTAACCACTATGTTGATTACACAAAAGATGTAGAACTCTTTCCTAAATGTCCTAAAAGCAAAATTAACGAGTCATGTAGCAACTGCCAAACGAAGAACACAAACAGCAGAACCCATCGCTGCTCTGTGCCAGAGCACGAGGGGCTTCAGCATTGTGGTTTAGAAAGCTCAGATAAAAAGTGTAGCCTTACTAGAATGCTGGCCTTTCAGCAAATATAAATTTTACTTTATTGCAGCATGCTAGTAATTTGGATGTACGTGCACATACAAAGTCCATACAGGCACTGTTGAGACTGACTATTCAAATGGGGTGAAGCAGCGGTGCTGACTGTGGCTTACTCACAGCTACTGACGGTAAGACTTTGCATGGGGAGGTGGCAGTATGACACAGCCCCGGGCCATTTGTAAAAGGGGCTAGTGCACGTCCAGATAAGGTGAGTAGCTGGCCAATCTACAGACTGATTGTAGATACGTTTTGCATAAGTAGGAGGACTTTATGCATAAATTTACTTCCAAAAGATGTTATGAGTTTATGTTCAGAATGGTGTCACTTTCTGTGAGTCCTGGTTGTATACAATGCATGAGTCATTGGGCTTAAAACACTTAAAAATAAAGCGTGTAGGACTTCAAATTAAAAGGAGATGTATCTAGAGGGGCTGTACTGAAACAATATGCATTTTTCTTATTCTGGCTGCAGATTTGGCCTTCTGAAACTGATGCTAGGTAGCCTATACTCCTTGCAAGCCCTAAGGAAAAAGGGAAGGCTTGTAATAAAATTTTGGTTGAGTGATTGTTATCCGCTGTAGGTGGATCCCGTGCTTAAAGGCTGGCGGGTATATGGTGGGGTTTGGGGGAGCAGGAGAATTAATATGAGCGTATGTTGCCTATTTTTTCTTGGTATGTGGTTTTCATGTTATGACTGAGGTAATATAATAGCCTCTTGCTGCCAAAGGGACGATTCCCATTCTCCTTCCTGCCTCCTTATTTTTTGTGTCTGTAGCTAGAGTAATTCCATTGCTTCTCATTGCACTAGCAATAGTAACCTGACTCAGGGAGCTAATCTATTTGAAAAAAAAATCCTTCTGGGCAGAAAAAGGTTCTTTTCTGCTAATTTGGCTCCTTGTGCTTAGTCCGAGCTCATCTCTTCCCTAAGCCCCCTCACTACAGTACTACTGCATCAGATGAATCCTAATTGTGGCAAGAAGTAGTCTGCAGTAGGACTGTCCATTTCAGAGGCCACTCCATCATCTTCACTGTAACTTAAGGCTTTTATGTAGCACACTGGAGGAAGAAAGCATTCCTCTTTTTTTCCTTTACTTGCAAACAAACAGGAAAGGTTTTTCTTTACTACTACCCCACAGAAACTCCCAACTTGTAATACATGTTCTCATCATTACGATGGGGAGAAAGGAATAGGAAACACTTCAGAGGGTTGCGGGAGAAGGTGCCTGAAAACTTGTGCTCTGAAAGCTAATTCTGGGAAAGAAGGATTGTGAGTAAGAAGTTTCAGGGGGATTTATTAATTTCCCAAGCAAAGGATACATTGTTCTGTGAAGCTAGCACTCTGTCAGGAAGCTAGCGCTAAAGCTCACATCTCTATCTTGTTTCAAGGCCAGCCTTGGTGCCACCCCATTCCTTTTTGCTGGCACAGTCATTTCTGTGATTGTTTTTCTGCTGGTCCAGTTGTTACTGAGCCAGTTCCATAGACAATCTTTTTATTTCCCCCGGGTTGTTTTTAAGCAAGCTTCCCGTATGGTCAAATAAGTGCTTGCAACAGCATAAGAGCACACATGGATGAGTTGCCTGGAGGTAAAGAGAGAAGGGGGAGGGGGAGGAGTGAGGACTGTTTTTCTGATACCAGCACAGTCCAAAGTATTGATGGAACTGAAGCCTAATTGTGCTCGGTGCTTGCCTACAATCAGCAGTTCACCCCTTGAAGAAGTTGCATCATAAGTGTATGAGATAGAGGGTAGGAGCAAGGAAGTGTCTTCTGTTTTCTGTTGGGGAAGTTGAGGCTCAGAGAATTAAACAACTTGCCTAAGAGTAGAAAGGCTGACTTGCCAAGAGCCAGATTCCAGTCTCCTGAATCACAGCCTTGTGCCTTATCCACAAGACCAACCTTTCCCTTGTAGCATTTCCTTTCTCTCCACCCTGTTTTGAGAGGAGGCATGGTAGCATTGTTCTGTGTCAAACAAACTCAAAGCATGATACAGGAATGCTCCAGCAGAAGGGCTTGAACAACCTGTGAGTTTATCATTAATCTGAAAGCCAGGACTTTTCTTGGAACGGCTCCTGTGTTAGAACCTTCCTCGGCAGGACCAATAACCACAAAAGCTTTAACTTTCAAAAGGTCTGCTGGTGTTTAAATAAAAGGCTTTTGAGATTAAATAAATAAATAAATAAATAACTTCAAACAGAAGCTTTTCTTAAGGCACAGGGGATTGGAAATTGCTGATCAGGGGAGTGTGTGAGACCTGAAATGCAATGGGCTAGAAAACAGAACTTATAACTTTGTTCCATAAGGAGAGAAGTGATTAAAAAAAAATCTTATTTTTATTCGTAGTACAGTGTATCTTAGTTCTAGAACAAGGTTCTCCTAGTACCTTAATGCCTGCTTGGCTGCTTAATCAGGCCAGTGACAAGTGGCTTATCTTTGATCTCAGTCAGATAGCTGGGAACAGGAAATAAAGACTTAACAGTTTGCCTTATGCCGCTTTCATACCACAGCAGGCTTTAGCAGACTTTATTGGTCAATGCCTGTGCTAAGCACCACTAAAGAGCCATCATCCTAGGCTTGACAAATACCATGTCAAACGCCCTGTTGTCCTTTGCTATAGGAATAGGTTGAATTGGTTTTTCCTCCATCCTGTCCTTTTCTCTTGTTGCTGCCCTGTGATGTTCTCTGCCAGAGCAAGGAGTCTAAGCAAGAAGATTTCTTCCAGCAACCTCGGTGTTCACAGTGCTAGCACGGCAGCCAGTGAAAAGCAAGAGGGAGGACTTGTCTTTGGACTTGATAATTGGAGAAAAGTGGGATCTTAAAACACTTGCTTTAACTGGAAGACAGGAAGTGAAGTACTGGATCAAACTGGTCTAAGAATTCTGGTATCTCGCCTCTGGCTATAGCCAAAGCCAGCTGACAAAAATAATAGTGGTGCACCTGGCTTTTGTTATGCAATGTTACAGGAGGGGAATTCCGTCCTCTTTGTGAAGATCTGCATATGCCCAAAGTTATGACATGTTCCTACGCTTCATGTCAGTTGCTGACCAGGTTTCTGTAATTGCCAGTACTATACTGCAATGCTCTAGTTCACATCACTCTCATGGGATGATTCCTGTGCCATAAACTTATATTGAGGCAGAAAAAAACTGCATACGAGGTGGTCACAGGAACAGAGGGATCTGTCTATATACTTTCATGACTTTTGAGTAGGGCTTCCTATTAATTTGGTTAGGATTTTGCCTTTTAGCATCGAAGGCTTCTCTTGCTGTAGAACTTTCCCCTAGTTTAGGAACATAAGCATATTACAAAACAGCTGTGCTGGGTTAGACTAAGGGTTCGTTTTCGCCTGGTATTGTGTTCTTCCCTATGCATCTACTTACAGCTATACTGGAGAGAGAAAAACGGGCAAGAAGATGTTGATTTCGTTCACCGTGTCCTTTCTCTGGTCACTTTGTTCAGTGACTTCTTGAAACAAATCTCATCTATTATGTATTCAGATGATAGGTTCATGGATCTCACAGAGTGAAACACTTCCTATGGTTTCATTAAAGGCTATTTTCACTTTAGGGAAAGAGTAGGGATAGAATTAAAGTTTTTTGGATGCTGTATGAAATGCACCCCTCTCAACTTTAAAAATAAAAAATTCAAGCCACAGTTTGTACCATAGACACTAGTGTCTATGTTAGACATTTCCTTAATTTCTAAAATACAATCTTAAGGTTTATCTTTGAGTAGCCTGTTCCTACAGGCCCTAACAGATGCAGTTCAAAAGAACTGGGGAAAAATATGGAATTTTTATTGATGTTTTACTCATAACAGATAGTCATATTGCCTGGAATATTGCCCTTAATTTCACATCAGCTTTGACCATGTAGCATACCGTAACATTTTCCTTAAGAAGAAATGAGTAGACACTTTTGTTCTGAGCTACAGTTCCCCAGGTGCCTCAGTCCCTGCCTATTCAGCAGCGTCACGGGCTGGAGAAATAGGCAGGAGCCAGAGATGTAAGCAGTAGTTAGGGAAGCACCTATGTTTGTTCTTCCTGAAGGCTGCAGCTTACTGTCTGAAACGTAGCAAACTGGGCTGAATATAAGAAAGGAAAAACGTTTAGTCTCTTCGTACGCCTGTGCTGACAACTGGCTTTGCATAATAAACCAGAACCCCAATCCATGCTCTAGCTCCTGGGTACTGACCTCCCTGGGCTTTTAGATTCAGCTAGCTGTGAGCAGTGTGCTCCTACCCCACACCCCTCCCCTCTCCTTTTGAGAATCCTGTCCAGATCACTCCTGTGGGAGCATTGCTCCAGCTGTTCAGCTTTATGAACAGAGGCTTCCCAAACCAGGTGTGTCACAACCAGGTCTGAATTCAAAAACTGAAGCAACTCCTGGTAGTTAGATCTTCATGGGCCTGATGCATTTGTATGCAGGCACTTAGCGGGGAGAAGTCTGGGTTGTGGGCTTTTGTTTCTTGCTTTGCTATTGCTTTTACAATAGGGCAGCACGAACAGTGAGACAGAGCTCTGAGCACCCTCCTGTGTTAGTGTCCCAGCTCGCTGGCATCTTCTAAGCATCTTGCTGAATATGCAAGAGGAAAGTATCCCTCTCACCTCAACCCCAGCGACCAATGTGGGGAATGTTGTTTGAGGACTCTGGTGGTGTATGCTTTGGGGGTTGTGTGTGTGTGTGTAGGTAAAATCGAAGCTTGATTTAAAATATTACAACCGGTTTCCTGCTTGATTTTGCATCATCAATCATAGGGAATCCAAGAAATCGCTGAAGATGAAGACCTAGTCCTGATTTCTCATAGTTTTAGCGCAGTGGTTTGTATCTTTCATGTTAACAGTGATTTTTTTTTTTGTGGGAAAGAAGATGAAAAATCATGTTCTGGCACGAAACTAACCCATAAACATAGAATTATTTCAGCATACTACCTAAATATAATTGTGTGTCCGTTCTTCCTTTTAATCTTTAGAGCTAACATCATATGCGTGTAGGTTATCCTGTGTCTCCCTATAGGATTCTTCTGTTTTTATTTTGGTTGTAAATGTGTTAGGGGCATAACAAATCCTGCTTTTAACAACGCCATGAGTGTGTGTTGTGTGCTGTTCTTCACAGGATTTTATAAGCATCCCAAGCTGTATATACAGCTTATAGATAATGTATATATCAAGCTTTATATAATCTCTATAAGCTTATATATATATATAAGGTATGTATAAGCTCCCAAGCTGTAGAGCTTCTTCAGGGCCTCACTTCCTACGCTCCACCCTGATAATGCATCTATTCAGACGCCAACCTGTGAACATTAATTTAACTGAGGGACAACGAAGGGGCAGAACTAAAGCTATGAAGAAAGATGCTGTTGAGTTGCTGTAGAGCAGAGATCAGGAGTACTGGGAAGCGTTGGGTACCTTCTGTGTAGCGGACTGGGTTACACACGGAGCTGCAGATTACAGAACTGCATATAGGTTAATTCCTATACAGCCCCTTAAAATCAGGGCTGGGGTTTTGGGGTCCCTCCTGGACTGTGGGGTCGGGGTTTTGGGTCCCCCCGGGCTGCGGGGCCGGGTCTTTGGGTCCCCTGGGGCTGAGGGGCCGGGCGGGGCCGGGTGCCGCGGGGGCGGGCGGCGGGGCGGGGGCGGTGCCGGGCCCGGCCGGGAAATTCCCCCTGAAAAGGGCGGCGAGCGGGGCGCGGCTCGGCTCGGCTCTGCACAGCACACAGCCGGGCGTCTGGCCGGCCCGACACACGGACCGACGACAGGCAGGCAGACAGGCAGAGGGGGGCCGGAGCGGAGCCGTCAGCATGGCCGGTGAGCGGGGCTGGGGGGCCGCGGGGCGGCGGCGCAGGGGGGGCCCGGCGGGGAGAGGCCGGGGAAGGGAGCGAGCGCCTCAGCCCTGCTGCCCGCCCGGCGGCTCCGGCACGGCCCTGCCTGGGGAGCTGGCTGCGGGCAGGGGGGTTAGCGGCCCCAAAAACGGGGCACCGCGCTCCTAGGCCGCCGGCCCTACAGCCGGTTTTGGTATCAAACCCGTGTCTGCGTAGCTCCTCGAGTAGGGTTAGGGAAGGGGTTGATGAAGAAACGTCGCGGGGATGTTTGGGTCGGCGGCAACAAGGTCTTGTGAGGCCGTTATAGTTCAGGAGGGACCTTGAAAGTCTTAAAAGTGCGTCGTGAAAAAGTTCAGGCGTGAAATAAGCCTGTGGGGCTTGTTTCTGGGGCACAGACGTCGGTAGGCCAGAGCGCGATGCTCAGCAGGGCCCTGCTACATGGGAACTTAGCCCTGAGAACCAGAGGTGTCATAAATGCAAAGTAACGCAGATAAGGCATCTTGTATTGAGTAATTACATCAAAAAGCACAATTAAGTTTCTTTAAACTAAATTAAAACGAATTTGTCATCCTTTCAGAAGGCGTCTCGTAGCTACTTTTCTTAGGGATTTGAGAAGAAAGCAGCGTCAGCCTGGGTGGCGTTAATTAGAGCGGCGCTTCAGGGGAAAGCTGCTCCGTGGCCTCAGCGTTCAGACCCTGTTAGCCCTCACCGACTGTACGTTTTCACTCCTGTCAAGCGTGTGTAGCTGCTATCAACAGAGAGAAAACGAGCGGGTTTGCACAGAGGCTCTCTGTTAAATGTTACACTCTCTTTTACAGCGTCTAAACCAAAGCAGGAGCTAGCACTTTTTTCTTATCTAGAATGTATTTTCAATGTAATTAGGAACCAGATAAGGAATTTTTCAGTAGGGGAAGTTCATAACTTCCTGGTACTAGCTGGCTTTTATAGTTGTTTTTTTTTTTTTTCTTTTGGTTGCTGTTCTGTAATATCACACGATGGCAAAGAGGAAGTTTGTGAGTAGTTTTGTCTCTGCTAGAATCTGTGCAGTTTCTGGATTCCTGTGTAGGTTATCGCTTTCTGAAATAACAAGCTGTTTGTGCTCTGATTGAGCCAGATTGTTCTGTAACAAATCTTCCACCATCGTGTCTTTTTGCCTAAACTGTTGCAGGAGGCTGTAAGTATACAGGTTGTCTGCCCTTGCTTTTCAGAAAGGGCTGTCGCTGTGGAGGACGTAAGGTCACCAGTAATATGTGCAGAGCAGCAATACCAAAGTTGAAGGGCAACCCTTGCATCTGTGTTTCGCTGCAGTCACCTGAGATTGTAAGAGTTTCGGTGATACTTTCACATCTTCCACGAAGACCCGCAGCTACTTTGCTTTCGTGCTCTCTGATTGCTGGAGAGTACGTTCACACTCCTAGAAAATCACAGATTACATGGTCCCTCCAGAGCCCCATTCCTTTAGGCAGAGGAGCAAGACACCCATGAGACCGTGATCCTGTTGTCCCTCTGGTGGCAGTGTGTCACAGACACCTTCCTTCTGAATGGCACGAGCTACGTTAAAACTTAAAATTGTCCCAGGTTTTTCATCAGGGAGGGGTCTGATGGAAATGCTTCGATTTTGGGGGGTTGTCTTTTGTTCCTTTGTATTGCTTGGAACAGGTTGGAATAAAACAACCTTGTGTTGTTGAATGTGAGTGTAAGTTGGCTGGGCTCTTACTGGCTTATTTTCTCTGCTGATGTAGTTGCGATGGTTGGTTTCCTATATTTCCTTTAAAGTTATTTAGTGAAGTATTCAGAGCATGGAGGAAACAAATGTGTAGGTAATGTGGGTAGCCTTATATATTTCTCTTTCAAAATTGGTGAGAGTTCTTAGACGTGGCTCATTTTGGTCTGACCAACGCTGAAAAGGACAGGTCTGTAGCCCTGTGTGGGAACTGGCAGACCTCTCTGTGTGAGTGTAGGTTGTGAAAGAGTTAAACCAGGCCACTTCACAAGCACGTTGCTCATTTACAGAAATAGGGAACACTGAACAGACCTCCACTTCACTGCAGAGTGCTGATAATACCTCTAGTTCACACAAACACTTGTGTGCGTTTCCTCCCTGCGCAGAACACGATGACAGTGAAAATCACGGGGGAGATGCTTATGTGATTCTTAAATGGAGAGAGTGAGAACCAAGATAAAATGAAGTTTAATGTTTAATCTCTGGAGGCTACCATGTCACTGAGCTTTACTTTCCCACAAACACACCTGCTGTTGAGCAGTGGGTTTGCCTTCAATGGTACTTGTTTCAACCACAGTCCCACAGAGATCATCGAGCCTGGAGTTTTAAAATAAAGCGCTGTTAATAGGGGAGAAAAAAGAGGTTCTCTTAAGCAAGCATTAGTAGACCATGAAGGGCAATTGTTGGTTAAAGCAGAAAGGATTAAAGACTTGAAGTGATTCTGTTCTATAGTAATTTGAAACAGAAAGGCTCCAGCTAGTTTGGGCAAATACGTAATGTATGTGGGTGTACTGTGCGTCTGGTTAGCAGCTATGCAAGCGTGTCTATCTCCAAAGGAAGATGATTAGTAGGTACTTTGCTGCAATTTTGTCATTAGAACATCTAAAATGCATTTTTAATTTAGTATACGGATATGCGTCTGTATTTGCGGTGCAGCATTACGTAGAATGGGAAGGTGAGATGCTTCTCTCCTCAGTTACCTGAGGGAAATCGTAGAATGGGAAGATACAGAAATCATAGAATCGTAGAAATGGGAAGCGGGCTGATACGCAGCAGTTGCTTCCCACTGCTGGTGGAAGTTGCCTGGTCCACTGGATTGTCCTGAAAAATATAGTAACGTATGTGAATTTAAGTGTGAAAGTTAAAAAGCCTTACAGTAGTGTGTGGGGCTGGCTTTGTGAGGAGCTCAGACTTCCATCTCCCTCTGAAACCAGCTTGACATCAGCTCTAGGCTTCTTGTTGTTATCTCCCATCGCCCCACCTTTTGCTGGCCCTGCTTATTTTCCAGACAGAGAAAAAACTTACCTACAGGGAAGGTTAGATGAGTTCTGGGAAGTGTCTAGTGAAGTGACCATACTTGTAAGTAACTGGACCTGGAGTGGTGTCTAACATTTATTTAATGTGACGGTTCATGGTTGGCTTTCAGAAACTGATTTAAAATTTTCTAGATGGGAGGTGATCAGATGAGAGAGTGCATTTTGATAAATCGTTAGAAAGGAACGTGTAGAATCCTAAACTGTAGTTCTCAGCTGTTTGCCACCAAATACAGCTTGGACCTGAAACGCATGATGCCTTTTCTAAAAGCATTCCTGTTTTGAAAAGACACGTGCCGTTGAAGACAGCTCCAGCATCAGAGCTGTTTTCATGTACTGCTGCTCCCCAGCTGTCTGTCACTGTGGTACCATACGTTCAAGTAAGACAGGAAACACCTCAGATTTAGTTCTCTCCTTTCATTCTCTACTTCTCTTAATTACTCCATATGTTAAGATATATTTTCCTACTGTGGGGCATGAAATGCTGCAGCACAGGATCGCTTTTGCTATCACCAAATCCTACTCATAAAGTTGAAGCCGTGTGTTTGCAGGCATACCTTGGTCACTATAGGTGCAACAAAACAGAAGGATTTGTTATGGAGCTAGGACTGGAATCCACCTCTTTGCCAAAACTAACATACTACAGACCTTGGGCAAAAGGAAGTAGGAGATCTTTTACCTTTTTAATGCTTTCAATCTATTTAATAACTATTTTGCTTATTATGTTGAAGTCTAAGCACTGTTTTCAGTGCTGTGCCACAGGATGTTGCCTGTCATGTTTGTTTCTGATGTTCACAAACCTTGCCTGAGTAGGATGCTATTATACAATGACAAAGAGCTCGGTAGACATTTCTATAAGCTATGTTCTTCTGATCATGCAGAACCACGATGATTCAACCTCTACAATATTTACTTACTCTCCGCTATTTGTTTTTCACATGCCATCCCACTATTGTCACTGCTTGATTGACTATCCTGTTTGATGTTCTCAGTAAGATATATTGTATAGCTTGTAACTATCTTGGCAATAAGACATAGCTTTAAAAGTACTGATACTCTTGGTAAGGTGATGTCTTTCTAAACCCTCCATTGAGGAGTTCTGCTTCTCATTCTTGTCTATATCTCATGTTTCCTGAAAAACTCTTTCTGACGACTGCCCAGTAGCTTTCAGTAAGGTTTTGTGGTCTGGAGAGATACTGCAACTAGAAGCTGGCCCTGTGGGAGGTGGGCAGCTCAAGTTGTAGAATTCAATACAAGCAATCAGGTGTTTTCTGAGCCCACGGCGATGGTATTCAAACCAGTAGTTTTTTTTTTTTTTTGGCACAATTTGCATAGTTTCTGCTTCACTATAATAGTAACTAAATCAATCAATTCTGAGGAAACCTCTTCCCTTTCAGAGGGCATTCAAGCAAGCATAGTACTGATGGTACCTGTACTTTGAGAGGATAACCATTCCTAAAAGCATGTGGTTATTAAAAATATCAACCATCCCCTTGAAATAATGTCTTCTGTTGTATAAAATCCTCTTTCATCAGACACACAGTCTCTAAAAGCTAAAACAAGCTAAGTTCTAAGTGAGATGGAGGGGAGTCCTTCCTGTTAATTATTTACATGGCACTGATACTTGTGTACTTCATTTGAAGTCTGTTCTCCCACTCACTCCCATCCCTCTTCAGTCATGTGCATGCACGTTAAAATAAAATAAAAAATATATTGTCCAAGAAGGCAGATCAAAGTGGGCAATATGAATCAAAGAATCTAGATCTTCTAATCCTCTTGTAGCACCTAAGCATATAGCCTTCCTTCTGCCGCTTTTTAAGCTCTACTGTATAGAAGCACTGAAAATGTTGTGTTTTATTTTTTTAAGGTGGCCCTGAGCCCTACATTGAAATATTTGAACAACCCAGGCAAAGGGGCATGCGTTTCAGATACAAATGTGAGGGAAGATCAGCAGGCAGCATTCCAGGAGAACACAGTACTGAAAACAACAAGACATTCCCTTCTATACAGGTAAGAAATACTACTTTTCTCCATAAGTTACCAGTGCCTGTATTTACATTGTGCTGTAGCTATGTGTTGACGTTGGTGCAGTAAATAAAATGCTTTTTATTACATGTTCTGTTATTCTTTCCTTGGCTTGCAAATGTGATTGCAACAGAGTGGAAAAAGAGTTCTTTGCTCCTCATTAAAGATTTTGTCATTAAAGATTTTGTTCCAATTTAGCGGAAAAGAAGAAGGTGTAGTCATTGGTAACAAAGTGCCTGTAGAGAGGGAACTCACTGAAGTTACTCATTGTCTGGGAATCATTCATTATTAGCTTTTTCTGTGTCTACATTTGTTCTGGTTTCTTAGTTGTGATTTGGGCTTTTTTTTTTAACTACTTGGGTTGTAATATGAATTCTGGGAGTGCTTTGAAGGAGGTTGTCTGCATACAAAATCTGACAAGACTGGTCTAGCTGTTGGGCACAATGTGAAAGAAGATACTTTGTACAAGCGAGCAAACTAAGAAGGTGCCTTGCAGCTGGTGGATTGGTGATTGGGCTCTGCAAAAGACTGCCATGAAGTATGTGAAGTCAGAAGGGGTACAGAATTTAAAAAGGAGCTGAAAAAGGGGAATTATGTGGTTAGAACACCTGCAATGAAAACTAACTGGGTGGTTGCATTATGGATAGGTTGGGAAATTCAGAATGAAGGGATTCAGACTAGTCCTAACAGCTTTGATCAAAGCAAGGACAAAGACATGGACAGTAGAGGTAGAATGGAAGCACTTGGTCAGTAGCTTTCATATCTGGGACAAAGGAATGTCAGAGACCTGGACTAGTAGTGTAAAATAGAAGAATTTCTGGTCTCCTGTTTGATGTTTAAATTGAAAGAGATCAAGGAAATACTATTAATCTGGAGAAAGTCTTTTAGAAATGAGATTAGAAGAGAAAGCTCAAATATAAATGGGAAGTAAGGAGTGCTTGCCATCTTGAAGTACATTATTATAATGCAATATTGAAAAAAAAAAAAAGCGGAGCCAAGATGGAGTCTCTGGAATCACAGCAGTAAAAGAACAGATACAGTGGATGTGATATCTGAGAAGTATGAAATGTTTTAAGTTGAGGCATAAAATTTCCTTCAGAGGAGGGAGAGTTTGAGAAAGATGGTATTGGCGGTCATGTGCTGAGCAGCAGAGATCCTCTACTAGGTAAAGCAACTGTGCTGCTGTGGAAGCTGGTCTTGCCCTGAAGGCAGAATTACTACAGGAAGAAGCAGACAAGAAGGACCCCTTTTTACTATTACAGTGCTGGAGTTGGTTAAGGAATGCAGAAAATAGTTCCTTGTTCAGTTGGTGAAGTGCAGAACGAACAAGCTGGCGAGATCTCTGTGTGTGCTGGCAAAAATAAATAACTTTGACAGACTCTCACCCTGAGGCCGTGTCAGGACGCAAGTTGACTGGGCAGTATGAGCCCTCGATTCCTCTCAGCGTGTGCTGTGATGCACATGAAAGTCAGCCAGAAAACCCAAAGGGAAGATGGGACTTGATTGGTGACTGTGCAATCCTGGCATATTTTGTTCTTTTCTAAAGGTGACTGTTAATGACAGAGCTGATGGATACTGATAGCAGGTGATTTCTAGGTGAATTCCTGCCTCCTTGAAGCCTGTAGGAGGCTTTAATGCTGATTAGCAGCTGGGGGAGGCCCCTCCAGAGATGGAAACCTCAATGAGGATGAGATTAAATTTCATGGTGTGGTTGAGATGAACATCAAGGAGGAACCGGAGAATCAAAGTGGCTCAATCATGCTTCAAGTTCAAGGGACTAGATGTGCAATGAGGGAGAAATGATGTAATATTTGAAGAAACAGAAGAGTGATGGAAGTTTTATTTAAGGGCAAACAGTGGTGTACATGAATGCCAAGAAAGGGGCCTAATTGGAGGCTGAAGAAGCTGACAGATGGTGGAAGTTAGAAGAGCGTAGGTCAAATCAAAGGTTGAAGTGTTGATTGAAAAGCATGTGATGGATCCCTGAGTCTCCTTCGAGGAGGAAAGAAAAGGCTGAAGGAGGGAAGGAACAGCTAGTTATAGGACAGGGGAAGTGGAGGAGGAGAGCACGCCTCTGCACAAACATGTACCGGTGTGAATCTTGTATTTGCTTTCAAGTTGTTACGCTCTAAACAATTTAGGCCAAACTGTTTTTTAGACTCACCCGCGCAACCCTTGCTGACTTCACTGGTAGCCATCAGCACGAGGGAAGACTTCTACGCACCTGAGAGATGTGTGTTGAATTAGTCTGATGACTTCTGTGAAGGCCCCCTAGTAGGAGCTTGAGAGTTCAGTGCCCCTCTACTTGAACATAAGACTGAGTATTCATCTAAGAATTAAGAAAAAAAGACTTCATGGGGGCTTATGTCCATGTTGCAACCGCTAAGATCTTCATTTGCTACTTAGTGGTCCAAGCACAGGTAATAAGGTTATCCCTGAGGCTCTAGGAGCTTCTTCCTGGGATCTAGCTCTTTGGAGCTAGACCTGTCCTTTTAATAAGCATTTGTGTGTGGTCACCTAGGCAGGATTTTGTATCTTTCATTGTAAGTGTAGATATGGTAAAGAAATGTGTCCTGTTATGCTTGGTCTTATAGCATTACAAGCTGTTTTACTCTCAGTTCTAAGTTTCTATAGCTTACGTATTACCTTTTGGCTTTCTGCACAGGGTTGAAATAGGTAAGATATGCTTTAAGAAAGAATAATAAATTCACAAATGTTTTGCCAAACAGCTGGTTTTCAGTGTGAAATGAACAGAACTGAAGTAGATTGAACAAAAATTCTGAATGGTCTAGGATAATTTCTTAGCAGTGGTGTTTCTTCCATAGGATATTTTAGGATGAAATGTATTTTCTCTTCCATGTTGGGACTTTCCTAGACCTAATATCTAAAGTCTAGAAAATATCTCACTTTTTGTAGATTCTGAATTATTTTGGAAAAGTCAAAATAAGAACTACATTGGTAACAAAGAATGAACCCTACAAGCCACACCCTCATGACCTGGTTGGAAAAGACTGCAGAGATGGCTACTACGAAGCAGAGTTTGGGCCAGAACGGCGAGTCCTGTCGTGAGTAGTGGTGTTGCTTGGGAATTTGATTAACCGTGCAAGTGATATGCTAATCTTATGTTTTAAAACTCTTGAGTAGTGATTAAGAGGGCAGTTAGTGTGTTGTCTTTGCTGAAGCCTCGAATCCGTCTCAGATAAGGCAACTTTCTCTTAGAAGTATTTCCTTCTTTTTCAATGTTTCACACACTCATCTTTTGTCCCCTTTGCCCTTCTTTTGCTTTCATTCTCCCAGTGTCTGTCTCCTTTTTCTTTCTCCCACTTGTTTGCTTTTCAGTCTGGTTCAGTAGCGCTTCTCACTCCTGAGCTTGATATTCTTCTCCTTCAGTGTGCAAAAATGATAAATTGTTAACGACAACATTAGAATTAGCGCTTCCGTAGATTTAGGGAAGTTCATGTCTTCTGCAGGAACTCTAGTTAGACTTTCTGGAAACCAGTGGAGAAAGTTTGTAGTGACTGAATATCACGTCATTTAGATGATGGTGGTTGTGACACATCTAGAAATGTGTTGGCAGTTGTCACTGTTGTTGCTGTTTGTTAATTTTGGTGGGGTTTTGTTTGTTTGTTTTGGGCTGCTTTTTTTTTTTTTTTTTGAGTAAAAGTATAGATTCTGCTCAGGCTTAGTTTTGTAGAGCAAGCATGCCAGAGAAGGATCTAATTCTGGAGGCAGTAAGGAGAATTCAGGCTTCGTATAATATGTGTTTCTCAGTGCTGTTCAGAGGGTTATTAGGAGTATTTCAAGTACAATTGTATGTGGTGGTGTTCCCTGCAAGTCTACCAAGTCTAACAGAATAAAATAAAAGCAGAGTAAACTGCAACAACTGTAGACTGATTATTGCCATTGAGGAGATTTTAGAATTGACAAGCTGTTTGTGGTTCACAGCTTGCAACGTGGTAGATTTGGAAGTAGGCTAATGCTATGAGGTAAACATAACTGAGCTGGGAAGAAAGTAAGGTAAATATTTCAGTGTATAAGTAGCTTTACTTACTGCTCTCAGTCTGATGTGATTTGGTTGATGTTAGTGAAATTACTGCGTTTTTATGTGGGTTTAGTCAGTAGAACACTATTAAAGAAACAAACTGAAGACACGGTCTGTTTGATGATGATAATTGCCTGATGGTGAAATAAACAGTTCTAAAAGTGGAGATATTTCTTCAACATACAGCTCAGGCTCAAGTGATCATGAATGTACACAGCAAATGTATTCAGGTGACACATAACGTGCTGGCTGTACGGTCTTCTGCTCTTACAGATGCAAAAGATTTTAGTAGCTTTTTGTTTCTAGGTCTGTTTACAATGTTCTCCTATTGATAAATGGTAGAAAAGGATTAGTAAATGTCATTTTTCTATTTTTTTTCCACCATAATACCTCTCTAGAAAGGTAGAGCTGTCCCTTCAGGCACTTACCTCCCATTTTGATTGTTGTAACCTCATCCTGATCAGCCTCCCTGCAGAGTTCCCTTTACCTTGTCTAAAAGGCAGTTGTAGACATCTTAATCTGGTAAGGGGCCTCCCGCCTTCCTCTGACCATCCATTCACCAGCTTCCCCTTTGTCTTCTCAAATCAAGCTTCGTCACCCAGGGTCAAAGAATGTCTGCTGTTGTAGCCCATCCCACTTCCTGCTCTCATCTCTGTGGCTTCTGATCTGAAGCAAAAAAGCCTGATTGCCTAACACCTTTTCTGGCAATCACCAGGCACAGGAAGACACTGTTGATTGTTTTTCCTCTTGGCGTTTTGTTGCACAAGGTTAAGCCTGCAGAGATTCTGTTCCTGAATCTATTAGCTGTAGGATGTGATACCAAAAAGCACTGGCATGCTTTGCAAATATTTATTTGTAAATTGTAATTTCATTTCCATTATATGCACGCATCAAATCCTGTTCTTTGACATAATGCTGTGCTTTCATTTCTTTTAAGGCATTAGTGATTGTTTGAAATCATGAAATCCATGAATTCTTCTCAATATCCTTAGGTTATAGGCCTCCTAGTTTCTTACAGAATGGTGTCTGGGCTACTTTCCCTTTACTGATAATGCACAACTGTGAGCTTCAATTGAGCTTGAAATCCGAGATTCTGATGAGAAGAGGCTCTAAATATTCTCTTTGAAATGTTTCCAGCATTGGTACACTCATTTTTTTTAACAAATCATTGGTTACTTTAAGATGAAAGAACAGCATGATCCATAATTGGATCTGGATGTTTAAAGTCGTTTTCCTTTTTGTGGCTGGTGACTCAGTGTCCACATTCTTCCCTTCAAGTCCATGTTGGAGAAAAGCCTCGCACAATACCAGTGAGCAGGAGATGTCCTCTCTCGGTAGTGGTTCTGGCTGTGTGCTCCTGCTGAGCATCTCAAACAGAGCAAAAATCCCAATTATTTCTGTGTAACTGGAATTATTAATCCCAGATTTGGGGCTGGTCTGAGCAATTACTCTGCACTCCACTTATTTAACTATCCCCACGTAGCTGCAGTTGGACACAGTCTTCTGTTCTTCCTGCTGTATAATGATCGTGGTACTGCTGCCTAAACTTGATCAGATCCGTGGCCCAGCTGTCAAGGCAGAAGTACAAATGTTGAGTCCATGTGACTGCCTGTATACTAAAATTTTTACTTCCTAGTTCTCACTCTCTCTACATGGATGATATCATAGGTGATTTTTTTTCCAAGTGCCTTTCATTTTTTCTCTCTCTTCCTACTTCTCCCTCTCTTCTCGTTATCTTGCTTGCTTCCTGTCAGCTCACGCTGATGTGAAACCCCGCAGGCTTCCTGAGGTTCTCGACGGTTTCTTTTCTGACCCAGCCCTCCCTTCAGCGATAGTTAAAGAGACACTTTCACTGTGACAGAGCATGTTTTAGAAAACGTTTGTCATCTGAGAGTTATGGGGCACTTAAAAGTCTCGTTTCTCGCCCTGAGAGGTTTCATTCACAATGGCTGAAAGGCGCAGAGTCAAGGCTGTCAGTCCTTGCGTGGCTGGACGCAGCTTTCTCAAGTCCAGTTCTGCATTTGTGCTCCATGATGTCTGCCACTTGCAGGGGACTACTGGAGAGTCTGGCACTACCAGGTGGCAGTCTGGGGCTGTAGCATGGAAGCAGGTCTGTTCACGGGTGTGAAGTGTGCTTCACACTGAATTAGTAGAATAAAGTGGGTATTTGGGGAAAAAAAAAAAAGTTTTGTGTGCCATGATCGAGCCCTGAAGGAGTAGTCCCTACAAATAGGATTGCTTGCCAAGGTATGCTACAAACCTCCCATGTCACTAGCCACAACATGAAGTCCAGGTGCTTCACTGAGCTGTGACATGCTAGTGTGGTTTAGTTTCTTTTGGGTCACTCTATCAAGTTGGAAGGGAAGCTTATGCATTCCTCTACAGTACAGATTCTGGAAGTGGAGTCTGATAGCAGAGGATGTGGGAACCTCTGAACAGAGCACATTGGGCACAGGCGAGGGGCTTTAGGGGAATTAAAATTAGTGTCACACTTGGATAGTCTTGGTTAGAGCAGGGAAACATAAGACTACCCCTGAGAGTTGTGGGAGGAAGGATTTAGATGGATTAAGGTGTTTTTTAGGCATAACCAAAAAACCAAAGTTAAAAACTTTTGTGGCATTTCAAAGTAAGGGAAATTGCCAGTTCTGGAGAAAGATCATCAGAGCCTACTGGCACAGTTTATCTTCTGAGCTTATTGTAACATTATGAAACATGGATTTATTTATTTTTAATTTATATATACATGTATTTTTTCTTTTTCTTTCTTTCTTTTTTTTTTTTATACTTCCTGCTTTACATCCACTCAGCTTTGATGATGTCATGGTTTTTCCATGTGGGAAAGAGTCAGCTCGCCTGGGACTCCCCCCACCTCCTGCATCGGGGTGACCTGCACTTTTATGCAAATAAGGAAGAGCTGCAGCTCTTCAGAACCTTTCCATAACTACATGAGATTTCAAAACCTGTTTTTACTTGTTTTAAAAACCTTTAAAATAGTGTTCAAGATTTATATTCCCTGATAAAACCAGGAGCACACATTTTTAACTAGTGCACACTAGCAGGTTTATTGATTACAAAAATAGTTTTCACTTTCAATTACACAAGACTGAATATTTAAACTTTAATCACTGGGTTTACTGCAGAGTAACAATTCTTAATATAGAAATATATATTCCTCTTTAGGATTTTAGTTTGGTATTTTTCTATTCTGTTTCTGCTCTTTTTTTTTAGAAAAACTGCATCCCTGCTTTTCAGACCTGTTACAACTTTCTCAAAATAAACATTTTCTTTCATTTCTTATAGCATATATTATCACAGTATTGTTCAACAGCAAATAATTTATTCACTCTTCTACACTGAGGATTTTATTACTTTGTGAAATCCCTCCATATGTGCTTCAGTTTTCAGAATTTGGGCATTCAGTGTGTGAAGAAGAGAGACCTGAAAGAATCAATTTCCTTACGAATCTCGAAGAAGATCAACCCTTTTAATGGTGAGTAGAGCTTATCTGGTTGGTTGAAAGGAAAGTTCTCTTTTCAAGGATGTTACTGTTTTGGTTGGTTGGTTTATTTTTGTCCTGCTTTTGCTTCTGTGGTGGAGCAATGGGTTGCTGTTTTTTTTTTTTTTTTTCCCCAATTTTTATATTTTTTGAGAAACACTCTTCCCTTTCTGTGCCCCTCCTAGTCTTTCCTCACTGGCATCACATTATGAATCTATTTGGATAGCTGCCTTTTTTTGTCCCTCCCACCCTGCAGATAGGGTGCTATCTGCAGGAGAGGTGCAGATGCTGCTCCTTGCTTGATTTTACAGCATGGGAGCTGGTACAGGCAATAAGGAAATCCACAGCAGTACTGATTTCAGTCAAGTTAGGGGCAAGTTGTGCTGCTACAGAACCACACCTGTAGGGACCTACCCACAGGCTGTAGTTTTACATGATAGCTGATCTGACCTAGCTGTGGGCTGCTCTCAAAAGGCGTCATCCTGCCCTTCCCTCCATCCCTGGTCACACACTCCTACCACTTCCCTCACATCAAATAGAGAAGCCGTGTGGCTACATGGTGAACAGACTCAGCAAGATGCTCCAATGGAAAACCAACTTGCAAAAAAAAAAAGTTTTCCCTCAGATCAACTTGCTGAACCAATGCATCTTACAGCCACATGATTGGTAAATCAATGCACAGAATTCTGTTCTTGCTCCTGGTCATCCTGTAGAGAAAGGTTTCTTTGACATCTGAATTCACTGCACAGAAGTGCAATCTTCTTCAGGATTGTACTATGTAAAGTACGATTTACACCTTTCAATTTCTCCACATTCTTGTCAAAATACTTCAGCTGATGGTATGAACATCTTGTACTTGTGTATTGTAGTTACAAGAAAAAGTATGTTTTATGTCAGTAATCGTTTTAAGGAGTTTCAAAACTAAAACATGCATGCATTAGGAAAAAAACACATCCCAGACCCTTTAACTTCCTCATTCTGAAGCCAATGCACACAATGATACAATTGCTAAATAAATAACCTCTTGCAAACATAGCACCATTAACACTGCTGACACATTGAACTTCTACTGATCAAGAATGATGAAGAGTTTTTAAAACCTCAAAGGCCCCCAGTTTTTGACTGCCTATTTAAAATAAAAATCATTTAGGCTAACAGTAAGTTCATACTGTTACCTCAAAATTGTATTGCTTCAATGCTGACTTTCTTATTAATAGTCTTCCCTAATTATAGAATTTAAGAAATTGTGTAAAGGAAGCTGTGGACTCTTCTTTTGCTTCTCTGGTACCAAGCACCAATAGTGCCTCTGAGAAAAAGGCATTATTACAAATGCAGTTATGTATTTGCTTAGGTGTGGCAAAAACCTGGAGATTTTTCAAACCCTTTTCAATACCCACAGAAGTCATGCTAAATTCAGGTAAGGCCCTTGTTGGAGAGCTGGGAGCTAGATTTCCAGCTAGCTTCAAAATACATACTTTGCTTTTGTCCTGAACGGGGCAAAAAGAAATGTGCTGAACTCACTGCAGGATGAGAAATGTTCTAGACTATTTTCTTTCAGAACAGCTGTTTGTAGTCAGGCTAATAGTCCATCAAAACCATAACCTAGTTCTGATAATTTACACACAACAGCATGTTTTAAAATTAGTCCTTCAACACAATTTAAAGAGTATAAAGTAGTGTTTTATTTACTGTTATCTTAACTCAGCCAGCTCTACCTTGATTTTGAACCAAAAAAAGAGGAACGCTTCTGTTCAGCCCTCTTGGCTTGCTCTGTTTTACTCCATAAGTAAAAAATGAGTTGACATTTTCTCTTGATGTTGTGCAGTAAAAGAACATGATAAAATCCTTTTATGTAGGTGTATTTCACCAAAGAAGCTTTAGCAATCACATAGAGTTCTTAGTGCTGCTCAGCGTAACAGAGTAAAGACATGTTTAAAATAATTTGAGAGTAGACTCTTGCAGTGGTTGGCACATAACTCCAAGTTCACTAATCGTTTTGGGGCAATTGCAACTGGTTGCACTTGGTAGCATCGGATCCTGGGCTCCTCTCTGCCCGACCAACAGCAGGGAGACCTGCCCTGGCAGCAGGGGAGAGCCTCGCTTGGGTGACACACAGGGCAGCACCCTGCTCTTGGCAGGGCTTGTGCTGAGAAGGGGCTGCTGGCAATCCCCAGCCTGCGTAATTGCCTTTCAGCACTTGTTAACGTGTCAGCACAAAGCTGAGCCGCCTTGAGAATGGCCTCCAGCCGCTTCAGGGCAGTCCCACGCTGCGCAGAGCCCAGAAGGGCGCAGGACCAAGGTTTAATAAAGCAGGATTAGTGACAGAAGTATTTTTATTGTGTGTGCTTAGTTGATCAAAACAGGTTTTCGCTAGCAGCAGTCACCATAATGCTTACTGCTTGATAAGGTTGAAAGTTTTATATATGGGTTTAGTTGGCTTGTTTTGTAAGGTCAAGAGTATCACTGCGTTCTTCAAGGTGGTTTAGGTTGTATTGTATACATCCCATACTGTGCATTTATTTACTAATTTGTCTTCGGAAAGTTATCCAACTTTTCTAATTAGTGAAGTTTCTTAGAGTTAGGTGCATCCTTTAAGCAGGTTGCAAGTTAATGCTGCTCATTCCTTGTAGGAACATCAGGTTCTGCAGGACTGCCAGTATTTTTCAGCTATGTGAAAAATGCTGTATTGAACATTTAAGTTCTCATAGAGCTGAAAACTAGCCTTCACAGTGTTTGTGAGCTAGGTGTTTTTTCTTTTTTTTCCCCACTTTTTTCTGGATCAGTCATATAATCCCTGTCCTGAGTCCCCATTTGAGGCAGAGGCCCTATTAACAGACAAAATATGTCTCCAGCTTGCCACCATATGTATTACCTGTGTCAGTAAAGGCTGAAGTAATAGCAAGGTGTAGGTCCACGAGGTTGCATTCCAAACTTCCTTGTGTAAAGGGGCCTTCATCTTCCAGGGAAGCCAGGGTGCCACAGGCAGCTGGGGTGGCGAAGGGAGAGTGAGTCCTAATGCAAATTCTCTGGCGGTGTCATCCCTCCTCCACACCTTACAGCACATGGCATGGACACGCGTGGCCATAATGGGCAGCAGTAGGAACTTCCTTAGTAAAGATGCATGTTTAAGATAATGTTCTCCAGCACCCTTACCTAGCTGTTGAAGCGACTGATGCCTACCTTCGAGCTCCTGGGTGATAACAAGGCTGTGTCTGCAGATCATGCCATGTGCCTGGCTGGGGCTGCCTACATCTGAGTCACCCTGAAAGCGTATCTGTAAGGCTATTTCACTTGAAATCCCCACTGTTAGCTGGCACCATTTGTCCATTGTTAAAGTCAGTATAGATTCTAAACATCCTCTGTGCGAATTGTGTGAGTTCACTGTGATGCCACTCAGGTGATCTGCCAGAAGGCTGCTCCTCTTGACTTGGCCTTAAGAGAGAATTGTTGTTACCACACCATCACTGGATGTGCTCATGATCCGCGTTGCTCACAAGGCTATGTCCCATATGTTTTTGTCCTATAAAGCTAAACAATTACAGAAATCTCTATTGTCTCTTATCCCTGAGCACACCAGGAAAATAGTGTGCACTGGCAGCCTGATGCGTAACTAGGCCTCCTTGGCATGATGACGATACAAATAGCACAGCTTCGAAGGAGCCGAGTTACTCCTCCAGTGGAGCTGGTCCACGTCTGCTTTCTAGGGTGTTTGTTTTCTTTTCGTAGCTGTTGAGTTGTGCCATATCCTCGTCTTACCATGTACTGTCTGATGTGTAGCCAACTCAAATTAAAAGAAGAGCCAGTCTTGAGCTAAGAGCTTTTGTGGGTGGGTGTGACTTGAAGCAGAGACAACAATTGACTTAATAATAACCTAAGTTAATTATCAATGAGGAAAGGCCCTAGATGTGTTCATTAAATTTAGGGGAAAACTGTACTTTGCACTGTATTACAGAGGACCAGCCTTTTTCTAGCTAAATGGATGACAGCGTGAAAACCCTAGGCTTGGCTTGGAGTGCGAAACGCGGAGAACTGCCCGATTTCAGGCAATTGATCACGAGAGTACAAATAGGCTTTCCCTGGAGCTTGACATATGCTTAAGGTTCCTGCTCCTTTGTAATTGCTCTTGCTAATAAGTGCTTAATTAATTTTCAGGCTGTCCCACGTACCCCGCAACTAACTCAGCTCCGTTTGCCTCCGCAGTCTTTCCTCTTGCTGTTTCCCCTTTCCGCCCGCGGGCAGCTGACCCCACGCTCGCTTCGCACTCGTCACAGTCTCCACGACACCCCCTGCACGCCTCCGCCTCCGCGCTGCGCTCGGGCTGCTCCCCACACAAGTCGCACTGGCTTCCTGCCCACGCGCCCCGTCACCCTCTCCGCAGCTTCCCCTGCTGGCCCCGGTGCGGCTGCGCCCGTAAGACCCTCAGCTCTGACGCCACTCGCCCACATGGGCTGGGCTCGCGAGGATCCCCCTTGCCAGCCCACCCGCTGCAGGGCAGCACGCACTTTGCACCGCGGCTTATTGGCCACTGATCTGCGAATAGGTCAATATCCTGAACCAAAAGGCAGCTCTGAGCAAGAATTGGGGAGTGAGGAATGGCTTGAGAAAGAGAAAAGCACCACAGTCTTCTGTAGTGACTGTCCCAGATGTTAAAATTTTAAACTTACTGTCCTTAAATTAAATACGTATTGCCGCCCCCACCCCAACCAAATTTTCAAGCTGGAAATCTTGGGAAGTGAGAGCGGCCAGCTTTATAAGAGGGGCAGGGCGAATCCTCCAGAGGAAGGCTAAATGTCTGGATCATGCCATTCCTTTAGCTTTTACCTTTGGAAAGCCCTCTGTTCTTCTGTTCCTCATGCATATGCTTCTTGCTGTTTATGCTGAAGCTTGTATGTTAACCTAAAGGACTCTCTCTTCAAATTCCTTAAAAGACAAAAAGAAAAATTGCCAATTAGAGAGACAAAAATTCTGACTTCTTTTTTTATACTGTAAACAGAAGTAGCTAAAAAGTATGTCTTAGAGACGTACAGAGGGGGATGCATATGTGTTCAATTTTGTTCCGATTTTATGGTGTTTTTTTTTTTTTTTTGATATCAGACTTAAAACAGGAGGAGAACCCACCTGCAGTAAAATATTGTTTGGACAAACCTTTTCCAACTCAGAATTTTACATTTGTATTCTGAGTCTTTCCCTCAGCTTTTGTTTCAAGCCCGGTCATTCACCTTTCCTGTGCTTCTGTCCTCTGTTAAAAGAAAGGTGATGTCACTTCCTTACGCCCGAGCAGCAAGTAAGATGCGAGAGGGAGATGTAACCTCACTAGTCTGGGAATCTATTGCCTGTTGGGCACTTATTGACAGTAGGTTAGCATCCAGATTTTAGTCATTTGCACCCTCATTGATTTTTTTGTTGAATTATTGAGTTCTGCTGTTGCATATTATGTTTATAGATACATGCAAAAGTTGTCTTTTTTTTCTTCAGCGTTGATTGAACTCATCTCTTCATGCATCACAGAGGTATAAACCAGGCATGGATTTATCCGTAGAGGAATCATAGCGCTGCCACAGCCCTTCCCTGTCCTCGTTCCCAGCTCCTCCCTCTGAGCAAGTGCTGGTAGATGCTGTTATGCCCCTGGACACGTAGCCAAACAGCCTGGCCTATCACCCAACTCTGCATATAGTTTCCAAAGCCTAGGTGCAAAGGAGAGAGCATAATATTTGGCTTTTGTCAGCAAGGGGTAAATAGCACACCGGGACTATCTCTTCTTTCTTTTGTATCAGTATGGCTGCATTTGGAAACAGCAAATGTAGCAGAAAATGATTTGGCAAGGTCCCTTCTGGCTGTGTAGAGTTCAGCTGCAGGAGACCCTGGTCAAATACCCAGGCAATTTAGCGTGTGCTGTCACCTGCCTGCTGTAGCCCTTCTGCTACAGCAGAAGTAACTGCTAGTCAGGTTAGTTTTCAGCCAGACCAGTTCAGTTCTTTGATCTGATTCACCACGTGAGAGCTAGTCCCAGCACAAGGTTAGTGCTGGAAATGATGCTTGGGCAGAAGCCTCCCTTTTACAGCAAAGCCTCTGTCGTAGGCTGGGTTTAACTGATCAGCAGGTATCAGGGCTACAGGGGGTATCTTGGGGCTTGAGGTCACTGGAGGCAAACAACTTCTGTGTCATCGCTTAAACGAAAGTGAGCTCCTAGCATATCCCTGAATTAAAAAGCACTGCCTGCGTAAGAAAAAAGGCAGAATATAGCTCATCATGATTATTAATGATGTGCGCTCCTGAGTGGTCTCCACAATATAGCTCATCATGATTATTAATGATGTGCGCTCCTGAGTGGTCTCCACAGTGAAGTGCTTTTATTTGCAGGTCATTCTCTTTGTCTGAGACCTAGTGTTGCTCATACGCCCCCACAGCCCCTCTTTAAGAAGCAAAGGTCACAAGATGTCCCTTTGCAGGGCGTGCTGCTTTTCTCAGCGCAGCTAGCTCTGAATGTGTCACGCCACATCATTTGCCCTGGAAGTTTCCGTGTAAGTTATGTTTAGGTGCTAACGTGCCTCCCATCTCTACCCACTCCAGAAGTTTGACATCATTAGTCTAGAAGCTGGGTGGAGGGAGGGCTGTATGCGAGGAACCTATTTAATATCTAATATTTAGTATCGTATTAAGTCATTGCTCTTCAGTGTTCAAAATAAACTTTCACTTTCCCTCTAGCATCACCTGATGAGTAAATATCAGGCCCTTTAATCCCCCAGTAATTTCACCAGGTAAATGGTATTCTCCTGATCGTTTTGGATGATGAAGACTTTAAAATAGCAAAAGGCAGTAGAGATCAATAAACAGGAGGCCAGATGCTATTGGCATCTTTAATTTTGTGCCGTAATCTGGAATTGTGCTAGTGAGCTGGACCCAGAAAGCTGTGCTACAGAAGCCAAATACAGGAAGCCCGATAATTCAGTAGAAACCCAACAGAGCAGTCCTGGAGTTCAGTGATGAAGATCTCTGAGGCAAGGGCAACCCAAGCCTAACCCCTGTGTCGCATGTGCTGCTTGGGCTCACCAGCTCAGGTGGAAGGAGTTCATGAATTGTATGGGGTGTCTTTGTGTCCACCCTGGGGCTGTATCAGTTTCTTCTTGTGATAAGAGAGTAAAGAATCTTTTTCAAATACAATTATTATTATTATTATTATCTTTAAGTTGGGGGACCAATATTTCTATCAGAGTCGTCATAAACAGATTTATAAAGGATTTACTAGTTACTGTAGCTGGTTGCTGGTAGAAGAGCCTGTACTCCCCAGCTTCAAACCCAACTCTAGATACTGTTTTTAAAATCCTGTTGCCAGAATCTTGGTGAGTGATGTTAGTTTTCTTTTGTTTGGTTGTGTTTCTATGGATTTCATGGTATCAAGCCTCTTAATTACCTTAGAAATTTTCAGTTCTTGTCAGCTCTTTTTAATATTATTATTTTTATTTCTACGTGGTTGCTACATTTTACTTTTGAAAGTTCTCCTTCCCCTTGTAAAGTAGCTGTGTTTATAAACGTTACTTCATTTACTCCCCTTTGCACGGATAAATACAGAAAATGAATTTTTGCCAGATTAAGGCTAGTTTGTTATTAGGTTGGGCCATCGCAGGAACGTGCTTACATGGTTGGTTGGATTGCAGCTCTTTTGGTCAGATTCACATGCAGACAATAAGGTGTGGTACCACACAGCAAGAAGTCCAGAGAGGAAGTTGAACCCTTGCCAAAAGCAGAGCACTTCTTCCTCTTATTTATGTGCTGTGTTCAAGCCTTTATTGCCGTGTCTGTTCTAAACATACTGCATTGTGCAATCTTTCTGCTTCACATGTGTGATGCCACTGATTTCACTAAAGCTGCATATGTGGAGCTTGCACAGGGTGATGGTGTGCGTACTCTTTGTCTCCAGTCCTTTCTGTTCCCCAAATCTTGAGCAGCATTTCTTAACTTCAGTAAATTCAGGTTTGTCGGGTTTAATGCTGTCTCCTCTCCTTCGGTATGGAAGTCAATGAAATAACACCGAATGACATGACCATCCTCTGCACAGCCATACTCCAGGAATTAGTCAGTGTTTGTCTGCCTCGCTCTTGTTTGTTTTTAATATTCTGAAGGTGTAAGCCAGCATCCGCTCAAGTCAGTGGTTACTCTCAAATTGACTTCAGAGGGAGCAGAATTAGATGTTCATTAAAAATAACAGCATCTTATTTTGTTTGGATGATTGTCTGTCTTTTAGGTGTGAATGAAATATGTTTTGAAATTGATGAAAGCTATGTGCTGCTTTACGCAAGCATGGGATTTAGCCTCTATATTTTTAAGCGTGCCATCACAAGATGGAGTCGCAGCTGTCTTGTTCTCCTTTTTTGCTCTGTTATGTTCTTCTCATCTGGTTAAAAATAGCCCAAGAGGAATCAGTCTTGACTGAGCACTTCCTCTTTCAAACTGCAGATTTTTATAATGTATTAAGTCATTTATAAGAATATGCAAATGAAGAGCTGTGTTTTTGCTGCAATGTAACGAGCTGTATACAGCAATTCCATGTTTTGCAGTGATCGGCACGCTACACCTTTCCTGTACCAAGTTGTCAAACACGTTTGTTGGGAACTTATGAAAGTTCACAGTATAGGAAACATGATAATTTGATCATTAGCATTTACTTACTCATTTTCTCCTATTTAATGTATTTTTGCATTTATAGAGTTCTGTTAAACTTTGCCTCCTGTTATTTGTTTCTGAGAAAGAGGCTGCTGCACCTGCGGAAAATGCAGCGCAGGACTGGTGTTTAGTGTGAGAGAGACTTGATTACACGGCCATGCAGCCCGCACTCTTGATTCAGAATCAAAAGCCAGATCCAGATCTTGTGCTTGGCTTCTGTCTGCAGTGAGTTGACTGGTGCAAAGGTACCTGATTTCATGTTTATGAGGTTTGAAACTTGACTACAGCTTGGGCTCTCGGGCTGGATCCAATTAACATCAGTGGGTGATAGAGCTCACTAATGTAAGTCTTAATGGCAGCTGGGAACTAATTGTTCACTGGCATGGTGTCAGAACAGGGGTTAGAGTCACCTCAACAGCTGCGAACAAAGTAGTGTTAAACTTCTGATTATCCCTTATGCAAGGTCCAATCTAGAGAATGCACTTTTTTTCTTTTTTCGTTCTTTCCCCCTTATTTCCCTAAGTCAGGCTGCATCTAGAGGCAGTTGGACTCTGAGTCTGCCAAACCTGCGTGATGCTGAGCACTGCCTGTTCCTGCAAAGTGCTGAGGTGCAGAGACCTCGTCATACCTAGCAACTCATCCAAGCATGAACATGCTCTCAAGTATAGTTTTAACAGAAGTTTGCAGACCATCACCATCAGGTGTTTGGCACTAGCTTCATCCTTGGTTGGCCTCTCGAAGAGCCGGCCAGTGATGTAGACCCAGGATCGGCTCGGAGGGCTCTGATTAACAGAAGGGCAGGGGCGAACACCATGGATGCTGTGTCAGTACCCACTTGCAGGCTTTCTGGAACAAGCTGCGGTTACCCAAGGAGTGCTCTTGCACCCGGTGAGGCAGTGCTGGCTGCCGTGTTCCCACTGTGATGCTCTGCTCCTGTCCTAGGATCAACGGGGTGGTTCTGGTCTGGGGGCCGAGCTGCGTTTCTGTCACAGTTTGTCAGCATTTACATGTAAATGCACATAGCTTGAAGTGTAGCATCAGAGAAAACCTGCTTTCTAAAGATCCTCTTCTATTAAGTTAGCAGGTCAGCTAATGAAGTATATTAAATTATAAAACTTCACTCTGCACATCTGAGTCAGACAACAACCTGCAAAGTTCACACAGGCAGAACTCCCCTGGGCCCTAACGTTTGTGAGGTTACGTACGTACTTGGTTAGCACTTACTGCTGTATTCGTCTTGCAATACTGCTGATCACGGGCTTGTAGAGCGGAAAGGTGATTTGATTTCTTTTTACAGTAGACACTGGGAGAAACTGAGATATTCAGAACACCAGAAAGACTAAAAAATGCCAGTGGAAAGTATTCTGAGCTCAGAGCATTTGTTATTTCACACTATCAAAAGGTGAAAGGAAGAAATCACTTGAGTGGGTACTGTGGAATCGGCTCATGGCAGGGTGGAGACCAACCCATGATAAATGCTAAAGGTCAGAGCATTGCAATCTAATCAGCATGGTGTGATCCCCAGGCTTTTTATCACAAGCACGTTTAATCTTTTATTCTTGCAAGAGGTCTTTGAAAGGGCAGGGGAGGGAGTGAGCTTCAGAGGATGTGATCTGTTGACTTGGCACACGTTCACTTTAGGTAATTGTATCACAGAGCGATAGAATATCCACAGTTGGAAGGGTCCCACAAGGATCATCGAGTCCAACTCCTGGTTCCACACGACACCACCCAAAAATCACGCCATGTGTCTGAGAGCGGCATCCAAACACTTCTTGAACTCTGGCAGCTCAGTGCCATGACCGCTTCCTTGGGCAGCCTGTCCCAGTGCCCGACCGCTCTCTGGGTGCAGAACCTTTCCCTAACACCCAGCCTGACCCTCCCCTGTCCCAGCTCCATGCCGTTCCCTCGGGTCCTGTCGCTGTCCCCAGAGAGCAGAGCTCAGCGCCTGCCCCTCCGCTCCCCTCGTGAGGGAGCTGCAGGCCGCCGTGAGGCCTCCCTCAGCCTGCTCTCTTGTAAGGAGAGCCTGGCTATGGTGAGCTGCTGCTTTGAACAATTTTGGAAGAGACTACTTTAAATGATTTTAATTATCACTACTTCTACTTGAATGAAATGAAATCAGTTTCTCATTTGTCAATCACTGAATATCAACATAGTAGTTTAATGCCAGACCTTAAAGGAAAACATTGATTTCGGATAGTGCTGCTTTTCCCAGAGCTGCCCACAAAGCTGGGATTACATGAGATGTGCAGTAGTGATATCCTAAGTCCCATGTTTTGAAAATAAAATGGTGAACAAAACTGAAATGCTGAGCTGGGGCTCCACGTTACTGTTCTTTACACTGGGAGGAACGTGTAAGGAAACACATCCTTCCCAGCCAGGGTTTGCTTGTTGAGCTACAGAAGCATATCATGATGGCACTGCTAATCACTACTCCCAAAGGTTCAGAAGTGACACAGATTTGATGGGAAGGGGGAGTTGATCTGTATTGTTTTACCTTCGGTCTTGCCCCTGATTACTTTTCCATCTCGGTTTCTAAAGGAAAATAATGGTAACATGTAGCAGAAATCTCTCACTTGCTGCAATCTTCAGCTCAATCTAAGTACTTCTTTGTGAAGGTTTTCCCTTTGGCAGTGGCATTCTGTATGTAAACTTCATTATGCACAAACGAGGGAGAAACAAGTGCAGAGAATGACTTTTAAACTATAAATACTGGTCTCCAAGGCAAGGTGAGGACTCGAGGAACAAGTGGAGAACTAGGAGGAAGGATGAAAGTGTTGTGAAGGTGGACGTGCCTTGGTGTGACAGAGTCTGTTTTGGGGTGCACGGTCATCTTCCTCTGCTGCAGCTGCTCAGGGGCAGTCCCAGTTTGGCTCACCTGAACTCATCCATGGGAAATCTGGTCAAAGAACAAGCCTTTAGAGAAACACAAAGGTAGGGACGAGTTTGCCGTGTTAGAAGGGAAGTTTTTACTTTTTTTTTTGCTTTGGATTTAGCCCTGTTTGATGAAGGGAAAGCGTTAAAGGTTTCTCCATCGTTTCCTGTGTGCAACCGATTTATTCATGCAGCTCCTGTAACACCAGCAGGGACTATGGGCACATTTCCTCTGTATCGGCATCGCTGTTTCTTTACCAGCGGAGACCCATCTGTAGTTTATTAAAGAATTACTGTTGTTTTTGAAGACTAATTCTCAGCCTTGTCTTTCCTTCTGCTGTTTAGTGCCTGAAGAGCAGCTGCACAACATCGATGAGTACGATCTCAACGTCGTCCGTCTCTGCTTCCAAGCTTTCCTCCCTGATGAACATGGCAACTACACGTTAGCTCTTCCTCCTTTGATTTCCAACCCGATCTATGACAACAGTAAGTACCAGCTCAGTCAAATGTGTTTTTTTTCACTTTTTTTTTTTGGTCCCTTTGCCTGAAATGAAAAATACCAGGACAGATTCTGAGGTTTTGAGCTCTTTGATAGCCCTTGGGGCACTTTTCTGTTTTGGCACTGTTAGATTCACACCTAACGCATGACAACACACTTGGCATCCTCTCAAAAGATGATCCCAGCATGAAATGTTGGTACACTGGAGTCAGCATTGTCCGTTGCTGCCACGGGCCCACTCACTGGTGCTTTCTCGGCCCTTGTTCACATATGCAGCAATGCCTGCAAGGACAGGCCTGCTTCTGATGTGCCAAGCAATTAAAATTATAATGAGATAGATGGCTGCCACAAACTATCTGTTATGCACCTAAAGCTTGTTTGTACCAGTGAGGAGTCTTGCCTTTGACTTGTGAGGGCTCTGCAACAGAGCTCTCAGGAGATATTTACCTCAGTGGGACGCTGTCCTAATGCTTTTGTACAGCCCTTCAGTATCCCGTTCAGTCATATTTCAGTGTAGAGGTAGGTAACAGGGGAGCTGAGGATTTCAGCCCTCACTGTGTGCTGGATTTCTTCTCCTGGGGAAGAATAGCAGAAGAGCTCTTAATCGTGGAAAATCCTTTTTGGCAGTGATTTTTGTTTCTGCAGTGAAAGTATTTCCGTGTCAGATATTCAAGGTCAAGGGCCATTATTTTAGCAGAAGCTACAGCATAAAATGAGATCTGCATTTTACACATTGATGCCCAGGATTTTGTTGATGTGTGCATAACCATTATGGAAATGTTTAATACGAAATCAGGTGTTTTTGGTATTTTTAGTCTCTTCTAGAGTTATCTAGAAGTTGAAATTGTGTGCATTGTCTTACTGAGAACACTTGTAGTATTAATTAGGGTTGAGATAGAAATGATAGATGAGATTTGCAGCTACATCTCAGATGCCATTTAGAAATATGCCAAATCATGATTACTCGTCTGCGTTGATTGACGTCAGTCTTTGCTAAGCTGCTGAAATGACAGATAGCTGTGTGGAGGGGGAAGCTTGGTTTTTTAGTGTGGGTATATGTGGGCAGCTCCTGATACACTGTAGGTATCTGAAATCCTCCGTGTAACATAGCAGCAGTGTAAATAAAACAGTGCATAACTGTAACCACAAATCATAAAAATTATGCTGCTGTTGTCTGGAACAGCAGTTTCAGATCTGAATTTCTTAAAAAACGTTAGCATTTGTCAATCAGCTCTGTTGTACGGTACTGGCTAACAGGTTATAGCTTTAGATAAAAGATAAAAACGGATGGTGCAGTGGGTTTGGGAATCCTGTGTTGTTACACTTAAGGCTTTTCCAGCCCTGTTCAGCTCAGGATCAAAAAAAAAAATATATCCAGAGCTTCTCAGAAAATCAGCTTTCACATTTTAATTCCAGTATTTTCTTCCCTTTCCAACACTTTTTAGTTTCCATGTGCTTTGGGTAGTAGAGATATGTAAGAATAACCTGAACATTACGTGGAAGCAATCACATTAGCAGAGACTGGGAGTTTATAACATACAGTGTTACAGGCAGCTTCTGTTTTCAGTTGCTTGTAATGTTAACTGGTTTTGAACAGAAATTTACCAAGTTGCGCTGAAAACTCTTGGGAAGAGTCATAGAAAGCATCGTGCTGTTTCTGAGAAGTGAAGTTGGGAAGAACGTGTTGTTCTGCCCCCGTGGAAAGTGGCCTGATTTTTGGTGAGCTCATTCTTCCAGATATTTGTTACTGTGGCCATGCTTTCTGGGGGCAAGGAACAGGAACAGGGCGGGCACAGAAGCGACAGGGAGGCAGGGGCGTGTGCGAGGGAAGAGAGATGGGAAGTGGCATGACACCACAGGACACGACCTGGCCCGACAGGCCACACGGTGTGTTTCCCTCTGAGGCTGGCACCCAACTCGCTGTTCCTGCCCAGCACCGGGGCGGCCAGCCGTGGTGCACCCACATCTGTTGGTATTCACGTTTCTTGCACTTTCCACCCCTTCTAAACCCCATTAAAATAAAAGACAAAATGAAACGACAAACTGTAGCCCAGGACACTTTCCCCAAAACCTGTTCAAAAGACATTGAGTGCCATTTAAGCATACAGAAGTGAAACAAAGGTAAAATTAAGCTTCTCCTTGCAATTCTTAATTTACTCTTCCTGTGAAAAACGCACAATGACACTGTCAATCATATGATCCTGTACTGTTTCTGGTTTTGTTTTGTTTCCCCTCCCTTCAAAGTTTCTGATTCATTCAGCGAATGAAGTGTTATGTGTCACGCAGTAAACGAGGCTGTAGCACCCACTTATCGTGCTCATCACTGCACACAGTAACTACGTAATTGGGTCTGGCCCAAGCTTACAGGGAGCTCTGTTCTAAACCTGTGCACCTGTGTGGTGCTACGGCGTACCTATACAGCACCACAAAAATCCAGGCAGGAGCCTAAAGTGGATTTTTTCTGTGTGACACCTCGAGCTTTGGCTTTGCGTCTCCTCTCTGTGCCTCGAACAGGGAGCCCGTGGTGGTGGGACCGCGCCTCGCTGTGCTGATGGGAGGGCACTGAAGTGCATTTGGAGTTGTGGGTCGTGACATAAAACTGGAGAGCATCACAGGATAGCGTAGTTTCATTTTGCTAGGATTGGACTGGGAGAAGATCTTTTAACACTTCTCAATCGCTAGATCGTGACATTAGTGCCTTTTTAAATAAATTGTGACAGCCCACAAAGTGTCTAGGGGCTGTTCTTCATTGCAGTAGTCTCCTGTCTCCTTATTTACCCTGCAGAAAAGCTGCTGCTGGTGAACCGGGGCAGACACAAGAGCTGTACCAGGCAGTGCTTGGATGTCGGCAGTGTAAGTCCCTCGTAGCCATCAGGCTGTTGAGGCACAACCTGCACGCTCCAGCCGTGTTGAATTTATTGCAGTGTACAACGTTATCAGAGGTTGCACACAGGCTGCGAGTGCTGCCCACGTACAGCCCTGGCTTGGGGTGGAATTTGGAGCATTTTTGAGTGAAATCTGCTGCCCTGAGTAAAGGCCTGAAGGTTCCTAGACCTGCTCTCAACCACCCAGATACAGTGAGAGAGGACAGGTTTGGTGGCCAAGTGTGCCTGTGAATAAAGCTACAACCAGATACTCAGGAATTTTCTTGACTTACTAGCTCAGCGTTTTCCAAAGAAGTGTGACTGTAACATGTAATCAGTTACTTGAAGAACTGCTTTCAATTCTACATCTTGAAGGGCAGCAGTGCTGAGCATAATGGCATCATTTAGGGAAATATTTTGAGACTACTCTAGAATAGTTAGGGAGTAAGTGGCACATCTGCCCTGGACTCTTGTGTTTTGAGAGGAGCGGCTGAGCTGTAAGATAGCTGTGCCGCTTGCTGACTCTGGATTTGCATGGAACATCAAGCCCTGCTGGAATGATTTTCTTTTAGTGTGGATTTCAGAGCGTGTCACCATCCTCCAGCTGTTGCCTTCCCTTTAAATACCTTGATTCCCAGCACCTCCTCTTCAATAGTGACAGTTACAACAATTCTTTGTCATCCAATTTGCCTGTTTGTTTCCAGGAGCTCCCAACACAGCAGAACTGAGAATTTGCCGTGTGAATAAGAACTGTGGAAGTGTAAAAGGAGGAGATGAAATATTTCTACTGTGTGACAAAGTTCAAAAAGGTAACCTTGGCTAGTTTTTTTTTCCTTTATTCCAAATGGCTGACACTACTGCTTTCTAGATGGGGAATTTAAACCCTTCACTGCACTCCTGTGTAAGTGCTCTGGTTTTAGCTAGGCAGAATAGCTTTCAGGTTCAAGGGCTCTCAGCACCTCTGAAAGATGCTCTGTGCCTTTAAGGTCAAGGCATATACTTCGCATCTGAATTCTGAGTCAGGCTCCTTTCTTCTTCCCCCTTCTGCTTTTTCTCCTGCAAGTTTTCAGTTTTCTTTAGCTTAACAAGCATCTTGTGTTTGTATCGGACTAGATGATATAGAAGTCAGATTTGTCTTGGACAACTGGGAGGCCAAAGGCTCCTTCTCACAAGCTGATGTTCACCGCCAAGTTGCAATTGTGTTCAGAACGCCACCGTTTCTCAAAGACATCACCGAGCCTGTCACGGTGAAGATGCAGTTAAGAAGACCTTCCGACCAGGAAGTCAGTGAACCAATGGACTTCAGATACCTACCAGATGAAAAGGGTATGGTTCCCATTAGTTGAATTTTTTAAAAGTTACTATCAATGCAGAACTCTTGTTTAGAGTAAACAGTAACTTAATTAGTAAAAATTTTACAATGCTACTTTTACAATGTAAATTTAAAAAACAAAAAACCTAACACTGGTCAGTTTGCTCCCTCTTTCAATGAAAATATCAAGAGTCATGGTTAACAGTGTCTTGGTTTGTTAGGAGTGTAGCCACATCTGAAATATATTTTTTTAAATACATTTTTCTACAGTAAAACTTACACGAGTGGGCCCTTAGAGAGTTTCTTTACAAATTATTATTATTATATCAAAGAGAATTTTAATTAACGCTGGTTTTCCGTATACTCCTTTTGTTGTAGATCCGTATGGTAACAAAGCAAAAAGGCAAAGATCAACGCTGGCTTGGCAAAAGCTCATACAAGACTGTGGTAAGGGAAATATTTGTCTATTTCTTGTTTGAGCGAACTTAATGGTTAGACGGGGTCATTTTATTTGAGAGCAAACATTCAAAATAGATTCGTGCTTCTTCCGTCACAGGATCAAATGCGACAGAGAGGCCCAAAGTGGCTTTGTTTTCTGCTGCCAACCCTGAAGGGAAGATGATCAAGAAAGGTAAGTTTTGGCTTGCATGTCCCAAATCCAACAGCAGTTTGAAACAAGCAGTGTCCGATTGCTGTGGGGAAGGGCTGGTGCTTTTCAGGAAGCACTGAAGGTCCCAAGGCAGCAGCAGTACCTGTCTCTTATTCCTCCTCAGCAATGCTGTAACTTCCTTTTTCCACAGGAGAGTGCTCTAGCCTCTTCATCATAATGCTTACATTTAAATAAAATTAAAATTATACTAAGGCCCTCTCTAAGCACTGCTGTCTTTAGTTTAGATGAGTATTCATCTTCTCTGGGTTCAGGTACTCTGTCCTTCAACCCTAACACTCAGTTCTGGCCTTCCCTCCTCTTCGCTAAAAATTCTGGTATCTCCTCAAGCTTTTCTCCCTGTATGATACTGGTACTTTTGGCTATACAAGCTAAACCCATCAGTTCTTTGTTTAAATGTAGGCTGTCACCTTCAGCATGCCCCATAAAGGGGCATAAGGCAGACAGCTGTCTTGCTGCTGTCCAGAATTACAGCGCTTGTCCCGGACAGCATTTGAGCAAGTATTTGAAATGCAGATCCACAGATAATCTCGTTAAGACAGAACCACTTTTGCTATGCATTTTTGCCATTTGTAATTAAAACAAACATACAAAATGGCATAAAAATACAGTAATGTCTTTACTCTTCACAGAACCAAACATGTTTTCATCCACGCTGATGATGCCAGGGCTAGGAACTCTGCCCAGCTCCGGTCAGATGTACCCCGGGTGCAATCAGATTCCCCATCAGCCCGCACAGGTGGGTCCAGGGAAGCAAGACACGCTCTCTTCGTGCTGGCAGCAGCTGTACAGCACCCCGTCCTCGGCTGGCAGCCTGCTCAACGCGCACCCACAGAACAGCTTTGTGACAGACGTGCCTCAGCCTGGCGCGCAGGGCAGCAGCACTCTCCCAGCTTTCCACGATAACCCTCTGAACTGGCCTGATGAGAAGGATTCCAGCTTTTACAGGAATTTCAGCAGCACAAACGGGATGGGAGCAGTGGCAGTGTCAACTGCAGATGTGCAGAGTGTTTCTACTAACAGCATCGTGCACCAGACTCATCAGGCCAGCACCACAGCAAGCATCATGAACATGGAGACCGATGACATGAACTGCACTAGCATAAACTTTGAGAAGTATAATCAGGTGTTAAATGTAAGCAATCACAGGCAGCAGCTCCACCAGGTGCCTCCAGCTTGTCCACCTGTGGTAGCCCCTGGCAGCACACCTTTTAATTCACAGTCTAACTTAGCTGATCCAGCAGTTTACAGTTTTTTAGACCAAGAAGTTTTAAGCGAATCAAGACTATCCACCAACCCTATCCAAAATCATCAGAACAGCATTGCAGATAGCCAGTTCTATGACACCGACGGTGTCCACGCTGATGAGCTCTATCAGTCTTTACAATTTGATACCATATTACAAAGCTATAACCATTGAGCCCCCACTGTTGGGCTGAAGTGGGGTACGTACAGCAACGAGTAACTTACCCTTCTTCTGGATTCCCTGCTTTCTCTTTCAGAATGTCACTATGTAAGTTTCACGATGTAACTTAAAGTTATATATTACAGCCCAAAGACTGGTGCCCATAAAGAAGAAAGGTGGGAGTAGGGTTTGGGGTTCTGTACTTTAGAAGTGCCTCTTAGATGTTTTTATGCTGTTGGAAAAGGGAATTGTTAATACTTAAAGCATCCTTACCTTTGGGGATAGTAAAAGTTGGTATCTTCAAAAGGGTCAAATTTCATATAATTCACAGGGTTAAAATTGCCTGCAAAGAAACTATTTTTGCTATGGAAAGTATTTTACGTTTTGATAGAACAGAAACTAGGAAGAAACTGCACAAGGGCACTCTAGTTCAGATTCACCTAATGTTAAAGTTTTACTCAATTTGCTTGGAAGATTCAGGTTTCTTACCCTCTTTCGTATAAAATATTTTTCTCCTAAAACAAGATCATGCATTGATTTTTCACATTTTCACCGTATTCCATTTGCTTTCAAGGCAAATTTACTCTAAAAAAAATTTAATGACTATGTCATTGTTAGATATATTTTAAAAGACCGGAAGGTTTGAGTTTTTAAATAGTCCAGATCTGTTGTAAATGAATCACTGCACAGAATAATGAACAGAAAGTAAGGACTTCTCTGCACTTCATCCCAAGTGCACTATTTTAAATGACAAAACCCTGTTGCTTTAGGAATGGAGCATGCCGTTATTTCTCCGGAATTTGTTTTTGTGTGTATGTAGCTGTGATGCGTATTTTATTTTGATCTGCAGAAATATTATTGAGCCGAAGCCTCTACCTATTCTTTCCTCAGGTATCCTGGCAGTTTCCTGCTATGCAAGTGACTGCTTAAAAAATGGCTCAGATCCGGCCTCCCCACCACCCCCTCACAAGAAGGCTTGGGGCAAACCAAGAGGCAGTCTTAGTGCAGCCTAACTTAGATGCACTGTATTAACAATATAAGGCCATTTCAGTCCGTACTAATTAAAAACATTCCTTTACGCTCTGTATCAGAAACCAGAACTTCCTCTCTTCACTTGCTTCCCAATCTTCATTCTTAGCCTGAGGTGTGAGGTGTCCGAGGACAGCTCGCACAAATTAACTGGCTAGGTGAGACACTCGTCTGCATATAGGGCTTTGCTATTTTATTATTATTATAAAAAGCAAGACAGCAATAAATGTATCAGTGCATTTCTTAAGTTATAGAGCTGTTTCATATGGCAGATAAGGCTTAAGAATCTAATTTTTACTGTTTGGCAACATAAAACTGCACCATGAAAAGATGCAATAAATAGCACACTTGAATGTAAAAGAAACAAAAAACACAACCCCAAATCAAAAAAGCTACTTGAGATGTACAGTTGTATGCAAGGCAAAAAGGAACTCCAAAAAACTCAGTGGTTTATGGGAAAGCAATGACTGTTTAAGTGCAGTAATTCACTGCATTCAAAGCAGTGAGGTGCTGCAGCTGTAACGCATGACACCAATTACACAGGTTTGATGGAAAAGGTTCTTTCAAGGTGTATAAATGAAGTTTGGAACGCTGCTTCCTGTAACTCCGATACACAACAGAATGAATTGACTCTCCACACTTACTTAAAGCAAGTTTTTCTCACTTCTGCAAAACACTTACCTTTTCAGGAGCTCCGCCACAGTCTTGTGACAGAAAGACCAAAGAAATACAAAGAAAGCTTGAAATGTGTTGTTTATTCAGTTCTTTTTTTGAAGTTCTCAACTTTAAGTTTATTAAAAGTAAACATTTTCCTTACTTTATAGAATGCTCTTTATAGTACAATGTGTTTTTACAGTATAATTAAATATTTTCAAAGTTCTGTTTTCCTTTGTAAACAAGTTGGTTTGGTAATTAAAAAAACTGGTTATACTAAGGACTCAGCTTCTGCAGCCTTCTCAGATTCACAGCATCCCTCACATTAGGGAGGCCAGAGCAATCGGAGAAATTAGGCTTTGGCTTACTTATCCTGGGGCTCTTTAGACTATTTTGTTCCGTTCACAATTACTGTTGGTTGCTGTGAAACCTTAAGCAATGTGTATATTAAGGGTTCATTTGCACTCAGCATTTCTTTGTGGCACAAGAGTTGACTTGTTGGGCAGATGGGCGCAGAGCACAGACGCACTCAGGCTCAGCTAGAGGTGTATACCAGGTACAGCATGCACTCACCGCCTTCCCTGCAAAGAGCTGTCTTCAGGCTCGGCTATGCTGATACAAAAAAATGGAGGGGGACATTTTAGGTGCCCAGTTGCTTGGAGAAATACAGCAGTTTCATTTTAAATCTTTCCAGTATGAAGAAAGATGATGCTAAGGAACACTGCTTGGACCTTGTTTTTCAGCATTTTCCACATAACGGGCTAGAAAATACCTTCCTCTTACACACATACCTCAAGAACAAAATTAAATCTTGCTCTTGTTATTCTCACAAAACATCCTGAGTATTCACAAGTGGGTAATTTACTTTTAAAAACAAGATGAAGGCCAAAGTAGAACATTAACATTATTGCTGCAAAATTCCTTACAGATTATGCTAGTTCAAAATGTTTACCTTATATTAGAAACTGCAGACTTTAAACAAAGTTCAAAGACCGGATTACAGCTCATTTTCATAGAGCCGCGTGATAACCGAACAATAAATGACTAGCTAAACAGCTGTACAGACATTTGCATCATCAACTTTTTTCTTTTTCCTTCCTCTGGTGTATTTCACATTTATCATAAAAAGCCATTTAAGGCTTTTTGGTGGACCTCGCTCCGTTGTATGGAGAAGATTAGACTCAGCACTTTTAGCATAGTCTTTAGAGCCTCATTTCTCTGCATTCTGATTCTTAACATGGTGTCCACTGGCACCATGACATTGTACAGCAAATTGCAGGAAGCTGAACGTGAGCGCACCTTTAGTGTCTCTGAACTATGACCGGAGTAGGAGTCCTTCCTGCTGCTGCCTTGGTAGTTCTATTTGCCCCCTGGGACAGCTCTTCTAATGTCTGTCATGCCCATAGTGCAGCCTTGCTTACATTTTTCCCCTCTAGTTTATGGAATTTATAAATCATATTTTAGCTCACTCTGAGTTTCTGTCAAGAAATCACACTGATACGAGACTGAAATTCTCTTTTGTTTGTTTTCTGAATTCAGTTTCTTAAATTTTCCATCTTTCGCGACACTTCCTTTCTGGGTACTGATTACTATCTGAGGCAACTACTCCTAGAATCTGTTGCTCATAACAGCTTTAAGATTAAAAACAAAGAAATCTTGCTGTCTGAATCAGGTTCGTACTGTTTTGTATTGGAAAAACAGGAGCTTCTGAACTGCTGCTATACTCGTGTCACAGTGGACTAGGAAAACAAATGATGACAGACAAGTTCTGACAGCTCATCACAGACAGAGTATACAATATTTAGACTAATTTTTCAAGCTGAGTTTTTAGGCACTCCTTTGTTAGGCACTTTTTTTTTTTTAGGCGCTCCATACATTTTGTATGCATTAGTGCCTTTCTGAGCCTTCAACTAAAGTTACTGTTCATCTGCTGTACTGTAAAGTCCTGGCAACGCTGACTTCAAGGTAACACATCTCAGTAATCTTCCCTGTCCCTAAACTATTTTTTCCTGGAAAATAATTACCCTCAATCTCTGAAATGTTCGTTAATGAAGAGCCCTTAAATTCCAAACCTTAATTTCTTGAGGACAGTGTAACTCTTTTGTACTAGAGCTGAGCAGAAACATCTTCCTAACCGAATTAACATCCAGGTATCCATCCAAGGCTAGGTACTAGAAAAAATGCAGCATGCTGCAACCATACTGCAAAACAAGGCATTTTATCTCTGTCTTGGTCTTTTAACACCAACATTCTTCAGAATGTTTTATATTTATTTGCACTTTGGGGTTCCCGGTATCCCTATTTTTCTCTAGAATTCCATCACGCATTGTCAGGAATTCCCTATCTTTTGGTGACTCAAGGGGAAATCCTGTGCGTGAAGACTGTAACCAGGCCAAAGAGCTGCTGAGGCCACTACTACCTCAGAGCGTAGTTTCTAGGAAGCATCGCTGATGTTTTACAATGAGAAAAACAGTTTTAAGTGCAAAGTTTTTATCTGCAAACTGTGTTTCCCTTTGAAAAGCACTCGGAGGCAAATCTGTCTGTCTCTGAAGCTAACATTGATCAAAAAGCAGCCAGCACAGGGTAGAATATCACCTCGTTCCAGGCACTACCCTACTGCTTTCAGAGTCTCCTCTTGTGAAACAGTCCTGCATGAACAGGGCTCAGAAAATGCTAGGACTGCATTTCAGGCAATACAGTGCTACCTGCATCCAGACAAGAAAGCTACAACATCCTATATAAAAAGAGTAAAAAAAAAAAAAAAAAAAAAATCTGGCTTTAGGGAGGGTGATTTTTAATTAAAACATTTCAAACAGTACAGCATAAAGCACATTTAATGTACTCACTTAGCACGCCGTTTGCAGGCAGTATACCGTTTGTTTTTCTTATGTTTTTTTTTTAAAAAAAGATTTGTTATCAATACATTAGCTTACCAAAAATGTTGTATGCACAGAAAGAATTAAAATAGGGCTAGATATTAAATGAACACTACCTATTCCAGAGTGTTTGAAGTTGATTCAAACTAACAATATCCTTTGTCGGATCAACATGATCCAAACATTTGACAAAAACACTTTGCAACCGAGCTGTAATACCATACAGTGTTCGGTAAACAGCTGATGACATAGGAGCTGTTTTTTCCTCATCCCAGCTTGAAGAGCTAATTATCCAGGGCTGGAGGCCAGTCAACATCAACAGACTAGAAGAGCAGGAAAAAAAAAAGGTACAAATCAGCAGACGATGTTTTATGTATACAGAAAGACTTGCCATTGCTGTGCTTGTCTGGTCTAGGTTAACAGTGGGAAGAAGCAATACGTAAAGAGAGACACCATGGGAGAAGGTGAGGAGGAGGGTGGCATGAAAAAGCCACCTCATTCTATTGGCTCCACGAGTATCGTCTGGAGCTGGGTTTTCTTCATAAAATGCTGAATTGCAACTCCTTTTACTATTACTAGCCAGAATCAGTTGATGCAGACCTGTATTTGTCGAGTATCCAAAGCTGCTACTTAGAAACATGAGTTATCTTCTAACCTGAGCTGTAAATCCTACAGATGGGCTGTTACAATGTGAAAACAACATGTTGATTGATGCCACAGAAATATTCAGGTATTGGGCAGTGCAGGCAAGACTTGAGTAGAAAGCCATCAGCTGTCCCCAAATCTGCCTCCTCAGCAAGGAAAACTACACTAAAAGAATAAGCAGGCAAGCATTATGCAGAAGAATTATCAAGGCAACATCATTAAGAGTAATTCTGATGTTAGTCAAAAGGGACAGAACATGCCTGACACTTTATTAGAAGCAACTGTAATAATTACTACAACTGGATTATGTCTTTCTTCCCTGGTCTCCCTGAGGCCACATCTCCAATTTCCTTCGGGCATAAACTTGTTGCTCACCCTCTTCCAAATGTTGTGCTGTTGCGATCGCAACACAGGAATCACAACACAGCACGTTAAATGCCTTGGCTCCAAGACTGCCTACATTAATCACACCTATTCCTTGCCTAATCTACAGCTTCATCACAGGATTAGGCTCTTAGGCTAAGCTAAAATGCATTACTAGCACGATGACTAATTATTTGGAAATCCCTAGACATCCTTCAGAGTTGCATCCAATAAAAGTAGTGACACCTATCCGTGTGAGAGCGATACTGATCAGCCTGCACCAGGTTCAGATGCTCCTGTTTTCAGTGCCCCCTGCAAGCTCTCTTTCTGTATTATCCCACCACAGATACACAAAAAACTGCATGTCTGCTGTGCAAAATTTAACACATAGACAGTCTTCCAGAAATACATGACAACAAGCATGCTGGTAACTGGCTACTCAAAGTGAAAATTCATGTTTTAAATTGATCTTGCCAAACCACCAGGTTTAATATTCAATTCAAATCTCTACATACATTCTTTTAGCCAAAACAAATTTTGTAGTTACAAGTCAAATCTACATCATCTGACTCCAGCAAGTGAATAAATATATTTAGTTTGAACCAGTGTTGAAAGAGGAAGTCTCTCCTATTTTTTCTCCGCCCCCTTTTTCAAAAGAAATGATGTAAACATAACATAAAAAGAAAAGGCTCTATTACAATGGGTCCTAATAATAGGTGTCATCAATTCCTGCTATGTCCTCCCATCCCTCCCCCAACATGAACTCAGCAGAGGAAGCCTATCACATGACACAAGCATGTGGCAGTGTGGTACAAACCATTATCTTTGCATAAACGTCAACTTTCCTATTAACTGAGGTAAGAAATGTTGATTTGGTTAGAGCGATTCCATTGAAAGCATCTCACAAATGCAACTACATTACTAATTTCCAAGACAGATAAATAACGAAGAACTCACTTCTACATCCAACTCCAGAATGTCAGCAGTTCTGTTCAGTAGGGAGCCAATATTTGGCTTTGTTCTTCCAAAGTCTCCATGCACAAATTCTTTAATGTAGCTAGAAAGGGTGGCTAAGGAAAGGTGTATTGTGCCATAAAGGCCTCCAAAAAAAGAGTGTGATGAAAAAACATACTCAAAGCAAAAATAGTGTATTTTTCTACTGCTAATCTAAATCAAAGTGAACATCCTGTTAAAACTATCCTTCACATCCTGTTAAGCTCATACCCATCTTTAAAAGACTACTAATTCTTGGCTTTTTATACATTTTTATAGCTATCAGATACTTCTCCATCTATCAGATTGCTCACCACCAAAATACGCACGAAGTGGTAGCATTTTTGAATGAAAGCCCACGTGAAATTCTGACATAAAAGCAAACATCAGCAAGATCTGACTGCTGAAGAACGGAGATTTAGAAACACTGCAGAGATAAAAGCAGGAAACTTCCCATTGCCTGAACTGCTCTAATCTACAAGGTGTTTCGTAAAGGCATTGTGTAACAGCAGCTAAGGATACGTTCCTGCTTGAGTCTTCAGATGCAGGCGAAAGTGATGCTCATCTATGTACTCAGACTTCATGGTGTGAATGATCCGACATCTTACGGCCAGAGGCCTTCTGTGAAGAACCCGGAGAGGTGTCTTCTGGTCAAGTTTTAATTCCTATTACAAGAGGGAACAAAATAAACGAGGAAGGAAACATGCAACACACTGCACGGATTGAGATGAAGTTATATGTACCATTAGCCAATCGCATCTGTTTTTTATATTGTGTTATGGGAGTTGAGTAATCTTCTGGAGGAAAGACTAATTTTTTTCATGTTTATTGAAAGAAAGAAGGACAGCCATCTCGGAGGTTACACGAGAAAGCCTCATATGAACACAAACTAATGGAATCACATATACAGAGGAATAACCTTGAAATCTCCACGGTCGTTTGCTGGAATAACTCCAGGATTTGAAACCTCACTGAGAGCCTCAGGCAATCAAAAATAAAATAAAAATCCCATCCACAAAATGCTTTGTCTAAACTACAGCCAACCCTCTAGAAATAATGGGGGGGGGGGGGGGGGGGGGGGAAGTTCTCAGAATAGGCTTTTAAGAAGCTCATTCCCTACCCTCATCCCCTTCCCCAAAGAACACTTTGCAACACTTTGAAAGGCAACCTTTCGGGAAGTGGGTAGGCATACTGAAAAAAAAGAAAACAATAAAAACAGTTCACAACAGTTGTTTCCCTGAACTGCAGTGGTTCAAGCCTCAATTTGAGAATGATTTCATGGCCAACACCCATAGACAACACCGCAACACAACAAAAACAGAAGACATTCCTCCACCAGTGCTGTCCCTCTGACTAGCATTTGGAGGAAGTTCTCATTAACACAGCATGCTTGTTGCACTGAGCATTTGGTTGGGCCTTTTTGTACTATTTTCCATAGACCTTACAAACTCCTAATTGCTGCAGCTGTGGAAGAATGACTTTAGAGCTTGCAGAAGAAGCAATCACCATTCCTTTCACTTAAAACAATCTAAGGTAAAGAAAGGGGCGTGGGTGCCAGATTTCCCCCTCTCCCATTCCCTGCTTTTTCTTATTTGGTCTGCTGGACAGTCAGAATTATACAGTAACTTGTAACAGACTAACAGTGAGAAGGGGGAAAGGGAAAAGAGATATGAAAGTTGTATAGCAAAAGGAACCCTGATTAAACAAAAAACCAACCACAGGAAGGAGGTATGTCCATGGGTGCATGTATATAAAATCTCCCCTAAGACACCAGGCCAGGTACTAAATAAATTAGCAAAAAAAAAAAAAAAGAGCTACAGATACCTTGATATCATCTAGAAATGCAATATCTTCTTTCTGTATTGCTTTGTCTGTCCATACTAAGGCACTATAGGTCTTTGTTTTTTCCTCTTCACCTTCCTTCATACGACCAATTGCCTCTCTAAATAAAAAAAATTAATTACTCATATAACATAAGCATAATTATATAATGCTGTGAGCAAGAACGCTTGCAAAACTCCCAAAGCGTCACTTTGAAATCCCTTGCCAGCAATGATAAATACTGACCTGGTGACAAGCTGTAAATCTCGAACCTGTATTTTGTCTGACGAGTTATTAATTGTCTGCGATATTTAAAAAAAGAATCAGTTAGCAAAACTGCTCTCTTAGAGAAGAAACACATGCTTTATGAGTTCCATGAGGTGCAAATGATTTACCTGCTGAAGTTCCTTCATTTCCTCAGCAGTAAAATGTATTCTACGAGGATTCACAAGCTCAATGGCAAAGGGCCTTCCTGGCAACATGCACAGTCACAAAACATAAAAACATGTTGTTCTAAATTAACGTTTGAATTTATGCAGTAAGGTTGGAAGGTGTGAAGGCTGTCTGCTGTTATGCAAACAGGGATAGGAACTTGCAGGCTTAGGGATGTAACATCAGATGGAAGGAAAGAAACAAGGGACTTTTTTGGCTACTAAACCCCAGTATCAGCAATAAGTGCAAATTACGACTTCCCAGAAGACATCTTGTACAAGTCTGTGCTAATTAAAAAATAAAATAAGAAAAAAAGTTAATTAGCTTATTTTCTGTCACCTACAGCAATGCCCAGGTGCAGGATGATGTTAAATCCCGCTCCCTCAGCTAAACATCTGTTGCAATAGCTGCACTTTCTGTGCTGAGGGCCAGGGATGATCCCCAGTAAAAGCAATGCCAAGAACTACGCTCCCAATCAGGCAAGAATTGGAATGCATCGTTGTTAGTTTTCACTTTTTCTTCCCCCCTCCTCCTTTGGATATAGTAGATTCAGCGTATTTTCCAATACTGACCTTTAGAAAGGAGCCAAGTTAAAACAGAAAACAAGGCTTCCCCACTCCCCAGTGACAGGCAAAGCACAAGGACCCAACAGAAAACAAGACATGAATCTGTCTGGCATAAAGGTTTTAAAAATAGGAAGTGAATAGAATAAACATTCTTAACAAGCTCTGCTTTTCCATGCAGCTATGCAGCCAAGGACACAGAAAAAGGTCTCCTCTTTCAGTTCTTTTTATGAAACTATGAAGTCTTTGGGAATAAATACATAAATATCACTAAAATGTTTCCACCATAAAACTTCAAAGCATGTCTAGTCACACACTTATGCACTTAGCAGTCAGCAAGACCTATCAGGGTAGCTCCAGTTAACCATTTTGTTTGTTTCTGTGCTTCACAAGAGATGTTCCAAGCCTTACCATTGCCTAGTGTTCGTACATCCACATCTTCTCTTCCAGAGGAAGAAAAAGTAAAGCCTATAACAGATTTGAACAAGGGAGATGAGATTTTACTTTACATTTTTAATACTCTTTATAATAGTCTCTTTAATACTTTAATACTCCCTTTAATACGCCTTTAAAAGGTGAGATATTCTAAATTTGTTTGCAAATATATTTCAAATAGTTATCTTTATAAAATGAAGCCTGCACTGTATTTGAGCAAATCAGGAGGGAAACAGTTTCTGTTTATTCCTTCATGCTAATTTCTCGAAGAGCACTCCTAATTTTTTCGCCAATCAGTGTAAGCTGTCTTCCTCCAAAACACAACTTACATACACCCAATGGTTTCCAAAGATTTCAGAGAAATCTCTGCTAGTCTGCTCTCCTGGGCAGAAGAGGAAGAAAATTCAGGCCCAATGTGAAAGATAACCACTTTTTTTTTTTTTGTTCAGTTGTTTTTGTCTTTCAAGATACAAACATGTATTGTTGGGTATTTAGTTTCCTGTATCACACCCCTTCTATCTTCAAGCTTTGCCTGAAGGAGGGCTGGGAGACCAAACCCTGCACTAAAAAGTAACTTTGCAGCTCCACTACAAAGGGTCTCTGAAAAACTGTTTCACTTTTTTTTTTTTTTCCCCTCTTTAGGGAACAAACAAGACCACATGAAGATTTTCTTAGTTTTTATTATCCCTCACTTCTCCAGTCATGTAATGAGAACTAAATAACAGTGAGAAAATGTTTCCATGGTCATGAAGGCTTCTTTCTGTCACGATATCAGAATTTTCTTTGCTGGACTCTCCTTGTAAAAAACAAGCTCCAGATCTTTTATCATCTTCACAGCCCTTTGCTGGACTCAATTTAGCATGTCTATGTCTTTCTTGTACTGGAGCCCCAAACGGGGCCCAGTACAGTGTCTCACCACTGCTGAGAAAAGGGGGAAGATCACCTCCCTTGACCTGCTGGCAATGGTCTTCCTGTACATTTATATTGCTCCTCACCATTATTTATAGGCACTTCTGGCGGTCACTTGTGGTAATTCTGCAAGCTGAAGTCGGGTGTTACATACTAACTGGTCTGAAGACATAGTCTGAGAATTTTTCTAGCGTTCAGATTAACAAAGCAACTCTTGGGAGGGAGGAAAGAAGGGGAAAGAAACTCTTTTTTTCTAAACTAATATTTAATGCAATTTTTCCTTGGGCATTCTAGGTCTCTAATTCCAAGTCTAGCAGGCAACAAATGACAGGCAGTGATTATCTCATCTGGGTAATCCCTGGATAAGCATTTATCTTATGGAATTCTATGCACTGAAGAAAATAAATTAATCAAGGTAAGAAACATGAAGGGGTTGAAGGCTAGGCAGATATTATGGAATGCCCATGGCAAAAACCTCCTCATTAGGAGTCACTGAATGAATTACCAACTGTTACGAGGCATGGCTAGACAAAAATACTACCACAAAAAAGCAGACTTTTTGCATCATCAGATCAGCTGAGGAGATATTTTAGAAGGATAAAAGATACAGTATGAAATACAATCATCTAATTACTCATAGGCCATAGCTAAAAAACAGCTTCTGGGCTTTGACTCGGAAGGGTAGGAGAGGGATAAAGAAATGTAGTGTTTTCCATTACACTGTTGTATTAAGTGAGTAGCTACTAAAATAAAAAATTCTAGTAATAATGAAAAATATATATGGTAAAAGATCTCCTAGACACTTACTGTCTGCTTTGAATTCTGCCATGAGATGCTCTGAAATCAGTTCTTCCACTGAAGACTCCAGCTTTCGCTCCCCATCAATAATCCAGGGAGTCTGAGGTAAATTCCTTGAATATTTATTGTACCTTCCTGTAAAAACAAGTATGTTACCTGTAATCGTTCTTAAGTAATGGACAAAAGAACCAGTATTCCATATTAAAATGCATTTAACTTCCATCGGAGCCTCATGAAAATAATTTTACACACTTAACCTTGTTTTACAGCAAGAGCACTGCAGCAACAGTACAAAATTCATGCTCCTGGACCTACAAGTGTTTCAGCATCTGAGATGACCAGCTTAAAGGCACATGTGGAGAACCTATTGCTGCAGTCAAACCCTCAGGTATGAGAAGCACATAAACAAAACTGTACAAAGACTAACAAAACGGAGAAGGAAAAAACAGAGATCCAAGTACCCAGTCTGAGGCAACTTAGTTCTGAATAATTATTCTTTGAATCAGAGCACGGTATTGAGCCAATTTCCTCCAAGCCAAACTAGTGTTTTTTATAAAAATAAATAAATAAATGAAATCAGTACTACATATTGGGCTATAGCTTGATACATCCTCACTAGATAAATAGGATATATATATATACACAAATATACATATATATATGCTTGTCCACCAATCTATGTATGTCCTAAGTAAACAAGTTCCCCCATATCCTTATACCAAATAGTTCAGGTTTCAATCCAAGTTCTGCCTTGTCTGAATGTTTAACAGAAGAAACCCAAACTAAAATGCTTTGGCTCATTACAAGGAAAACAATGCTAGCAAAATACCTCAATAATAAACCAGTGCAAATTTCAAGAACCTTGGAACATTGCTATGTAAAGAGATTGTCATCCTCTGACTGATTCCAGCCCTAGTCTGTTATTATGTCATGCTTGCACGCGACACAAGGACTGCTACAACCAAGAACGAGTCTGACACGGATGACCAAGATGAGCTTTCTTATCGATAGGTTTTATAAGAAGTGAAAATATGCACAAAACAGGGAGCTCATTCAAAAAGAACGAGCAGCCCCCCTGCAGTAACAAGTTCCAAACTGAAACCCTGCATTTATGAAACAAAAAAAGGAGTTCAAAGTAGCTATGCATATGGTACCTGTGTCTTTGTCATCTCAATTTTTTTGGCTTTCAGTATCATACTTTCCTATTTCTAACAACGCTTCCTTCCTGCATTTTGATCTGCAGAAAAACCCACACAAACAAATGGGGACACTGACTAATACTGTTTCGATGGGGCAAATAATGAAAGTACTATGAATAACCATTCAGAAGTCAGCTTCACACTGCTAAATTCTCTTTCCATAAAATGGAAATAGGAAAATAATATTTTTTTTTCTTTCAACTCCCCATTGTAATAATTTTAGCTTTTGATCTGAGCAACAGTGGGTAAAAAAACACAGGTATTTCTCAGTTTGACAACTTCTCCTGAGCCCTTAAAAAAAAAAAAAAGAGTAGCAGAGGGAAGGGATCAGTAAACACCAAAGGTAAGGTCAAGAGGGCAACACAAACTCTGAAACTGTGCTTACAAATTAAGATCCCAATCTCAATTAAAATGCTGTAATAGCAAAAAAAAAATGCACTGTATTCAAGAAATTCTTCTGGATTTAATTCTTTATAAATTAGAGACAACATAGGGTTGTGGATTTTTTTGTTTGTTTGGAACACCACCACTACCACCACCACCACCCCCCAAAAAAACACAAAAACATCCCAATCTATAAGTTACAAAACACAAAAACAAAATTCAATTCAATCACATGCAGAAAACTGACTATGTCTTTGTACGTACATGATAAAACCACTCAACAAAACAGGGTGTTTGGAAAAGGCTAAAAGAAATCAGGTATCTTGGGTTCATGAAAATGTACATTTAACTGTCTAATTGGTAATTAAAAATAAGAAACAGGTATATAGAGAACACCAACTAGCCTGCCATGAGAATATTCAATTTCACATTTTTTTCTTTTCATTTGAAGTTTTCCTTTATTCACGATTTTTACCATCCTTTTAAACATAGCATATAGGCTTAAAATTGTATTTTTTAATAATCTGTGTATAATTAAATAAGTGGTTGTTTATACACAGGGCTGGGGAAGGTTAGATACACTTGTAGGCAACAACAGAAAAGTCTGTAGAATCATCTCAACACAGGGACATCAAATGTTGTTCCACTACCTGTCTTACCCAATTATTCCAGATGTTACCTTGGGTTGGAGGGGGCTAAGATTTCCAAAATTTCACTTTTATTGATTTCATGAAGATCGACAGTTTTGGCTGAAGTAATACGCAGATAAATCCAGATGGTGGACACTGCTAAATCCAACTCAAAATCCCAGCAAAGGAACAGCACAGCACTGCTGACAGCTTATCTAGTGGGGAAGTGCCTTTCCCAAACCACGCACTCATTGTGAGGGGCCATACTGCAACTGCAGCATTTGCAGGGATAAGGGTTATCCCAAGGAGACAGGAAGCAAGACCAATATAATTTCTTCCCCTTTCCAAGTCCACCCTTAGATAGAACTAGATTTAATTCTTTGCTCCTTATAAGTAATTACAGGAATCAACAGATAGCAAGAGTCTCCTGGCTTTTATGGCAGCATTATGAAGTTACGCTTAAGACAACAGAGCAGCAAATAAATGGATCACTTTACCAGCCACAAAAACTGCACCATTATTGCACTGAATTTCCAGTGCAACGCAGAGGTTCTTTGGTGAACACGGGGGACACGGAAAATGCCTGTAAAAGAAAGATTGAGAAAGACTAGTAATACCAGAACATAACAGAGCATCACCCTAGTAATAATGGCACGGAAGACAATGGCTTCAGGTACTAGAAACACAGCTACAGTATAAACTCAGTATTCATATTAATAGCTGGAACAGCAAGAAATGAATAAAGAAAAGAGCTGTCAAGATTTAGTGCATTTAAACATAGTGAACTACAGAGAAAATGTTAACTGATGTCTTCCCACTGCTTGTGTTTTTGCTGCTTGCTTGTTTCTCTATTTTAACCATATTACAGTGTTTGGTGTTTTCTTAAAACTCAACCCACCCTTAACATTTTGGAAATACGGGAAAAATGTCATTGTAGTAAAGAGAAGTTTGCCTTACAGACTCTCAGGTTCAAAATACAGGTGGAAATTCCATGATTTCTAAATCTCTCCTGTGGTTTTGAGGATGCACATAAAGATTCGTTTGAATGTGTGTGATTGGCAATACTGCAATGAACTGTTTTCACTTCCAACCATTCTAAACCCCATGCCAGCCCAGAGACTTGCAGTGACGCGCTGCCAGCAGCACCGAGCAGAACTGCAAGTCCCTGACCTACAGCTTCTCTTCTGTGGTACTCCTGGGATACTAAAACAATGAAGCAATATTACTAATGGGAAGACCATCGATGGCATCATGTCCAGTTTTCCATCTCCTGTGGCTTAATTCAAGCATTTTAACATTGCTTTAACTAAAAAATCTGGAATTATATTTTATTATCAGAAGCCCAGAAAATGCAACACATTTAAAATAATAAACTAGTGGAATTTAAACAATTAGTTCTTTTATAGTCATCTTACTACCACTTATCCACCTAATATTTTCCTCCCCATCCTAATTCTATACAAAAGAACAATACTAAGAACTAGTTTCAGTATATACTTACTTGAGAAAATCCTCTTCTTTTATCTTCTCTAAGGCTTTCATTACTGCCATTCTAGTGAAAACAGACTGCACAGTGAAATAAAAAATGAGTCAAGAAGAGAAGTTAAGAAAGGATATGCCTAAAAAAGAAATAAACCCTAAAACATACACACGAGACACTTCTCACAATACAGTTTTTTCACTCATGTTTTATGTTTTCTTACACCTACAAAGAACTTTGTATCAGCGAGAGCTCACTGTGACCTTAAACCTTAACAGGGCAACAAAGAGCAACATGTAATTTTGCCTAAATATATCCAAGTAGCTTTACTCACAACATGACAACAATGTAATTAGTGCAGCTTACAGATCAGAACATAATGATTATTGTTATACACTTAAATGCTCATGGTTTTGTAGAGCTGGGTCTTGAAATCCTCCAGGCATAGAGCCTGCAAACCCTCTCTGGGGATAGCCTGCTCCACTGTCTGACTGTCCTCATGGTGAAGTTTTTTTCTTGCATCTACTTTGAACCTCTCATTTCAACTTATGGCCACTGTTTCTCAATCTTCTACCATGCACTGTGCTGCTGCCCAACCTGGCAGTCCCCAGCCCGTGTTGCTGACAGAGTTTAATCCTTCCCAGGTGTCAGACTGTGTGTTTGATGCTGCCAAATTTCATATGGCTTGCATCAGCCCGTTCCTTCAGCCTGCCTACGTTACTCTGAGTGGCAGCTCTGCCCTCAGGTTTATCTAACAGTCCTTCCAATTTGTTGTCATCAGCAAACTTGATGAGAATAGACTCTACAGTCTCCTCCAGGTTTTTTATAAAGATGCTCAAAAGGAGGGATCCCAGGACAGACTCCTGCGGTACTCCACTGTCACAGGCATCCAGATAGAGTATGACACCCAGTAACCACTACCCTTTAAGCCCAATCACGTGGATTATTACCCATCTAGCTGTCCACCCATCCAGACCGTAAGTCTAAACACTTCATGATGAGCACTGGTACATGGAAAGGAACTGAAAAGTCATGTTTTCATTCAGCTTCGGGACTTGGAAAAACAGTGAAAAATACTGAATTGCTGTTTGGGGTGATTCAAGTCCTTGCTCTGATGATCCAGGACATCCTGGATGCCTTCAAGAAAGTTGCTGCTTCTCTACCTAAGTATAAACTAGAGGTAAGGTACAGATAGAAGTACCTTCCTTCCTCATAGGACAGATGAGCTGGAAAACCTTTAAAGTAACAGTATGTTTAAATAAGTATCTATGGTAGATGACAATTTTTTACTCAGAATCCAGCTTTTATACCACTTCCGATTAACACAGCCCTTGATGCTAGCTTCAAGCACAGCTTCTTTGTAAGGATGAGCCTCTGACGGCTCTTCAGAGGCTGTATTTCTTCCTTTAGATTCCCCTACATCTTGTTGCCCGTGTGGTTTTAACAGCTAGGCCCTGCTGGTTTAGCTCCTTATGGGGGGTTTCCCCCTTTTAAAGGAAAGTAATGCAGCAAGCAGTGAGTTATGACAATACAATACTTCTAAAAAAAGACTTGTGTGTATTTGTCAGGTGGAGTACAGCAGGCAGAATTCCAGGGTCAGACTGCTTCCACCAGAAGTCGGCAGACTGTTCTCCAGAAAGAAAAAAAGGCCTCTCATAGGCTGCTGACAGAAGTTACCTGTTCTCCCTCGCATCACACCCACTGTCCTACTCCTATCAGCTTATCTCCAACTGCTTTTTATTCTTACACCCCCTCTTTTCTCTCAATGATTGTGTGCACTCAGGGTATGCAACGCGTGGCAAGGTCCCTTTTCTTTCTTCCCCTGCTCCAGAAGTAGACAGGATAAAACCACCCTGGATGTACTGTGTCTTTCATTCAGATCAGAGGACGTGAAAACTCTGGTGTGATCATTCTCTTTCAGCTGCGGAGTCTCCTCTTCACAGTGTGACTTATCTGAACTGTTTTACCTACAGAGAGCTCGAGGATCGTATTTTATGCTACTTTTAATGCATGAGAATCAAATTCTTACATCTGAAGGGATGTATTTACAGAGAACAGTCCTAAAGTATTCCTTTGGACAATCTGGAAAATTAATGAGCTAAAGAAAAGCAACAAGGTCGTAGTTCTCCTAAGGAAAGAAATGTTAAGTGAATAAAAGGAGATGACTTTATTTTCAGACAACTGAAAATTCCGGGACATTTCTGATGAAGGAAAAACAGACATTAAACACAGACTGAATACCCAGGTAAGTTCTTCATTGTAGCTACAGCTGTGAAATTTTGAATGTCAGAAAGGAAATACAACAATGATGAGATCCTACCTGTTTGTTTTTTGCTGGCTTGAAACAATCCGGACAGGCTGTGGCTCTGAATAGAGAGATGAAAATTAGCTGCTACTCTTACAGAAAAAGCAAAAAACAAACAAAACAAAAAATCAGGGACAGACAAGCATAGCATGTAAATGGTCTTTGTATCCCAATATGCCCAGCATCTCACTTCCACAGCTTAGCACAGACCAGATTTTTAAATCAATTTTATCCTAAACCGCAAATGGTGGAAAGTGTGCATTGCCTGATCTAGAGATAAATCACAAAGCTGTGTAAGCCTGTATTGCTCTGACCAACACAAATGTTCCTCAGTTTTGAGATGGGATGGAAAAGCACGTAAGAAGTTTATCTTTCAGTCCTTTTCAATCCTTCTCAATAAATGTTATGATCAATGTTTAAGTTCTCCTCAAGGTATGCTGACATCTTGAAATCTGTATTTCCTGCTCTTAGACAATGTACGCTGCAAATTAAACATATCCAAACCAGAAACACAAATTGCTGCTTCTGGATAGGAAAATTCAACTTACTACAGAAAAAAGTAACCCCAGGTGTTTGATATCATTTGTGTTTTGCCCCTTCAAAAGGAAACTATTGGTTGCTTCACAAAAGTGAAAGCCAAGTCAGTGAAACATTTTTTCTGAGTACTGTAAAGGAAATTATTGTTCCTATTAGTGGATTTCTGTGTATGCAGTAAGAGATGATTTCTAGCCTACAACACAGTTTATCAATTCTTGGTGGTGCTTTTCAACACTTTTATAACTACTGTAGACTATAAAGAAGTAGGTCTGACCTCTTGCAGTTTCTATACAAGAAGCTTTCCCGGTCAGTTTTGACACAAAGCATCACAAATCCCCTCTTCCAGAATTTAAATATAAATCTCCAAATATAAACTAACAAGAGCCAATTTGACCTTCCACATCAAACCAAGGGTCGTTTTGGCACACATACCTACACATGATTTTGTAAAAACAGCTTGAGAGAGGAGAAATTGCAGATGTCATACTTGGAAATCCTATCCAAAAGCATACTTGGAGCTGGGAGGACTTCTCCAGGTTGAGTCAAGGTCTTAACTTTGCTTCCATACGACTGTCATTACTGAAGCTCTGACAATTACCAATTTTCCCTATTTATTCTGAAACTAAAACATTGCCCCAGACATGTCCAGAGCCAACCTTCCACATATGGAGAATGTCCTGACACCTGAGAAACTACCACAAAATTAAGTTAGGGAATGTGTTATTTCAGAAGATTACCCAAAATCTCAATTGCTGTTTAAGTATGCCACAAAGAGAAAGCAAATAAAGGGATGTCATGACACATGGAATAGACCTGAGTAGCTGGAATGTGGAACAAATTCTTTACAATTTTCCCTTCTACAGCTATTCCTCTTGGAGCACCAACACTGGCATCACAACATGCTTGGCATCAATATTTTTGAAAGGTCACAAAAAAGTACTGGGAAGATGAGCTGAAAATAAGAGCTGCCAGGTTTCAGAGGAAGGGAGAGCACTACAGGACATGAGAACTGATCAAGTAAAATTAAGTAAATAAGAACACAGGTATGCTGGAAACTTTTGTGTTTTTATAGGAATGTGGGTAAAATTGCAGTTTGGCTCCAATACTTTTTCATTTGCCCAGTCTTTAAGATGCTGGAAAGGAAAGAAATTCAGCAAATGCTGATAATACTTTGTTCCTAATACTAGGTCTGCCACTGAGCATGCAGTTGTTGAAAACTAAGAAGGTGGCAGGCTGGGCACTCACAAATTGCCAGAAGAGGTACAACGAGGGAAATCAATAAGGGCTGCAAAGGAGATATCTTGTCTCCAGGGATGAAGTCACTACATGACGCAGAAGTCAGAAATTCTATGAGGAGCCTCTGCCTCTGTTAGGATTTAACTTGTCGTAGGAGCACAAGTGATGATACCGAGTGAAACTCAACTTTTCCAGGAAGCATCAGCAAACAGGAAGAGCGAACCTAATTATCCAGAATATACTACTGCCAGATTTTGAGAAATCAGATTCAATGGTAGCTAAATTCACAGAAATATTTTGCTTCTTTGTGTTAAAGAAGGATTTATACAGCAAATGCTCTGTTGGGCCAGGACAAAGATAGTGTGTGGTGGCCAGGGAACTTCTGTTTCTTTTAATCAAGCAGCTAATTTGGATGAACCCACTTCTAAACCTTCCCTCCCATCCATGAGCAGGATGAGAACAGGAAAACCTAGACATGACCTCAGAAGATTCCCCCACCCTCAACTATGTGTTTTGAGTTTATTTTTTTGAAATGATACAGCCATGTTGAGGAGGGTAATGAGTTTGAAAAGGGCTGAAATTCTACAACTTTTTCCAAATGTTCTCCTTCCAGTCCAAATCAAAATTCTGGATGATTTTGTTTATTGGCTTTAAAGCACAGAATTAACCAGACAGAGGTGGCATAACTTTAAGCTTTGCAGCTCTATCTGAATATGAGGGAGTTTAAACTCAGGGCCCATTCGAGTTTATAAACACTGCATATTCTCATCTGTAGCAAATCCAAACCAACAAAGTTGCACAATATTTAGATAAAGATCTTTTGTTATTTATATCAAAACTTACAGGAAACGGCACTCCTCATCTGTTTCTGGGTGAGCAAAGACCACGCTAACTTCAAACAAACTCTAAATTAAAAAAAAAAAAAGGTGGGGGTGGTAATACTTTGTTAAACAAACCAGGAGGATATTCTCAAGCATACTTATTGTAATACTAGGAAAATAGTAAAGAGGTACGCAAAAGAGAACTTATTCTACAACACAATCTAAAGAAAGACATTAAAACTTGTGCCATAATGGCATTTGCATTTCTGAAGTACCCAAAGATGATCTCAGAGCACTTCAATAATATGAGTGACCTACACATCATAGATACTGGCCCCATTTTGCACAGGGGGAATTGAGTCAGAGACAGTATATGCTCAAAGCCTATTACGGTCACTAAACTTAACACACCTTCTGGGAGAGCAGTGCATAGCGTGGAATAAAGATAAAAACCCTGTAGTAGTCACCACTGAAGAATTTTGTCAGGGGCTTCGTTTGCAATGACTGGATGGCCTTGGGGCAAAGAAAGGCAACATGTCCTAGTGGATTGACAGCTAGACTAGAAACTCTAGTGTAATCTCAATTCTACCCCCAATTCCCTCTTTGGCCTTGGGCAAACAACACTCATTACTTCTGTTATTCAGATACCAGTATACCTCAAGAGGGCTATTGAAAAGATTGGCTAATATTCAAGTGGCTTGTAGATAAAGAGTACTACACAAGTAACTTTTATGGTACAATGGTGTCTGAAGTGGCTCAGTGCCTAAGTGTTGTAAAGCTTTTGCTAACTCAGTATGTAAGAAGTTTGTTTCTTCTTGGATTATCTTCAGGGTGACTGAGTGATTCTCTCTTCACTAAGACAAAAGGGATGCTTTCAATTAGCACTCCTGGGAAAAGACAATCTGTAATTACTACGGAAGTTGACAAATCAACTTAACGACTGAGACTAGTCCCGGGGTCAGTCCTACGGCTGATGACAAGTAAAAACTACAGACTGCTTTGTCTTCAGCAGGATTTTTAGCCATGTTTGCAGAGATTTTACAGTCAAGATGATGGTGTTTCTGAATTTGCCTGACAACTTCTGAATGTCACATACAGTCAACGTTTTTCAGAAACATTTGCGGGATGTTAGTCAGAACCTGAAAGTTGAAAATACAGTTTGAGACAACATTCCTGTTGCCTGTTTACTAGTACTGCAGGTTCCAACATGTCTATCTCTAGCAGTCATTAAAGTCAACAAGGACCAGTCTTCCCTCCTTTAGTATGTTTCAGAAATATATTCCAAACACAGTATATAACATGCAAGTAACCTGAAAAATTTATCTCACAAAACAGTAAAAGTGTTGGCAGTAATAGGAGAGCAAAGAAGGAATATATAAGCATTGCTTAGTCTCCAAAAAACAAAGATCCTGGAAAAGTCTCATTTGTAAAAGGAGGGTGGCAGCCCAAGAGCAAGAGATTTAGCAGAAGACTGCAGTGGTCCCAGCATACTCAATGATCTCTGTGTATAAAAATGGAAGTTGAACCCCTTGGCATTGAGACTTGGGGATCTCATGTTAAAAGAACTCCCCCGCTCTCCTTCCCCCTACAGTGAATATAAAAGCAGTGCAACTTGTTTATCTGTTAATGATAAAAATTGTATACATATATATATTTCTACCTATCTATACACGTATACACACATAAAAGAAAGTGCTTTTTTATTTATACAATACCTTTCCATCAGCGGGAACACCCAACTCCTCCGACAACTGGGGATGAATAATCCACTTGTAAGCTTCTTTCAGTTGAACGATGTCATCCTTTGCCAAGGAAAGGCCCAGTTTTCTGAATCACATACATAAAGAGATAATAACTTGCACAGGAGTCTGTCAAAGATAGATACATGACATATGATATTTCTAGACAGAATTAAGTAGCTCATCCGAGGTAAACAAGCAGTGTACAAATGAAATGGACTAACACACTAAGCGTACAGATCACAGCATGAAAGAATGAAAGGCTGTTCCAAGACCTCCTGTAACAGCAGTGAAGCTTTGTACTGAATTAATAAAAAAGGCATTGAGGAAACATTAAGGCCAGACAGGGATTCCAGGTAAGATGCTTCACAGTAAGCACATAAACACACACATGCGGATGCAACACATCATGGTAAATCATACCATGCCATTTAAAGCAAACCCTAATCCACGAAAAAAAAAAAAAGAAAAAAAAAGGTTGGTTTCTTTTTTTCCAACCAGATCAGTGAGATGATCAGCTCTCCAGGTGGTCACATAAGCACTTATGTTAACAGAAGAAAGACAGAAGGTACATGCAGATGGAGCCGGGATACTTCTGATAGTAAATCAACAACATCTAGTTCAGCTTAAGTAAACCGAGTATCCGGATCCTGCAGGGCAGCACCTGTGCTATTTGCTAAGGAGCCTCTTATCCAGGTTCTAGTCAAGGTAATGTCTTGCTTTGCCCTGTTTCTATTTGCCAGTGTTTCTTTCATTAAAAATTTAAAAATAGATTATGTTTCTTCCTGTGTGAGAGAACATGCACTGAGGAAACTCATGGCAGAGTTTCATGGTAGATCAAAAGTTGCAAAAGCCTTTCTAGAGTCTACACAAAGAAAAGCTTAGGAAGAGATACACCAAAAAAAAAATCCTTTGTTGTAAACAAATGAACAAAAAACCACCTTCTGTAAGACTTATTTTTTGTTGTTAAAAGGACGAATCAGTCCTTCATTAAAGGAGGGCATGAACTCCAGTGGACACAAATTCCTAAGGGGAAAATTCCAGGTGAAAACCTCAGCTGAACTCGCTGGGATCTGACTCTATAGGTACAAGACCAGGCCTTGACTCCCCCATCTTCGCCCATGCAGAGAGAAGTTAAAAGAAGCAGACGCCTGTAAGAACGCCAGCATATGATCTCAACCCCTTTGCTTACGAACTTACAAAGCAAAGCACATGTCCTCCTAAACAAATGGCACCAATGGCTACTCAGGCAAGATGTGCCCTATACAAGCTAATCTTCTCTCAAGCAATTTAATGAAACAATGACTTTTAAATTACTCTCAAAGTAAGAAGTGACTCATCAACTTTTACTCTGGCTTTCTATAAATATCTTAAAACAGTACTTCCACTCAGGATCGCTTCCACCAAAGAATAAACCAGTATCTTCAACTAACTTTGAGACAAGTGGATTTATTTTCTCTTGTCAACAGAGCCAGCCTATCCACTCAAAATGGCTCTAGATGTTCTCATTTGGCCAGGAACGGGAGTGTCCCGCAGTAGAAAAAAAATCACTCATTTATTTCAAAACACTGAGGGTAAAAAGCAGAGTCAAAGCTAAATTGCTCTCACCACACTAACATCTTTCTGCTACCACTCGACTGACTTTTCACCATTACCTGACTAAAAATGTTCAGCCACTATTAATGTAAGCTAAATCTGATACGGTGGCAAAACCAAGAGGTCCATATTCCATTATGTCATCAGTGTACAACACGATTCTGGCTCACAGGTGGCATCATGGGACCTCCCAGGACCATTAAGTTAACTGGAAGTTGTACAATTATATAGACAGCCTGCACTCCAAGCTGAAATGCCATGTCCCAGCAATAAGCACACCACACAAGGCAAATGAGATAAGAAACCTCAATTAAGGTTAAACCAGGATACAAAACAAACCCCAGGTGCCATCTTATCCTTTGTAAGCATTGTGTAAACTGAACAATAGGATCATAACAAGACATCATCTTCTTGTCTGCACAATGTTTTATATAGACAAATGGTGAAGAGGACTTGTCAGACAGACGACAAGATGCAGCAAGACAACAAGCTGCAGATGATTTTAAAAAAATAAAAAATAAAATAAAATGACAGCATATCCTAATTCTGAATTTCCTTCTGATTAGCTTTAAACATACAAAGTAAGTTAAAATCTGAGCCGAGAATATAGGAAGTGCTTCTACATGTTCCACAATATTAGCAGAAGCACCTTTATATGAAAGTAACTGTCTTGATCTTGAAAATACAATATTAATTAATTAATTGCTCAAAAATTTTTATTAACATACATATCTCAGCAGGTCCATTGCATTAAGTGGTTTCTCATTTCTGCTATGCTGGAAAAAAGTTATAGTAAGAGTATCTCTCCTTTCTCTAAATCTGGGGGACTCACTAGTAGATGTGATGTGAGAGTTGCCAAAAGAAATTACTCACCCCATTTCCTGTTTTACCAGCAGCCAAGCAGCACGCTATATGTCACCAGCCATGCCCAGGAAGAAGAGAGAGAAAAAAAAATGCAGCTGAAATTAAGGTTCAAAATCCCAACTGTTTGAGACTGCTAGCATAACTAAAAAAAAAAAAAAAAGTTTAAAAAACTCAGAACAATAAGGAAGTATTAGAATTTTAATTTATTTTTTATTTAGGAGTTGAAGGTCAGAGTTGGTTTTTGTTCTTCCCTCCACAGAGTGTCCAAAAGACCCCTGCTCTGCATGTGTGAGCTGTTCCTTACTCTATTATTCATTCTTCCATCACTAGACTCATAGAAACACAGGTAGGCTTTTGGGGGACGGACAACTGAATCAATTTTCCATCACATCAATCGGAAGCTTGACGTATCTTTAACATATCTAAAAAAAGAGTTGATTATATGGCAGAAAGAGTGTCTTCATGGGAGACACCCTCCCCACTTCTAGCAGTTCCTAGGACAATCTGACAGACAGAGAACTCTGGACATCAAAAAGCTGATAGTCAAAGGAAAAGACTTGAAGTGATTTTTTTTTGGCCTGTTATGCTAAGCTAAATTTTCTTGTTTCTCAAATATTTTGATATTTCCCTCTTCCACTTGCAGATTTTTAAAATGCTGGTTAAAACAATCCTTCCAAAGCTAGTGTGTCATATTATTCTTTTCTATAACCCTTTGAAAAAGCTCTCGCTTTTACGCACTCCTCCCTCTACATCTCCATTTATCACATATGAATTTTCACCCTACATTTTGAAGGAACAAGTGTATATGGCATATGATGTCAAATGCAGATGCCACCACCACACACTCCTTTTTTTTTTTTTTTTTCCCAGAACAACTCTTGCATTTGAGAAATAATTGAAGATACAGAGGCGAAGCTTAAAGTTGTTCTGATATTCTGATCACAGCATTTACATGCACTGGAGGTTTAAATCCTGAACACATGAAAAGCTAAGGACCAGTTTTGTCCTACACGGGCAAACAATTAGGTTTCTCTTGCTGATAACACTAGCTCCACACTAAGAAAAAAACACCCACTTTTAAAATGTTCCTAGTGATACAAAATATACTTGTACATCTGGCTAAACTTAAAACGAGTTAATATTCCTGAGTACTAATGAGCATTCAGTCTGCTGCTGGAGAGACCTGGGAAGTGACACAAAAGATAGCGGGAAATCCCAGCTCCCTGAAACAAACTGCATACGTTTCTAAGACATCAGTTTGCAAACGGACAACCAAGTCACCTCAAATCCCATCTAGCTTTAAAAACAGAAGAGGCTGCATTAAAAGGAGTTTGAAACTTGTTATTAACACTATAACTAGGAAAAGACTCTGACAGCCTAAGTCAAGTGCAACTACCAGTTATCTGCCATACAGAGAAATGAAAAAAAGCATCTGAATGGATGCTATTTGAAAACTGATTTGGCATATTATTAAAAAACATCTAATACAGTTAGCATCCATTATAAAAAACACGAAAACAAATGACATACTTGTTCTTATGGCAATCACAAAGCCTTTCCCTGAGGACTGCTCCTCATTTAAAGCTCAGCACTCAGTCAAGCAGTCACAGGCTGAATATGGAAAAGCTAAAGAACAGACGAAACGCTATTAGAAACCTGAAGAAGCTGTTGGTACAAATGCTGGAATTCACTAACAATTATTTATTACACAGCATACCTAGGAAAGGCTAGCAGATCTGATCTGAGAATCTTGAGCAGATTCCACCTTGAATTCTCCTTTTCTTTTTTTCCTCTTTTCCTCCCAGCTGCCCTTCTGTTGCTTTGTGCAAATCCTCCGTGAATGCCACCTTCTGCAGCTCCTGGTGCATTACTTTGAAGGGAGGTTCCAAGAAGCAATATTTATCTTACATGAGAGACCAGAGGATAACTCGGGGACCTCAAGAGGTCTCTATCCAACCTTGTGCTTAAAACAGAATCCGCTATGTAATCAGACCAGGTTGCTCTGGGCTTTATCCAATTAGGTCTTGAAAACCTCCAGTAATGGAGACTGCCCCACTTCTCTGGACAACCCGCTCCAATGCTGGATTGTCCTCAATCCATGCATGGTAAATGCTTTCACTCCCCTCCTCTAGCAACCTTATTTATGGAAAAAAAACATAACGTAGCAGGCTCCTTTAATGTGGCACTGCCCAGGAACATCACTTAGGTGTCACACCGGCAACTGGAACTCAGCAGTACAAGAATTAACAGTGGCTGAAACAAAGGTCAAAAGCAGAATTAAAATTACCTGTGGTAAGAAAGGACAGTAGAAAGATACAAAAGTAAGCACAAGGAAGCATCAGCCAACAAATCAGTGCAACACTACCAGACTGGAGCAAAATTAAAAGGTCCAAGAAATTGAAGACTTCCGAAGAACAGTGTTTATGCCAAAAGCTTCCAAAAGTGTATCTTTCCCCAACTTTGCTCTGGGGAGCTAGACATTTTAGAGGGGCATCTCTTTGCAGTCTCACTCACTTCTCTTTGGACTCACATATTGATCCTACACAGTGATCTGTTACTTCACTTTAGTAATTGTTCAGTGATTTAGGCTTTAAATTTTGTCTCTGCATGTGCTAAGAGTGACTGTCACTCTCTGCCTTGCAATGAAAACATACTAACTGAATTACTAAACCGAAATGCATTTAACCAAAATTTTAACTTTGACCTCAAATGGCCTTTGTATTAGGTCTTTATTTACTTTTGCCAGAAGTGATACTGGACACGCGTACTCAAAAAACCTGTACAATATTTCCATTTCAACAGAATGCCTATCATTGCAAGGGCCATTAATAAGAAAAAAAATCAATTGAAAACTTTCCACAATGAAGCAACAACATTCTCTGTTCTTCCTCTGCTAACAACCACTGTGTCACATTAAGACCGGTGTTACACTACTTAACTAATTGAACCAGTGCTGTTTACACACAGTCTGAACGCCTAAGTGTTCTCACTATCCTCACAGAAGCTGAATTTCAAAGCCAAGCTGTTTGTCTTGAAACAACTACAATGGAAAAATAAAATGAGTAGTTTTCAATCTGTGGACTGCAGATTGCTAGTAAAGATTCAGAGCAAGGTGACTCCACAACCATATACACACATGCAATGTCCAAAAATAAGAGTCCCTCTCTCCAAAATAGTGAAGATCACTGATCTACATTCTTCAGCACCTTAAATCCCTTCCCTGTCTTTTATGCTTTGTATATGATATATACGGTGCTTTAAGAATAAAAACATCCTCCCCCTCTACCCCAAACTCCGTCAAAATAATTACTCTCTGTTGTCAAGGAAATAATGAAGAGGTTTGAAAACATGTATCAAACTTTTAGGAGCAGAGCCAGGATCACATCATCTTTTGGTTGAAATCAGAAGGAACCACATCATATATCACTTTTACACACTGATAGAGGAACTCAATCAAAAAATGTCTATCATCTTTCCTTTGGTACATCTAAAAGAATGAGAAAAATCTTAAAAACAGTGCTAGAAATATTAAGGGGAAAGAGGGATGGTGGAGAGAGAATACAGACTTTGTTAGATACATGATCCACAAATCAGCACAGCACTGAACAAAATAAATATAGTTGTATCGATGGAATACTGTTTACTCAAATTCAGTGTGATTCATTATACTGCATATGTAGACAGTATGAGTAAGACTGCTTCACAAAATGCCATGAAGTATATTGTAATCTTGTTTGCATAATAACCCAGATAAAATCATAAATAAAAACAGTTTCCAATTGAATTTCCTTGAACATACATCTGAACTAGAAAATATGACAACCGCAGAACCAGGTCTAGAAATCCACCTTTGACAAATGCCAATTTAAACAATCTCAAATTCCTTGATTTAAAGCACACTGCAGGTTTGGTACTCCGTTGGGTGGCTAATCTCACTCCCTTTCCCTGTTTTATAGGGGCACAATTACAAACTAGAGAACACTTCTGCGTGTCAGAAAACCGACTGCACTACAATAAGACCACAGGTCAAATCTCATCTCCTCTCTCCTGACTTCAAAAGTGAAAGAAAATTAAAGAAATTACTTTTCCCCTTCAGTTAAGACGAAACAATAGATTAGGGTACTGTGAGCACAGAAGCCAAAAGATCCCAAATTCCAAATCACATTCAACCAGTCCCTCTACTCCTATGCCTTAATTCCCCTGCTCTGCTCTTTCCCAGCTGTACGCGAAGCAGGGGATTGGATCCCTCTACTTCATAATTACTTTATGTTTGTGAAGTGGTTTGAAAATGAAAAATGCTCATTACAGAGCTCAAGCCTGCAGGGCAATGCTTAACAGCAAACATATTTCTGAAATACACTAGCACAGGCACTATATTGATTACAAGCTGCAGGATATTATTCTAATGCTATCTGAGGAATCACAGTGGCAACCGCTGAAATACCATGTGCAATCCCAGCCACAGCATTTTTTCTCTGTATTAGAAAAGAGCTTCGAGATGGGGAATTCCATGATGAGGTATACACAGTCCTACAGGGAGTAATGACTACAGATGCTATTTGCATCAATGTCCTTGTAGCAAGTACCAGGATGATGGATCACAACTGAGACTACAGACATAGCTAACAGTTACCCTTTTGAAGGGCATGACTCACTTCAAATTCTAATATAGTTGTCTGACATAAACTTGGGACTCTTGTATTTATGATTTATTTTAATCAAACATCCTACTTGTAGGAAGAGGTGATAGCTTCTTTGCATTACAGTTACAAATACTATGCAAATGTAAATTTTATGTTCCCCTATCCTTCAGCTCCTGTCCTACATTTTAGGCTTGGCAGGATGACAACCGTCATAATTAAAGTAGTTGAAGGTAATATTAAAAGGCAGTTTCTGATTTTTTTAAGTAAGTCAGAGAAAATCTGTGTGTCATACAAAAGGTCAATGGGAGGGAGTCTGTCTTTGGGGTGTCCTTTTATGATAAAATTACATGTGTTCTTGTAGAGTGCAGCTCAAAGAATTAATAGCAAAATTTAACAAAAGATCATCGTTTCAACACAAAACTTCTTGAAACATGGCAACTTCTGTTACCTGCTGCTTTTCTGTAACTATATAGCAGGAACTGTTTTTACCACTTAGTTTTTGAAGTGGTAAGTGGATAGGTGCTAAACAAAAACCCATGATTGTAAACACATTCTCTCTCATCACCACCATCAACCATTTTCACCTCTCCAGTTGGAACACCGCTGCACAAACAGCTGCTTTAGCATTTGGCAAGACTGAAGGTGTGGAACAGAAAAGACAGAAGGAACCTTCTAACACAGACCTGCTTCCAGCTCAACTGAAACTGTTTCCAAAGAGAACAGACATATTTTTAGAGCTTCCCACTCACTCATCTCATACAACCTATTCATTTCTGGACCCACCCCACAGCTTTTATTCCCTTTGTTCTACCAAGCACTGTAGTATTGTTTGTTTGCTTGAGCATAAGAACCAGAAACCTTACCTGGAGCAGACGGACAGCTTAACAATCACATCATCTCATCCCTTTTATCAAACTAACAGTTTACTGCGCTTAGAAGAAAAAGTTATTATAAAGTAATACATCTGGGTTTCTACTAACCGCGTTTGTCAAGTCAGTTTTCCCAGTCCACGCCGAGCATCATCAAGATTTCAGTCAGCAAGAGGAACTCTCTGAAGCAAACTATTATTTTTTTGCAAAAACATTTGCAACCAAGACGGCCTCAAAACCATACAGAAACACATGCCCTACTTGTTCAGACCAGCGTGAGAACATCAGCGAGCTAGAACTGCGATGCAATAACTCCCTCTACCGAGGCATTCTGGTAAAGACCCACAAGGACGCTGCAAAAGAGCAGCAGCACCTAGTTTTTCTCTCCTTGCCTCTTAGTTATATACATAAGCTATGGGGAAAATATATTTTTAAGCTAGATCACTCACTGTCACTACAATAAATAGAGTAAGGAAGGTAGACTGGAAATTGAAAAGACCTGATCAGTGGCACCCTGAAACTAATAAGGCTTCTCTTTTTTTTTTTAAACAAGTTTACACTTCTATGGTTAACCCTGGGAATCAATTTGGAGGAATTTTGACCAACATTTGGAGTTCTGCACATGCGTGCATCCATGTACTTACCTAGCCTGAAAGTGCTTTATTTATTTATTTTTTGATTAATCTCATTTTTTTTGGATGACCATAAAATGAAATGGGAGTAAAGAGACTTCATCCAGACAGAAAGCCCAAAGCAATTTGTTCTGGTATTATTTTACCAGACATAGTGACAGCTGAGGTGAACACCCCAACCATGCTTAATTTTGGATAGGAAGTAGACAGTCTGATGTGCAATCAGTCTTAGAAGTAGAACGTATGTCAGCACAACACGGTTATTCAACTGGAATTTGCCTGAGAAGCAAGAACTAACAGTACTATTCAACACTAAAAGTGTACTAGGTAGTTAAACTATCAAGCTGTGTGGAATGAGAACAGTCGTCACCACAGATCTATATGCAAATCCAGGAAGACTTCATTCTGAAGTTTCTACTACATCTTACTATGGGAGGCATCTATTTTAAAGACTTCCATGTTGCCCTTTGCAAGAGTATTTTTGCATCACTTTATATTGGAAAGCAAGGAAACACGTAAAACATCTCACAACTCAGCAAAAATTGTCACTTTATTAATCAAGTTATACTATAGTTAGTATTCTACCTTGATTTTCAAAGAAATTATCTGGGTTATATACTGCCCATGCTACCATTATCTTTTGTAATTAAATGACTGAAATGTAAACAATTTAAGTTTGATTAGAATTGCCATCAAAATCAGCAGTTTTACAACTCCTACAACTGTAGTTTCACAAATCCAGACTTTCAACAATGCCCAAGACAGGTGAAATACATATTTTTACATCGTTTAAAATGCTGTGGAGGTAAAGAGTTTATCTTCAAATTTCTTCATTTGTATTCTGCCGTACCAATTATCATTTATTTCAGGAAAGGCACCAGCTGTGCAATTCCTTCTCTAAGAAGATCCACAAAGCAGAATGGGCATCTGTACCAAACGGAACAATACACTAAGGGTTTGAGAAACTCTTCTTAGTTTTTCAGATGTAAAGTAACTCCTGGGCTAACTGAAAACTGAAGTAACTCAGACACTTTATTAATTATAATAATACTCAGCAAAAAGGAAGGGGTGAGCAGACGTCACTTCTAACACGTGTTTAAGTTTGATTTTTAATTGCTATTATTTGAAAAAGCAAATGAACAACAATCTCCAGTTCATACCTTTCACAGTTATTTTCTTTAATATGCATTTAAGTTATGAAAATATATCTGTAACTTACCTCCCTAACAGACAGCTGTGGGGGTAGTGACACAGAAAATACAAAACTGGTGAACTGGTAGTCAGCAGAATTAACCTTTTCACACACCTGTAAGGGAAGGATTTTAATGTTAATGTTAAACTACAGCAATAGAAGTGAGTAGATAATCTTTTAGGATATTCTTTATTCTAGCATCATCACTGTAAATCCATATTAATACACATTCAGAGAGATGCCAAACACACAAACTAGACTAATCCCTAACAACTTATTGAAATATAAGCCCTTTTTTTAAAGGGAAAAAAAAAAAAAGAAGACACTAAAGAACTGTTGTTCTTATTGCTGTGGTATTATGAAACAACAAAACTCATTATTTTATGGTTAAAACCAATTGTATACATAAATCTTGGCATAAGGAATTATACCACTGTGACCAAAGTCTAGAACAGTTGACTCAGAATATTTTTCTTCATGGCACTGATATAATTCTATGACAATAAAAATGTTAAGGTCCTGGGATAAGACAGGAACAAACAGGTTTCCACAGTAATAATTCAGTCAGTCTTCAAAGTAACAGAATAGAACGGAATGTTTCATCTTTCAGTTTACGACAGAACACCTACATTTTCTCAGGATTACTATACAACCACTACAAATAAGTGGGAACTTCGCCTAGATTTCTACTGTGCTTTGATACAAAAATCCTGTTTGTCACTGGAAATAAAGCGAGAACCCAAACAGGCATCAAATGTTTTCAAGTAAGCTAGTGAAAACTGATGGCTACATGTCTCTACTGGAAGGAAGCTTAAACACACATGGAGAAAAAGAACAAAATTTCAGCGATTTTAGTGAATGTTAACAAAGACAAATTACGAGCTTTCAAGATGAAATCAACATCTCAAATAAGGAAATTTCCTCATAAGAGAATCAGGTTTTGTGGAGCCTGTAACAAATGCTGTGAGATTTTCCATTGCTGTGCAAGAGTGTATCTCCAAAACAAGTCTTAAAAGTAGGTTCAGTAAACATATATGCACTCTTTCAATGGAAACAAAAAAGAACCATCACACACTTCAACAGAAACTATATACTACGCTTTCTATTTAGTCCTAGTTTTTTTATACAGTCATGCTATTAAACCAAATTCTTGGTTTTCCTATTAAATCTGTTAGACTCTTCAAATGCAAGCAGAATTTTTTAGCTGATATTTAGGTTTGTCACATAAGCAATTTCATTTCTCAGAGATGTTCACAACACTCATTATGCCTGTACTCTCCTAATTCATATTTTCTTCAATATCTACAATCTGTTGTATCACTGAAACATTGTCTTCCTTTGTGACTTTCTAAATAGTACTATATGGTAAAGAAATGTTCCTGCTATATTAGGAACACTTAGTCAAGCTGAAGAACACAGCATTTGATGCCCCCTCATTTTACCTTTATATAGCAAAAAGTGAACAGAGATCATCATTTACAGTGAGGTTTTATTTGTACTGTATGCAGCTGAACCTCAGGTTATCTCCTAACCTCATGTAACTACATATCTGTTAATCTTTTTCTTAGGAAAATAGGTTTCTATCAGTCATTCCATTGCACCTGCACTGCTATTTTTGAAGTTACATTATGAGAAACCCTGGGTAAAATATGGTCACACTGACAAATTCTATTCTGCAGCTGCAGAAGAGGTATGCAAACACTATGTCAAGGAGCAGTACGTAGTTGAATGGCGCCACCTACACTTCAAATATTCAAAATGGGTAAATGTTTTGCTCTTTCTCTCAGTTGTTTAACTGTATGTATGGTGTTTTTAATCACCAGCTCCATGCTGCAGGCCCCAACATGCAAAAGCTCCTAAAAAGTACACATATAGATTAAAAACTGGTTATTTACCCTTTTGACAAAGTCAGCCTCGCAGAACTCCTGAAGAATTCCCAAACACACATTGCAAACCTCCACAGTTGAGTTCTCCACAGCAGCATTGTCATCATTAACCAAAGGAATCTGCTTGAGCACTCCATTCTGGTTCAGATCATCAGGCACCTCTTCTGTGTATTCAAGTCTGATTCGCTTACATGGTGGATCAACTACGCCAAAACCAGCTGTATCTTCTTTTTGTTGGTTATTTTTCAGGAATTCTTTCAGATCCTTCATCAAATCCTAACACAAACAGAAGGATCCTACTGTTGTTGGTTTCGCCTCTTTTATCAAATGCTGTAAAAAGCACTTACATGTCTCTGAAAGGCAGTAGCAACCACCCAACTTTAGTCTTTGTGTATGTAATTAATACCTTTTAATTTATACCAAAAGACATCTGCACAATTAAAAAAGCTACAAACTGTATTTCTGTCAAAATGTTACCCAAAGACGTTGATTTTTGCTGAACAGACTTCTTTACCATCCAAGAAAAGTGGAAACATTTTACAGACTGACTTGCAGAAATTCATTCATCATCAACCCCATTGCTATTCAATGAAAACAGGTGTTTATTGCCTTTTTGTCATTTAGATTATGTAAGAATTTAATTCCCCCAACTCAATTAGCCCAGATGACTAGGAAGAGAGTTGGCCACTACAGTATGAGAAGAAAATGAGAACAGATAAATGTGAGGGTGAAATTAAATGCACGTGACAGAGGAGGAACAACTTCATGTAATGAGAGAAGCCTACAAATATTCAAAGGTGTGTTGGTGAGGAGAGAGAAGAATTAACTACATGTCTGTAATTTAGGAAGGGTGACATATAGAGGTAAGGTATAGTTCAGAAAAAAAAATTATTAAAACATCTCCAATAAAAAAGAGAGTAGTTACTGCATAGTTACAGCTCACGAGGAAAATTGGGTAGAGCTGCAAAAGAATGAAAAACAGCATGTGGAATGAACGCTTCTCAAATGATTGAAAGAAAATGGAAAAGGATAAAGAAGAAAAATTTGAAAGATGAATTCTGGAGTGTCTAAACTTGAATAAAGGTGAAAAAAATCAAAACAAACACCATAAGATGCAAGCGTAAAGACAAGGGATTAGACCAGGTAAATGGCAATGTTTATTTGGCCTACATGATGATACCTCAGAGATATGAGGTACCTACCTCAATATGGTAGAGGAGCAAATAGCCAAAACCAAGTTGAGACATGTCTAATACTAGAACACGGGCAAGAATAATTGTGCACAACTAGGAAAAATTAGGAGAACATTGAATTTCAGCACTAAGATCTGCTAAACAGGATACCTAATAACACTCTGTTTGACTGAAAATGGTAAATTTATCATTCACCTGTGCTGTGCCATTCTTTAGTTACAGCCCCCCATTCAATTCTACTGAAAGAAAGAAGTATGAGGCAAAAGTACGCAGATGGTTCCTTCTCTGTATCAACTGCACTGACACACAGAATCTTTGCTACTTAATACATTAAAGGAAAAAGAAAGGAGGGAACTGTCATAGCTGCACTGCTATGCTAAGTGATAGATCCGTGCTGTGCAGAAGCTACTCTGCCCTGTTTACCAGTATTTCCAGGTAACATGTAGCAACTTTCTCAGTCAATGTTAACATCAAACCCACAACAATTCTTGTATTCTACCATTCTTGTCATTTCTCAAATTTGCAGTGTAGCAGTCATTCTCCATAACTCATTCTGCAAAGCATTTTCCTCTCAGGCAAAGAGCCCGAGAACTCAACATCGTCTCCAAGGAGTGTGCAAAGAACACTGCGTTTATATGTTCACACATTCTAATTAGGAATACAAAGAACAAACCTTGTATGGATGTCTGTAAAGTGTCTGTGATCCCACACGGCAGAACCTGAAAATACATCGTGGGCAAGTGCCAGTGTTCAGTAATAGCTGAACAATTGGTTTGTCCTTTTCTGTTAGCGAAGACATGCTGGATAATTCTAAAATTAAAAGAGAAAAGAAAAGGAAAAACCTAAGGATAAACGTAATTCAGCAACTCAAGGATAAAAGGACTCGTATAACTCCCAGTGAGGTACTCACACTTACTGGCTATCTAGGAAACTTGCGGACGCATATAATAACTACAATTGTTCACACCAAAGGTTCAATTAGTGTACTGTCTTCCAAAGCAGGGACAAACAGATATGACAGGGAAATGTGTGTGTGCAGGGCATACTACCTCTGTCAAGTGCTCTCTGTCTCCAGTTCTCTCTGCTTTGGGGGACTTTTCCGAGCTGCCGTCATTTGTCTGTTGGTAAACTAACAGATCTTTCATTAAAACCATCTCTTGTGTCTCCCATATTTTTGTCATTGCCTCTGTAACATCTTTTATCAACAAATTCCATGTCTATCGCCCAGTGGCAGACGAAAGACCTGATTTTATTTGGGGTTTAGCTCCTCTAGACAACATTTGATGTCACCCTAGGCTTTGTATGGCATGAGATGGTGTGAAGCATGGTATGTTGGCACTCCCCACACCACTCACAGTTTATTAAATGTCTAACGTCCGTTGCATAGCATTAGAAATACCTCAGCCACGGAAGACCTTCACAGAATAGGGAAAGTTATTAATTCAATTATTTTCCACGAGATTTGGATTCTTTATGGTCGGCTATAAAAACAAGGAGTATGTAGAAAACTCGAAATTATATTTTAGAAGGAAAAACAAACAAACGTACTTTCAGACACTGCCTAACTTAATTCAGCTTCCTGCCACCTGAACGACACGGCCGTGCCGACGCCTCACGCCCTCACCGCCAAGACCCGGAGACCCAAAAGGAAGAAGCCGGGGAGGTTCCTGGGGAACCCCCGCTCCCGGGGCGGCTCCGGGAGCCGCTCCCTCCGCGCCCCGCTCCTCACGGCCGCCCCCGGGCCGCCATAAGCCCGCGCGCCTCCCCTCAGAGCGGCCCTCGGCGCGGGGAGCCGCGCTCACCTCGATCCGAGCCGGGCGCTGGGCGGGCGGCAGGGCCGGCCGAGGGCTGCGCAGGGCAGGGCGGAGCGGCGGAGCGCGTCGCCGCCCGATTGCTCGGTGCTGCCGCGCCCGCCGGGGGCCGGGCCGGGCCGGGCCGTGCCCACAGCCGGGCCCGCAGCGAGGCGGAGATGGCGTCGCAGCCGCCGCCTCCCAAGCCCTGGGAGAACCGGCGGCTGGCGGGCACCGTGGCGCCCGCCTTCCAGTGAGTGCGGGGCAGCCGGGGGACGAGCGGCCGCCGCCGGGGGTCGCCTGCACGCCTGCGGCCCGGCTGGGGCTGGGGACGGGCGGCTGCCATCGGCCCCCCGGAGCGCCCCCCCCGGCCGCCCTCCCTGAGGGCGGCTCAAAGGTCGGGCCGGAGCCTGAGGGGCTGGGGCGCTCCGGGGTGGGCTGGGGCCGTTTGTCGGAGGTTTTGGGGAGGAGGAAGGTGTGCGCGGTGGGGAAGCTGAACCCGGGTGGGAAAAAAAACACGCCGCTTTGGCTTGGGAGGCCGTGGAGGTGCGTGGGCCTCCGGGGAGCGGGGGAGCTGCGCCTTGTGAGAAGGGGGGAAGGGGAACTGGGGCATCTGGCACCACTACCTTCGTCTGGGTGTCCCGAAAATACAGCGTGGGATGTTGTACGGTTCCTTTTTTTTTTTACCAGAAATCAGTGCTTGATGGTTGAAGATCAGCCTTGTGTAGCATGTTTGGCGCTAGCGGTAGCAGTTAGAGTGAGTTGAAACTGGGCAAAAGGTGAGCCCCAAAGTGAACTTCCAACAAAAACTTTCTGCTTCCACCACAAGCTGAAGCTTGCTGAGTAGAAATGTAATTTTTCTTGGTGGGATTATCTAGTTCATTTTAAATTGCTTCAAGGAGCTTAAAAGTGAGGTGTCCTAAGGTGACTATTAGGTGCGTAGCGTGTCTTCTGTGGTAATACCTTATTCTTGCTTCTGTTTTTAACTGTTAAGAGAGTTAAAGTTTAAGATGGCAAAAGCAGACATTATGAATATACAAATATTATACTCTGTTTTGCAAACTGTAGGTTTTGCTGAGAGGAAGTTGTTCTGTATCTTACGTGTAACTGATATAGCAAGCATGTTTCATATTGAAATGAGCAAAAGCTGGCATCTGGTTGATAGAAGTCAAATACCAACCTAGTTAGTACTCAGAGACTTACTGCAAAGGGCATAGATAAACCAACCGAAATTTACAGGCATGCAAATGGCTAGAAGTTCATTTAATTAAAAAAAAAAAAAAAAAAGGCTCGTAATACCTTTTTCTGCTAACTGATAATGCATTCAATCTCTAAATGTTCTGCATAAAGGTTATTAGAAAGGTTAGGTAGAGAAGGAAAAGCAGGGGACCCTAAGGCCTTGCATATGCTGTATAATTGTTTGGATTCTCAATTAGGTCACACCACCCTCTTCTCTAAGGGTGGATTCAAAGGAGCTGTCAGACTTCTTTCCTTCTGTACCATTGGCTTATTATCTAGGAGAGATGAGAACAAGTATTGGAAATAAAGCTTTCATATTGCAAAATGTTCTTGGTTGCATGTATAAGACAGTCTTGCATGGAGATAAACAACTTTGGTGTTACAGCATCAGGTGCGATAGATCTGGATGCAGCATTTCCTGCTTTCTTAGTCTATATGATAAATTAGCTGAAGGTTTTTCCATCTGTATGATTCAGTTGGGTTGCAGTTCCATCCTTACAAAGAATATCTCATGTTTTTTTTTTCCTGAAAGACCTGTGTTTCTTGGCTAAATTTTTTACTTCTTACAAACATTGTGCAATGTACTGGGTGTTTGGCTACTAAATTCCTCACCCTGGCACTACTGAAACGCGCTGTCATATTTATAGTTAGTCCAGACCTCTGAGGAAAACGAAAATGCAACCTTATTTTGAGTACTAATCTTGATTGTCTGAATTTGTTTAGGTCTCCTGACTTGAGTGACAACTTGCTGACCAGACCTGGACAACCCACAGTTGCACGAATACCTCCACCTATTTTGCCAAGACCATCACAGCAAACAGGAAGCAGCAGTCTGAGCACTTTCAGGCCAGCCTATAGTAGTTCTTTTACTCCAGGCTATGGTTCATATGGAACCTCTTTTTATGGAAGCTATAGTCCTTACAGTTATGGATATGGTGGTTTGGGTTATAACCGCTTTCGTACAGATGATATTCCTCCCAGCAGGTTTGTTCAGCAGGCTGAAGAGAGCAGCAGAGGCGCCTTTCAGTCCATCGAAAGTATCGTGCATGCATTTGCCTCGGTCAGCATGATGATGGATGCTACATTTTCAGCTGTGTACAACAGTTTCAGAGCCGTGTTGGATGTAGCCAATCACTTCTCCCGCCTCAGAATACACTTCACAAAGGTGTTTTCAGCTTTCGCTTTAGTGAGAACTATAAGATATCTCTACCAGCGTCTACAGCGGTTACTAGGTTTGCGGAAGAGCTCTGAGAATGAGGATTTGTGGGCTGAAAGTGCGGGGACAGTAGCTCGTGTTGGTCTTGAAGACAAGGCAGCTAACTCAGCAAAATCCTGGCCTATTTTCTTGTTCTTTGCTGTTATAATGGGAGGTCCCTATCTGATTTGGAAACTGCTTTCTACATACACTGATGAAGAAACAGGTAAGATGATGTGCTGTGTGAGAGAAGTGCAGAGTATACGTTCACTTAGTTATCACGTGTAAAGATTAATCTTATATTTCAGTAATGGAAGTTAACTAGATACTGGGGTACAATTTTAGGCATGTGATACAGGTAACAGCCTGTTTAAATAGCCTACTCTTGAGTTAGGATGCAGTTTTTTGGTATGCCTTGTGTGATTCAAAAATTACGGTTTCTTTCTATTTCTGTGTCCTTTCTATGAGATGCGTCAGCTGAGGAGGAAGGGGGGGAAGCTATTGGGTATGTTGTCTTACAAAATCATGATTTGTTTGTTACTGCTGACAGTTCTCTGTCAGAATTTTTAGTGAGGCAGTTAAGGTGTCTTCTCCATTTTTATTTTATTAAAAACAAACAAGCACTTAATTCAAAGCAAGTAACTTCTTAACTCCTATTTGGAAACAGTGTCTAGTAACTGGGCAAGTGGCGAAGATGATCATGTAGTTGGAAGAGCAGAATATGACTTCAATGCTCTTTCAGAAGAAGAAATTTCTTTCCGTGCTGGTGACATGCTCAAATTAGCACCCAAAGGTAAACTTTTAATCTTTTATTTGTTTTCTAATCACATGTCCCCCCGTTTCAGACTGTAACAATATGACTTATTTCACAAAAACAAAACACCTTGTTGGACCCAACTCCTCATCTCTACTGCTTTTTTTTTTGTCCATTAGTTATTACATGCGTTCTAACAAAGCCCACTGAATAATTTTGTTCAATTTCCCTAAAGTATGACACAACCTAAACTTACCCAGGGAGTACTTTGTGGTTACTGTCTTGGCTATTTCTTCCTCATGTGCACTGTACAACAGTGAAAAATATTTTTCCTGTGAAAAAATCTGATGGTGTCAACAATTTCAGCTTCACAGTACTCTTCAGAATACCTCACCAATGCAGATCCTAGTCATTTCTCCTGTGAACTAATTTGTATCTGCCTTTTATCACAGAGTTATTTTCTCTGTGTGATTAGTTGTCCTCTACCTCCTGGTGTATTTGTACCTCAACTGCAACGTATTTTGAATTGTTTTGTAACTTAATGCATTTGTGTTTTTTTCTTCAGAACAACAACCCAAAATCCGTGGTTGGCTTTTGGCTAGTTACGATGGCCAAACAACAGGACTTGTGCCAGCAAATTACATCAAAATACTGGGCAAAAGAAGAGGTAGGAAAACAGTGGACCTGGAAAGGATTACGGAGCAACGGCCATCCTTTGTCGGCACATCTGATAGAGGATCCACTGCTGCTGTGACTTTAGAGGAGCAGGAAGCTGCTTTTGATTCTGTTTTTGCTGGAAGTAGTAAAGTTCCTGTTGCATCTGACTCCACTGTAGTCAGTGGAGAGAAACAGGGACTCTAAGGCACTTTCATCAACAAAGCAACTGAACTATGTTTTATTGATAAAACTTAGGGTATGTTGAAAATCTGTATTGTAGTGGAACACTGATGGGTCTTCACCAGTTATTGCTGCTACTGACTGGTGAAGGGATGGAGAGATGATTGCTCAAATTTGTATTTATTTTTGGTTGACCTATGGCTGTATATTAGTGACTCTACCCAACCACCTGGCAGCAGCTGTAAGATCTTGAGTCAAGAAAAGTTGAGGTGCTTATGACAAAGCAAACAAACAAATGAGGACTGACCTGTTCTTGTTAAGTAGACAAACTGTTGATGAAACCTGGAGATTAATGTCCAGTCTTCATTGGAATGTCAGCTTGACAAGATGCCACTTCAATAAATGTGCAAAGGGAAAAAACAGATTTCTGTAAAAAGCCCTCCAAAACTGGAGGCTGAGTATGATAAAATAGTGATAGTGCATTGTTTCCCTCTGAACGGAATAAGAATTGCAAGAGATTTAGGTGACACAGCCGAATCATTAGAAGATATCAATTGCTTGCTTTTTGGTAAGAAGTAGGGCTTCTGACATAAAGACCTTAGCTCTTTCTTATCAAAAAAAGAATGTGACTCGTGAAAAAGAAGGGGGGGTACCGTGGAGGATGGATTAGGAATTACAGTGGAAGAATAGTGAGCCTTCAGCAGTAGTTCTAACTTTATTATTATTATTAAAAGAACATTAGAATGAAGGGCATCACTTGGTCAAGCACTTTCCAGGGCACTTACTGTCATTCCCTTCTGTAGTAAACTCATTTGTCATCACTCCTAGCCATGTTGTGTTGTAGCCTGTTTACTGCCATCTGCATCTCTTTATTTTTTTTTTATTTTTTCTTTATTTTTTTGGTTTTTGTTTTCAAGAATGTCAAAATACCTATGCTGCATTTTTAGTGCAGCGGTCATGCTTTGAAGTGTGTGGGGGTTAACAATTCCATTGAGTGGCAAAGAAAAAGTAAAGTTTCTTGTTTAGTTGTCTCAATTAGCTAAGTTCTTGGAGTTAACTCCTTGTGCTGTCTTTCAGGTGGTTAATGTTGCATCTGCCCATACTATTTGAGGGCTCTGGTTTATCAAAAGCCATAAAAGCATTAAGACTGTTGCAAGTGCTTGGTATTTCTTTCATATTGGTGTTTGAGAATTCAGTATTGAAATACAGTTTTTCTTAATGAAGCAAAGAATAATTACAACTTTTTTCCTTGAAAATATATATATGTGTGTGTGTGTGTAATATATACATACATATAACATGTTGAGCTTCTGAAGGTTAGAGCGGTGGGTAAAATACCTAAAGCTTGTCTTTATCACTAAAATAGCTTTTTATTTTAAAGGTACTCAAAAGTATTAGTAAAAGTAGGACATGCCCTTTGCTTAACTGATCCAGTAGTTTCAATTTGACTGTTTCTACTGAGATCTTCAACATCCATTACATATTAGCAGAGCTTTCAGTATTTATATTTTAATTGCATTTGCTGGCCTTGAGTTACGAGAATCCTGTTCACCACGACAAATCTATGACAAGGAAAATTGAAGGGAGCATTGCATTATTGAGGTAGGGTGGCTGAAAAGGTGCATCCTGTGCTGGAACCTTGGATTTTAAAGTAACCTCTGAATGGCTGCTGATAATGAGCAAGAATTAAGTGGTTGTGCTCGGATATTGGGAGTAACCATTTTTACTAGATTGTTAGATCCTCAAGTGCAGAGGAAAAGGAAAGAGTAGTTTAAAGAGGAAATGGGAAACTAGAACTAGGTTTAAAACAGAACACATTCCTGAGACATTTCTTTGTGTATCAGGGCATTGAAGAATTTTTTCTGTATTTGGAAATAACACCTGTTGTTGAAATAAAATTAGCAAACAACCCTGAAATATAAAAGGGGGGTGGGGGGTGGGAATGAGGTTGTTAAGTGTACAGTTCTGCTTACAGTTTGTATTCATGGAGGGAATTAGTTTACTGTTGTGAGTTTTAATTGATGGACTGTCAGCCTCTCTCGTGTCAGTGGAAGATTTCAATCAGAGGAAGGGTCTTTTAAATAAATGAATAAATGAAACCCAAACTTTTGTGGAATATCCATTCAAGTAGACTTCTGTTTATCTGCTCAGAACAAGTTGGGAAGACAGTACCTCAATGTTCATCAGAAACCTTAAAACTACTAATTTTTAGAAAGATGGATTTAACACTCACATTTCAGGTCATAATATTTTTGAAAACATTTTTTTAGTAGAAAAATAGGTTATAAATAACTTGTCTTCACAGCAGTTCAACTTTAATCTACCAATCACTAACTGTCATAACTACATCTGCTAAATCCTGACAAGAGTTTTGATTCTTTCAATCTTGTGATTACTTTAATACGAAATGAAGGCTCTGAGGAAATGAAGTTATTTAGCTCACAATTAACTGTATTGGTTGCAGAAGGGTGTTAAAAATAATTGAAGTAAAATATATACTGTTTCAAGATTTAGATTTTTCCTTTTTCTTTGTATGTACAAACTAGCATTAGGAAAGGGTGTGAATTTCATTGTCTACATCTCTGCCTGTACGTCAGCCTACAGAAAAACCATCTCAGTGAATGCTGATTGAAAAAGAGAGGCTGGTTGACAGGCTGCTCAAGACTTGTGCAAGTTAAGAACAGTGAGAAGACTAAAAGGAGGAGGTGCGGCTCCAACTGGAGTATGTAGAAGAGGAGATTAGGAAAGAGGTGCAGTTGAAATACTGCTGAACTGAGCTGAAGTACTGCTGAAATACTGCATTAGGCAATTGACTCTTATTTTAAGATCTGTAAGTACTGAGCTACCTTTATTATTCTTTGGCACTACTTGTATACCTGTAGCAGACCTAGAAGGTTCTAACAGACCTACAGCATTTGCTTATATAAAATTTTAATCTTTTTTGAATGTTATTATAGACTGTTCAGCATACCAACCATTTTGTGCTTGAATACTATCTGAACTAATGACAGCTGCCAATTTTGACTGGTTCTCTGGGTGCTAGCAGTACATGAATGTGCACATGTTCAAAGCTTCGCTCAGGTTTCTGACAAATAAATTATAAACACTCCTTTTGTCTAGTAGAACTTAATAAAATTGTCCTTTCTTTGCACAGGTTCAAAAAATTCCTTCTGTGGAACTGGACTGCATCTGAGCTAGTAAGATTGCTTTGACGTATTGGTCATATTGGTGAAATGTAGTAGTCAAGTAAATACAAAGAAAAGAGTTTCTTATAAATCTGATTTGTCAGTGAAAGTTTTCCAAAAGAGGTTTAAAGTCAGTAACCAACACAGTGACTTCCTTGACACACCATTGCTGTTGTATAAATATTCTTGTTGGTGGTAGGAGGGGAGCTGCATTTATTTTCCAAACACGGATAAGATGAAACCATATCTTTGTAAGTAGCTCCTTTTTAGTTTTTCATCCATGCAGGTGTGGCCACATGTTGGGGTTTGCCAACACTTTCACACTGTGATGACAGGTAGTAACTGCGTGTGTCCAAGGTGATGACGATGCACTTTTTTTCCCCTTTGCCTCTTGGGAGTGGTTCTTTTGCAGGATGATTTGAAGCGGGCCTGGGGTGACCGTGCTGCCGCTCCAATTCTGCGGGCACACCACCTTTAAGCAACTGGATAATGTCTCCTAGAAACAAATGCACTTGTACATCCAGTTTTATTGACACAAGCATGGTGTGATGTCAGTAATAATGTCAGATGTTTTTAATACTACTTTGTGGTATTAAGGTTTTCTTTAGGTTTGAAGTAATCGAAGGAAAAAACCCTGGAGCAAATGACAATTTGTTACACTATCAAAGGCAAGCTTTAGAATTTACTTTAGAAATGAAAGCACTTTAATGCACAGAGCCAGTTCTGCTACCTTTGAATTATCAATAATTGAACATAGTCTGTAGACTGTCAAAGGGGTAGAATTTGAGTTACTAAATCTTTTTTTTTTTCCAAATACATTTTTTTCGTATTTAAAAAAAAAAAAAACAAAAAAAAAACACGGCACTGCTGTGTAGGAGCAGAAGTTAATTCCAAAGCGGCGCTGCCCGCCCTGGCTGCACATCCAGGAGTTAAATGCGGTGCCAGTCGCTGGACCCCGGCCGCCATTTTGCGGAGGCCGCCGCCCCGCTCCCCTCAGGGCCCCGCCGTGCTGGGGAGGCCGGGCAGCGTCACGGCCGCGCGCGCGTCACGCAGAGGGGAGGGGGGAGCGAACCGCAGCCGGCTCCGCCCCCCCGCGCGCGGCCGCGCGTTGCCGGGCGACCGGACGCCGTGCGCGAGGCGGGCGCTGCCGCTGCACTGCGACAAGGCGGGGCCGGGCGGGGCGGGGCGGGGAGCGCCGCAGCGCGCGCGCCGCGCCCCGCCCCTTCGCGCCCCACCCGGCCGCCCTATTGGCTCTCGGCTCCGGGAGGGGGCGGGGCTTCCCCTCTCAGGCGGCGCTGATTGGCGGCTGGCCGTCCCCTCACGGCGGTCCCCTTGTCGGAGGGGGGCGGCGGCGGCGGTGACAGGGACGGCGACAGGGAGCGGGGCCGGGGCGGCTCCCGTGTTGGACCCGTCCCGCCGCGCCTGGAGCCGCCAGGTAAGCGGGGCCGGGCCCTTGCGGCCGCGGGCTGTGTGAGGGGTCCGTGCCCCCTCCGAAGTTGGGTGTCTTCAGGGAGACCCTCCCGTGACAGGTATGGGTACGCAGCGAGAAGGCTGGCGGCCGGTACGTCCGAAGCCAGCGAGAGGCGTGCCGTGCTACTGCCAGAATGGAAGTAAAGGCATCCCTAGGCTTGTAATCAGCCCTGCTCCTTCGCTTATCTTTGCAGTAATGCGTGTATATATTACCGTGTTTTGTTCTGCCTGAAATAAGTGGATGGGAGGCAATTACTTCTGAGAGTTTCATTACATGTTAGAGCAGTTCTTGTCCGTGCATGGGCAGGTTGTTTCATAAACCACAGTTACTGATGTGTATGTAAGGTCTTTACTAGCACAATGCTTAAAACCGACTGTATTGTCTCCTTTAAAGCATAAGTTCTGTTGCAGGATAACTGCTCTTCTTTCTTTCTTTGGTTATCTGATATAATCACGTTATGGTCAAAGCGGTGACTTACAGAATATGTGACATTACAAGTAATTTTTCTCTCATTAGGTGTATTTTATGTCTTGAGACCAGAGGATCCTAGTGCTCCATCATTTTCTCATCTCATTTAAGTGTACTTTTAAACCAGCTGCAGCATGCATATAAGGCAGCATAAGAACTGGGCTGCATATCTTATATCCACCCAGGTTTTCCAGTGGTGCTGAGCTCTTCTTACTTGGTAATTCCTTTCCATAACGGCAGATATTGTACATATTCAGTGGCTTAATTACAACTGATACTGATATCTGTCTGTGCACTGACTAGACAAGCTTCCACCACCAAATTACCACGTTGCCACCTCTTGTTGCTTCAGTCAGGATGAGGGCTAAGGGCTTGATGAATGTAGGGACTTATTTATATTTACCTCAAAATGGCATCTGTCTTTGCTGGAAAGTTTGGGCTCATCTTGTCTGGGAAGGATCTTTGTCCTTTAAAACAGGCTGTTTGGCACACTTTGTTAAAGATTTCATTTAGATAGGATTGCTGAAGTGCTATGACTTTTATCAGATTGGCTCATCTTCCTAAAATGAAGCTTTTTAACCTGGTGCCCTCTTCTGTGTTTTGTTTGTTGTGTTTAAGTCTCAAAAATATCTGAAACCTAAGCATTATTTTAGCATGTTCTCTTATTTTTTTTTCCTGATGGTTTCATATAGCTGTTCTTTTGAGAGGATGAAAACTTACAGTTATCTGCTATTCTGAATTATATTTCTACTAATAAACTAAAAAATTGCTGGAATGGTTTCTTCAATCAGAAGCAAAATCAGTGCTATTTTGTATGTTTTAATTGTCTCTTAGCTGCATGGAAAGCAAGCGATGCAAAAGAAATACCTACCTGTAGTAGTCTTTTGGTAACAAGTAATCAGTTAAATCTGCTATGATCCGGGTGTATTTTCCCTGAAATTCCTTATAGTCCTTGCTTTCTACAACAAAAGTCAAAATTCTGCATGTGACCTTTAGGTCCTCTTATTTATGTGATCTGGGTAAGGTACTTCAGAAAAGGTCTAAAGTGCTTTATGAGCCCTTATTAAGCTCTCTGGCTGGGTGCTAGTTGAATATGGAAGCCCTGATTAATGCCAGCAGTTTTCTCCCAGTGTATGCTAAGACAGTGCTTTGAACTTTTACGCTGTTGCCTGGTACTATTCATAACATGCATTTAAATAAATAAATAAAGGTATTTGTTTGTTTTTCCTCCAAATTAGGAGGACTGCATTTGTAAAGCATTCACTATTGACTTTATACGCTTTGTACTGGTGTTTGATCCAGTGCTCAACTTGAAACTGGAGGAATAAGGTTGCTTGGTCCTGATAATCCCAGCTGGGTGTCTTGAATGTTTCAGGACAACTCAAAACTGAGGTGCTCAGGATGAGAGCGGAAAGACAGCCCCTTGTTGTGTGTTGAGGTTTTATTGATTTCCCTGAGTTCCCTATATAATTCCCTCTATAATGGGAGTCTGGTTTGTAAAACAAATGGGCAGAACAAGAAGAGATGGAAGTAGAAAGTTTGGAGAACAGAAAAATGTATTTAAGTGCAAATAAACTTAAATTTAGGAGCCCCCCTGTAGCTTTGGCTGTTTATTCCAAAATTGCAGGAGGCCCTGCTTTGCGCTGGAGGGCTCGGTGGTGTGAATCCCCCCTGGAAGCAGATACGGGGTGGTTCCCTTTCAAAGCTGCAGAAGGGGGAGGTAGTCATGGTAGTGTATCCCCCGAACAATTAAATACCAACACCTCTCAAAGCCTTCAGTTTACTGCTCTGTGGTAATTTGTGAAAAAAATTGGTAATAATCATGGTAATATGTTGGACTGTGATGGCTAGTGGTGGAGGGCTGGGCATGTCTTCTGTTTAGTCATGTTGGCTGTAGAGATGGAAATGTCTAGCCAAAGTGGTCAGCTGACACTTGGGATAAAAAACAAACTGTTTGCTATAGTGCTTTTAAATCCCTTTGTTCTAAAAAGTGTCACTTCTAGAAACATGTCCCTCTATGGAGCTACAGTTTACAGCCTCTCCTCACGCCTCTCTCCCCTTTCTTTCTTAATACTCTACAGTTTTATGTGCAATTTTTCTGTTCCTCTGTGATGATGCAATTCAAAGGTAATTCCTGCTGCAATTGAGTTGGGTTTGATATGTTTTGCACGTCTGTTCCTTCCCCCCAAAGAATTTGAGCGTGGAGATATGAAACACAAACCTGAGACCATTAGGATGTGCCTGTAGTGCTGTGGCAAACATTTCCCATAGTAACTCAGGGAGTGTTGCAGGTGACTTAGATTAAGCTTTGGCAAACGATGCAGGCTGACTTGCTAATAACTTTTTCTCTTCTAGGCTTAAGCAGCCAAAGATGAGTCGTGGATTTTCAGAAAACAATAACTTTCCATATGACAACAATCAAATGGTTTTAGATATGATCCTGTGCTCCCTAATCGGTGTTCCCCAGCCTATCAACTGGGACAGCGTGGCAAGGCTCGTTCCAGGATATACATCCAAAGAGGTGAATTTATTAGTACAAGTATCCATCTACTCTAAGTAGTACTTTATGAAGAAGAAAACTTCGGGGAGGGAGGGAAATTGAAGTTAAGGGATTTTTTTTTTTAAAGTAATGTATAATTCCAAGAACTGAAAATGTTGAATGTGCAGTAGATTGAAAAAATATTTTTGTTTTTACAAAACTTGGGCATTGAAATTAAGATATACAGTCTGTATTTTATTTCATTTAAACTGATACAGAATAAGAATAAAAATCAATGGGAAGTAAAAATTGAAAACAGATTTAGAAAAAAATAAAAAACTATGGTGTTTCAAAATACATAGCTAAGATTATTTTAATGGAAAGGATGGTAGTACCTACTACCCTCCTGTAGCTTCTCGTGGCCTTACTAGCACACCTGATAATTTTCTGTGAATGATATTATAGCTCTAAGGAAATAAGAGTTACAGATCTTACTGTGAAGGAGAGCAATTGCCTTTCTTGCTTGGTCCTACACGATGTGGACTGTTCTTTCTTTGGTTGGAATAGGATTTGGAAGAACCTAGTACCTCTCTATACTTAATCTCTTTAGGCTGCTGAATTTCCTTGTGAAATTGTTTTCTTTATTTATAAATAAAACTGATATTTTTTTTTGAGTTATGAGGGAAAGTGAGCTAAAAGAGTAAAATGTCTTTTGCCCTTGTGATTCAGTGAAGCTGGAAAAAAACAAGCCAATGGTCTTTACTTTCTTGCAAACTTAATCAAATGTGTCAGCTGACATTTGTAGCATTGCTCATGGGCATCACTGTAACCTTGTATTTAGAATATCAAAGTGAATGATTGGGAGTAGAAGCTTGTGTGGAAGGTTACTGCCTTTCAAGTGTTTGGCAAAGCACTAGGGGGCAGGAGGGTGTCTCCCATTTAGCTTTCAATTTGCAGGCAGTCCTATGCACTTTAAGCAAACAAAATAATTATAAAAATATTGGTGAGATCTCTCCCTATGTTAACTAAGATAATGTGATTGATCAGTACATATCTGGCCTGAAGAGTAGTGTCACAGGAGAGTTGCCTGTGGAATTAAGAGGAGTTACAGGTATGTGTAAGTTACCCGTGCGCAGGATTCTGCAGAACCAAACCCATCACTGTCCTTGTGAGGTACATAATTACGAAATGGGAAGGAATTACTTCCTAGTTCGTCAAAACAAGGAATGGAGAGTTGATAAAAGTGCAGAGGAAATCACCAGTTCCATGTGTCCAATCAGAGTGGAAATCATAAAGGGAAAGAGTAATAATTATGAAGCAATTATAGCCACTTGTAATAATATTTGACAGTGTTTGTGGTAGAAGGACTAGCTACAAAGAGACTTTAAGCTCTCCTTTAACTTCCCTTTTGAAGATTAGGTTTAAAATCACAGGCCTTAAGGAAGTAAAGGTTGAAACAGGTTCCATCTTACCTTATTCTGTTACTGTTTAACTATGGCAAATTTTATATTATCGTGTGCTTATGTGCTTTTCTGTTACCACTAAGTAGGAAGTGTTATAAGTCTAATATCAGCATGATCAAACGTTCATGCAAACAATCAAATATGAAATGCAGTATCTGCCTCAAATTATAGTTATTAAAAATGTACTGAAAGCTACTGCTTCATTGTCCTATCATTTAATCTTGTGACAGTGTGCAAAAAGATTTGATGAACTAAAAAGCAGTGGAAGTTCACCTGTTGACAACCAGTATAATCCCCTGATGGCTGCTGGTGGGAATCCTGTGGAAACTTTAGCCACGTACATCAAATCCTCCTTGCTCGATACACAGACAGAGTTTCAGGAGCCTGCTATTGGGCAGGATTCCATTACAATAACTGGTATGTTTTTAGTCCTTCTGAAATATATTGCCTTTTGTTATAATCCGAACGTGCATGCTTTTCTGTCTTGAGTGGTGAGTCCACCCAAGAACAGAACTTCTGTGCCTTTGAAAGAGAAGAGTTAAGCGTAAGTATAATACATACATGAAGTCTCTTACAGTTTATGTTGAGGCAGTGTTAATTTGTTTGGGTATTTTTAATAATTTGTCCTTTCAAAGGGCATGATATGCAGGAGTGCATAAATCTGTATGCTAGATCCTTCTGTTCAGGATTTTTGGTAAGGAGAGGAATTACTCTTCTGTTTTGTATCCCATGTTGGCATTGTTAAACCTACAACTGCTTGCAAACACAATAAGCTGAGTTATTCAAATAACATGAAAGCTGTGTGCAGAAAAGTTGTGGAAAACTGAGAAGATGATCCCTCAAGGTCAGACTTTCCTCTCCCAGCAGACTTGCCAACTGCTTGGTGGCAAGAAAGCTGCCCAGGAGCTGGGAGCGTATTCTAGTTGCGTTTTGATGCTGGATAGTCTTGCAGTGACATACAATGTGCATTAGTCAATTATGTGTCCCAGTAATGCTTTGACAGAACAGGACCAACCCTAATAGTTGTGCAGTGATTGAAATAAAATTAAATATCTCCTTAAGTACTATCTCCTTAAGTACCTCTACTGTGCTGAGTTTTAATTAACTGTGTGATAGTTATTCTCTGGATTTCGTTATGCTCTGAGATGTTGTCAGCACCTTGTAGGGCTTGGCAAATGTGTTGCATGACAAACTTGCTTCACTGCAGTAATGAGTAAAAAATTTCTGTGGTGCAAATTCAGAAGATAGTGAAGTGTTAAAACGTTCTTTGTTATGGCATCTTTCACTGTTGCAGCTTTCTGGTCGCTGTTCTTTTTGCAGAAGAAGAACAGCTCTTTGACCTTTGCTGGAGAATGAATAAAATATTTTTAATATATTGCATAATGACATGAAAACTGTATGTGGAGTAGGTAAACCAAAAACGCTTTCATTAGCTTTCAATTTTGTACTTGTTAAATGTAGTACATGGAATAAATACTTCTTGCACCCACGGGTGGCTACTTAGAAGATTAGTAGCTTCCCAGTAGGCAGTTAATAAGCTAACTCTGCTCATAGAGCTCGTTAGACAATTACTGCGTATCTTCTTTCTAACACTTTAATACATGTAATAAGTATTAATACAGTTAAGTACCCCAATGTTTCCTAATATAAGATCCTAGCATGAGATGATTTCTGTTTTCTAACATGTTTTCTTTGTGACTTTGGATAGATAATTTTCTCTGTTTATAGGTAACTAGCTAATATGAAATTAGGGTAATTAATCTTCTTCTCACAGGCTTGTGAGAAAACTCACCTTCTCACCAACTCACCTTAACATTTGTGAGGTACTAGTGTATTTCAGAGTTAAGGATTTGAGAAAAGTCTCTGTGTAAATTTTTTTCATCAATTACTTCCTAGTGTATTTACTCACATCTGCACCTTTTTAAGATCAAAAATTTGGGGCCTGTTTGGATTTGTTTGTAGACACGAAAAAGTAATCAAATTCATTTTGAGTTGGGTTATGCTTTTATTCGAGTTGTAAAAGCTTATTTATTATTAGCTAATTTTAAAGCAAACTGCTGCTAAGTCCTTCTAAATGCATATAAGACAGAGTTTTACTCAAGATATCTGTTACTAGCTTTCAGAATTTGAAACATCTTCTATTGAAAGAAGAAAAAAAGATAGGAAATGTGTGGTAAAGCTCTGTTAGTTTAGCTCTGTTGCATATTCTTGTCAGAGTTATTTCCTTTTCTTCAGTAAATAACTTCCCTGTGACCAAAATACACTTCTTAATATTTGCAGACAGAACTCTTCTATGTTATTTTTTCCACAGGCCTTTCCTTTAAAACATTCACCTTACCTTGCATTCAAAATTTAGGACTCCTGCCTTGGCTGTATTTCTGCTAGCATGGGTCAACTGCCTGCAGTGGAATGGCTGCACTGAAGGCTGTGGCTGACTCAGGCCTTCCCAAGGTTCTCCGAGGGTCTGTCCAGTAAATCTTCCCATTTTATTAACTGCCTTTCTTCAATTATGGCCTTACTGAGGCTTGGCCAAGCAAGGCCTTAGGCTGTATCTTTGGAGAAAGTTTTGTTTCTTCTGCCTTTGGTGTGATAACTGCTTTCCTGAAAAGCATAACTGCTGTGTTCTGAACTATACAGAGCTTCCAGATCATTTCTGCTGTCAGTCTGCTATTGTAATGTAGCCACAAGATGAGAAGGTGTATTTTAGTCATTTTTGGAAGAGTACAACCTCTTCCACTGCACAAGAGGGAGAAGGTGCTTCTGGAGCCCGTTCCCTAGAGATCTGAGAGTGGGGATCCATTCATCACAGTAGGAACAGTTACTCAACGTCTGAATGCTGGTGTTGTCTTAACCCTTGATCCAGAACCCAGTGGGTTTGACGTCTAGACCTTCTGGCCTTCACCAGGTTTTGTGTGCACGTTCCACTGCTTTTAGTGTGTTTGTGACAAAAACCTATTTGAATTAAAGCTCAGCTGTCCTTTATACCTGAAATAAGCTGCATGATGTACTTCTAGGATGAGAAGGATTTGGTCTGCATTTTATGAGCATAGCTTTGGGCAGTTGGCTGCTTAAAGCCACACACTTACAAAACCTAGCAAAAACACATCTATAAAGATTTCTGTGAGTTAGTTTGGAAGCAGCTTATTTTCAGAGTTAAAAAAAAGTGTTGTTAAGAGGTGGAGTTAATCTCAAGTAGTTATATCCTGGCAGCAAAGCTGCATGAAAACAGGAGTTTTGATGTGGCAGGGTCTTAAGACCCACATCCCACAAAGCAGATGAGGAGAGCTGAAGGCTGGATTGTATTCCCAGAAACAAATGCTGAAGACTTTGCACGAATCTCATTGCTCTGTATTCAGACAGGATTGATTTGGGTTTCCAGCCAAGTGTCTGGGCAACCCAGCAATGCTGCTGATCTACATTTCTGTTTTATGGCATTCAGGGCAGGAACTTGGCTTATCTAGCAGCCTTTATGGTAGCACAAATCTATTGCTGGTTACGTAACATCACTCTGTTACAGGACAGAGATACTTCGAGATAATGAAAAGGAAAAGGTCAGGCATTTTTGATCTAATGCAGCCTTTTTTTCCTTACACTTAAGGAAGGCCCAGCACAACCTCTGCAAGGAATTGTTCGTCAGAATCTGAGAAAGGTCCTGTGCATAACAGTGGAGAAAACACTGACGAAAGCCAAGGGTAAGAAGATCTCTGTGCGTTTGTTACCTAGGGGATTACAGAGCTGACAGAAAGATGTCTAAAGTTCTCTCACAATTCTTCTATCACAAAGAACACAGCTAGGAACATCCTAATAAATGCTATAAGAAATTTTGAAACCTTTTCTTTTAACAGAAATGTTAGATGTTGGTTTGAGAACTTCAAATGTGCAGTAGGGATTGCTTGTGTAGGAATCTGCCCATAGTGTTCCTCTGAATGACTGATTGCTGCTGTGCTGAGAATGGGAACCAGAGCCTGGTTTTAAAAGGGAGTAAGTCAAGACTGATGCTTAATAACATTTAATATATATAAAAAAAATCTGTGAACATAGGCTTATCCTGTTCATGTGAAAGAAGGAAAAGAAAACTGTAAATGAAAAGTGCAAATGAGTGATTTTACTACCAACTCAAATAGCCATCACATGTTTTCTGTACTAGGTAAGTACGCCTAGAATAATGCGTTTGATTCAAGCATAAGGTTAGACATTTTTTTGTGGAGACAGTGTTTACTGGTTCTAGCTTTTACTTTAAGAGATAGTCAAAGCAGTTTTGATTTCCACTGATGAAAATTGCTGTTGTATGTTTTTATTGTCCTTTTGTGCTTCAGTAAGTTAGGCATATGTATCTGCCTATTTTTTCAAGAAAATAAAAAAGGGAGAACAAATAAGTTCTTTATGTAAATCAGGTAGTATCCCATAACAAACTGGAGACAAAATCAGAGGCTTGAGCTCAATATTTTTTCTCCAGTCCTTTAAATGGTAAATGGCAGTGATTTTGTCAGAGGATGTGCATTTTTCACCTGCTGTCTGACAGTACTTTGCATTAATAGTTAATAACTGCAATTTGTTTTGCTTCTGTTAATAAAAATCTGTTAGTGACATCAGTTTTGCAATGTGTGATAGAGATTTGGAGATGAGGTCTTGGAGTTTTATCATTCTAATTGGTCCTTATGTGTACTTATGATCCTAATTTGTTTTGTGGCTTGCTTTCCTTTGAGGCCAAACATGGTGATACATGTGTGTGATGAAGCAAAAAACCTCAAAGAAGATTTTGTTTGTCCTCGAGACCTTTTGATATCAGAAATGAAATACTTTGCTGAATATCTGTCAGTGGATGCACAGCGCTGGGAAGAGGTGGACATTTCCGTGCACTGTGATGTTCACATCTTTGACTGGTTGATAAGATATGTTAAAAGGAACACCAAAGATTGCGAAGCTAATGAAATGCCCACTCTAGGTAAAACACAGTGTGTAGAGCATTTGTTGCAGGTTTGTTATGGTCTGTACTAATGGAAGGTTCAAGTTTTTGCTACAGTTCAGCTCCAGTGTCTTGTTTCTGTTGTACTAAAACTTTTCATTTGTTAGAAAAGTGTTACAACAGAAGATTCACTGATCATTATAGCAGATGTCTCTGATTCCTTAACACTGACATTTTTGAGGATAGCTTAAACAGTGAAAAAGGTCTGACACAGCTTGGGATCTGGTGGTTTTAATTAAGGTTCTTCAGACACCTTCTGAACAAGAATGGAATGGTAGTTACAGAACAGTGACAATTGTTGTATTAGGTTTTGGTTTGTTTCCCTTCTGCTCCCTATCTATACAGGTGCAATACTTCCTAAAATTTCAATGCAATCTGATACAACAGTAGAAGAACTTTTCCGTTATGAGTTTGAGGCAAGTTTTTAATCTATGATTAAATCTATGATTTATCTAATCTGTTTAATTTATGATTTTTAAATATAAACAAAGCTAGAATAGTGTTAAAACTTGAAATGCAGAAGTTATGTTGAGCAAAACTTCATCTGGGTATGGTGGCTAGCGATGGACGTTTATCTTGCTGTGTAATCGTTTAGTCACTGTGTTCCTGTGAAGGCACCTGTTCCAGTCTTTTTAAATTCCAGATTGTTGTGCTCTGGCCACGTAGGTGATAAAACAAGACTTTGTTTCTCATAAGGTGGGAAAGGCTTTGCATATTGGAAGGTGGAATAACGAGTTGATTGTTTTAAAAAATAATATTTAAAACAGATATGAAATGTGTGGCGGGAGGGATGCAATGTGAAATTACCGGAAGAATTAATGGAAAAAAAACTTTTTTTGCCTTCTAGAACCAGCAAATGTCATATCAATTCTTATTTCTTCTGAGTTTTTGAAGATGGATTCATTAGTAAGTATTAAGAAAGGATTCTGTGCCATAAGAGTACTGTTAGTCTCTGTGTCTAACAACTTGTTTGTTGTACTTTTGCTGTTATGGAAACAGACGATGAGAGATGCAACGAGGGCCTTTTAAAGATTTTGCCACCTTTCTTATTCAAAGCAGTAATCTACAATTTGCAGAATCTCAACAGGGATGCAGAAAACTTGCAGAGGAAGTTATTTCTAAATGTTATAGTGAAATCCTGGGTTTGTCTTCTGATGACTGATCCAAGTAATGTCAGTATCTGTCTCTGGCAGGTTTTATTAAAAAGATTGCTAAATCAGTGAATACCTCTTGTTTTGTGTCCTTACACAAAAAACTTAGCTTAGGATCCGTAGCTTAGGATCTGGTTCTCCTTCAGCTCTGCCTATTGACTTGTTTGTTAAAACGTTTGTCAACTTCTGTCGTTAGGGCGACCTACAATTAAATACATAGTAAATTTAGCTGTTTAATACTGAGATCCAGGCGATGCCTATGTGTAATTGTTCTCTTTTGCAAGCCATTACGAGGTACTGCTTACTGGAGGCAAAACATTTGTGGAGTTGTTTTCCAGATTTCTGTAGAAACCTTTTGGAGGAGAGCACAAACGGACTCAGTCACGTTATTTCATAGTCTCTTTCAGACAAATTTGAGACTTGCTTTTTGTTTTTAGGTAGAACTGAAATAGTTTTCTAAAACACTAAATGCTTTCTAAAAAATGAAACAAAACAAAAAAACAACAACCAAACAAAAACCTACAACAGTTTGAAGTAATTAGCACATCTTTTGAGATAGCTTTGCTTAGAATTCTTTAAAATTACTTTTAACATTTCTGTTTTTCCTAGGTAGAAAAATGTATTCATTATTGCCACAAAAATATGAATGCTATTGTAGCTACACCATGTAATATGAATTGTATCAATGTTAACCTTGTCACAAATATTGCTGATCTCTTCACGCACAATGAAGTGGAAGAGCTGAAGGACAAGAGAGATAAATTCAAAAGGTAACTTTTTGCTCTGTAATACACTACTGAAGTGCTATAGGGCTTTTGGATCATTTTTTGGATCATTATATGACACACTGTGAAGTTTGGAATCATGTATATACAATTTATATTCTCATATAATGTATCTTCATCATAGAACATGATGAAGTGACTTCAGAATTTTTTATTAAAATTACAAGCAAAAGGAGAGTTTTTTTATATGAGGCAAGCTGAAGACAAAGGTCCCACTAGGAGTGTGACATGGACAAATTATTCATGAATTCTCACATGAAAGCCAGGATTAGGGTGAGGAACCATTTATGGCATGACACGCTTCTAATTCTTATAGTTTGTTTTCAGCAATCTGTGAACTCTGTTGTTTGGACATAAAATTTAGGGTGGCTGGAATCCTGAAGAGTTGTGATGGAATACTATTTTAGAAAGCATACAGAAGAACATTGGCTTAGTCAGTGTCAAGAGAAGGGTCAGTTATTGGAGTTACTGGAAGGCAGACTGACAGACAAGCAAGATTAAAGTTAAAACTTTTTAATCAATAGGGATGAAGGCATTACCACTTCAAAAGCTGAAGTTAAGTGTAGATTCACAGTGAAGGTCTTCTAGGCAGGGTAGAAGCTGGCAGCTTAAATTGTTGAACAATATAATAGAGGGGGAAAAATTTAAGGGATCTCTTTCTTCACATCATAACAAAAATAAGAGATGACTAGGCCAGAAACCAATTATCTAAACAGATTATTTTAAAGGAAAATCACGTTAAAAGCTGGATTCTGAAAGAAACACAATGACTTTGCAAATCATTAGAATATAATTCGTAGTCTCACTGTACATAAAACATTTTTTTCTAATGGGTAAGCTGTGTTGCTGTCGTTAATAGTAAACTGTTCTGCAAGAAGATTGAGAGACTGTTCGATCCAGAGTACGTAAATCCAGATTCTCGGGGAAGTGCAGCAACATTATACAGGTGTGGTCTTTTTTTTGTTACTACTACAATTGTAAGGGCAGTCCCTATAATTGGAAGTCCTGCTCTTAATCCAATATTTTATCTTCTATTTTTATTTTTAAATCTAGATGCTGTTTATGTAAAAAGCTGCTAACTAAAGAAACTGAAAGAAGAATTCCGTGTGTCCCAGGAAAAATCAACATAGATCAACATGGGAATATTGTCTTTGTACATATAAGGTAGTGAATATATATGTTAAATTTTTCTTCAGCTAAATGATGTAATGTGATTTTACAAAATGCTACATGTTTAGGAATTATCAGATACTTGCATTGCAAAATGAAATGAAGGATACATATAGAACAGTGTGAATCGTTTCAACTTTTTACAGTACTGGGAGGGGAGGGGAAGAGTTGAGGGAGAGTATGATGATCTGAAATTCATTCATCAGCGCAGCTGCTGCAACTCCGTCTGTGATTACTGGGAGGGCTATTTTTGAGTTGTCCTGCTTTACACAGGAAATACTCAGTTAATTGTTTCAGCAAATTGTTTTTAAGATATATGGAGCCGATTGACAAATTGAATTAAAGGCTACTTTACTACAGGGCTTGTTATGGAATGGCAGCTCAATCTCGGCAAGCAAAGAAATGCTGAAGATTATATTCTAGACTGACTTCATACTGTCGAATCAAATAATCAGCCTGCTTAAAAACTATTATAAATAAACATTGCCAGTTTTTTTTCTGTTCTAAAGTATTTGTCCAAGGAACTTCCAGGACCTGTTCTGCATGTGTGCCTTGTTCATTTGGCACAAATGTTTAATTGAATTCTGTCTCTTTGAGCCATGTTTGTAAACAGTTGGATTCTCTTCTTAATGAATGTCAGTGCATGACGCGCTGCAGTTTTCCCTTCCTCCTCACATACCCCCTTTAAGGAAGATAGTGGGAAGTTAATAACGGGAGGCCTTTCTCAACGTATCTGTTCGATTCAAAACAACCAAAACATGGTTCAGTGTCAGCTCCCAAGAAAATGCATTCATCTAGTGTTACCTCCCACAAGTAATTCCAAGGTGTTGATTAAGTTCTACCTAACAATCTAAATAGAACCGAATCCGTGACCCTGTCCTGACATATTAGGATCATTGGTGATTAGCTACTTAAAATTCATTAACTGTGTTATTTAAGCTGACTATGTAGCTGATATGCAGTTCGTAGTGCAGAAAAATACAGATTTTAAAGTTATTCAGAGAATTATTTAAGTTCTAATTGTTGTGGTACTTGCAACTGCTTTTCTACACAGAATACATCTGTTATTCCTTAGATGAGGTGATGTTGGCCACTGATGAATTCAGGCTTATGATCTAATACAAACTTCTCTTTAATGATTTAAAATTAGTTTTATATGTATTGGTCTTCTAGTGGTACCTAGAGCTAATTTCCAGTTGGAACCACTGCTTTCTTAGTCTAGGTCAGATGTATATATAATAAAAAATTGTTCAGGACAGGCTTAAAATTGTGGCAAAACAGTATCTGCTCCTTTTGAGGATAACATGCACCGGTGCTGGTTGTGTATTCTCTTTTGAATTATGAAGAGGTGTTTGTAATTTTATCACTTGGAAGGAACAAAGTCTGTAATGTGCACTATTTTTAAGACCAGAAGTCTCAGATAAGTGTGTTCATAAAAAAAAAAAAAAAACAAAAAAACCAACAAAACAGTCTCCTGTTGTCAAGCTTTAATTACTAACTGACTAATCGCTGTTGCATTGCAGGTGCCTAGAAGTGCATATATTATGTTGGCTTTTAAATCAAATAAAGTAGAATGACAGGACTTTGCTTCTGTTGCACAACATTATTATTCTAAATAAGAAAACTGCAGTTTCATTGAACTTGTTTGCATGTGCATATTTCAATTCCTTCTACTCTGCGTATTGATTTTCTTTTGTTTCATGGTTCTCCTGATTTCCAAAAGGCTCAATATTTATCTTAGCTTATAAATTTGCAGTATGTGGAGCTTGAGATGAAGCAAGCTGTAATTCTTTGTTGTTAGTATGCTTAGGATGTTGTGAAAGAACGCACACATTTCTGTCATGGTCTGAATTTAATGATTCATTAAATTCATCATCCTACATTGTATCCTTCCTGTCCTAAACTGTTCTATAGGATTTCGACCAGTGGAAGATGTGGTGTTCTGCTCCTTCTCCAACTCACCTTTCTGGTGGCTTGATCAAAAGAGTTTTATTGACTCTGTGTACAACCTGACATTCTGCTTTTTCAGAGATAAAACCTGGGAAGTCCATGAGTACTTAATCGGCCTTCATGAAGAATTAAAATCTTGGCGTGATGTTTATTGGCGTCTCTGGGGGACTGTCAATTGGTTGACCTGCTCAAGATGTAATCAAGTTAGTCTGTTTTCATTTTCACTTGTTTGGTAGCTGGTTTGTTGTGGGTGAGTTTTGGGGGTGAGGCAGAGATCAAAACAGTTCAGAAAATATATTCCTTCCTTCCCTTTGGCTGGTTGGTTTTGTCACCAACTGGCTTTCAGTGATTTTTTTTTTTTGAGTGGGAGACATGATTATTTGCATTGTGGAAGTAAGAGGTGCTGTGGTTCTTGACTTTTAAGTACTATTTTTTTCCATCGCTTTCCCTTTTCCTTTTTTTCTGGCCACTAAAAGCAAAACAAGACTAAATTAAAATGTTTATTCTCTGGCTGCTCAGGTTTTAGTGAGTGAAATAGTCTTTCTATGGGTTATTGAGTGTTTGCATTTTGGGGCGTGGCAATAAAGTTTGATATGCATTCTTTATAGTGCAAAATGAACTTCCATAAGTAATCTCATCTCTCATTATGTCTCTTCTTATTCTGATGTAGTGTTTCCTGTGTACCGAATTCTCCCATTGCCAGTACCATCCGCAGCCAGTTCTTTATCCAGGTGTAGCAAGTGCTCTGGGCTCAACTGGGACAGGAGTATATCCCTGTTGTAACCAAAAAGTGCTTCGATTTGATCCTACTACCCTCCCAAAGGTACTTAAATACTAGCTCACTTTTAAAACAGCATAACAAAGGGGGAGGAATGTGGCAATATGTTACAAAAATAGATCTTTTCCAAAATAAGGCTTGTAAATTGTTGTGGTATCCTGCAAACTTGCTGCAGGGTAGGATGAGGACTGACCCCTGAAATCAGTCTTCGTCCTGTTTTAATGTCTTGCTCTGAGAACCACCCAAGGATATCAGCATTCCCTGGCTGGCAGGGTGGAGCATGGGTGTGGGGGAGAGGGCACTGCAGTAATCCCAGAAAGGCTTTTTTTTTTTCTTTCAATTGCTGTAACAGCATGTGTAGTGCAAGCAAGGGATATCCATCTGTTACCTTTTGTCTTTATACATTTGACTATGTTTAATGCTAACATTGAAAATGAAACAGTTCTCTAAATATTGTTTTTCCTACATAGTGAACTCTGCTTTACTTCTCAGAATCTCTGCTTCTAGATGTTTGTTAACTTTAGCAAGAGCAGAATCAATGTCACCTCTAGAATTAAAATGTCATCTGTATGGTTTACATCCTGAGAAAACTTCTGAGTTTACAGACAAAATGTTTTTAGAAAGCTAATTTTTGGTATTGTATTTACCAAAATCAGTTCTTCCCATTAACTCATGTCTCTGATGTGTATGTATCACAGGGCTGTCAAGTGAGGGATCACATGGTTGGCTCACCCTCAGGAAATGAAGATGAGGATGCTTTATCATCTCAGACTACTAAAATACTGAATGATTTGCTCCATCATAGAGACGTTATTGTTGTTCCTTTCACTAAGGATGAGAATAGGTAAGAACATCGTATTGTTACTGATATCTTAGCCTTGAACGCTTCATGTGTTCATGTTGCATTTAATCTCTCTGTTTTTACATGGGTGACAGGGCACTTTCTATAGGTAACTTAATTGGAAAGGAAAGAACAAATACTGTTGCCTTTTACATTTCAAGTAGACATGTAGTCATTCAATCTCCATAACCATTCATTCCTATCTTTATTTATATTTTAATGGCTTGTTGGCAAAATATTATGTGGGTAATTTGGGAGTGTTTTTCTTTTGATGAGTACAGAGAGACTGATTCTAAGTTGTGAAATAGAAAAATAATATATTTTTGTTTTACATGTTTCTGTAAGTGACTCTGGCATTGGGCTCTGTGATGAAAAAGGCATTGAATGTGACGTACTCGTAGAGCCAAATACACCGTGGGGCCCCAAAACTGGAGAAGTCAATGCTGTGAGTGACTGCTAATGTTTTTTCCCAGTCTTTCCAATAACGAAGAGCCTTACAAGGGTACTTTGAAGAATTCATTAAATAACCTTAATAAATAAATAAAATACATTGATAGAGGAAAAGGTGCACCACTGGGCATTGCAGGATAGCATAGGCTAGTGAAGGTATAAAATGCCTAGTTGGTAAAAAAGTGAAATATTTATCAACTCTGCCAGAAGTATTTCTGTAAAGCAGAAGTAATTCTCTGGGTGTCTGAGCTTTGCAGCCCATTTATAGCCCAATGGTATTTAAGGAACCAGTCGTTTTCTACAATACATTTGGTGGCCAAGTTTATTATTGCCACCTTCATTTATCTACTGATGCATATCTGGGTATATATGTCCATGTGGCTTTTATAAATCCATATAAATGAAGTACAGTAATCTGTTGGGTTTTTTTGTTTGTTTGTTTCCAAGGCATGTACTTTCCAGTACATAGTACTTTCCAGAGCTATGATTCGTTTATGTTTCTATGTCAGATCAAAAGAGATACTTTCAAAGACAAATTTATGTAGATTGTTTATAGTACTACCTCTCTTTTAAAGAGATCTTTCATGCAAAGACAAGTTTTTGAAGATCTGCACCTGTTATGGAACTTCTGGTAACTCAACGATCCTGATGGTAGCGTGATGTTGCTGATAGCGTGAGAAGTTCAAACAGTGTCAGTAGCTCTCCAGCAACAAATGCAGAAAACTTTAAAATCTTAACTCCATAACAGTCTGGTGCATAACAGCCCCCCAGCCCTGGACTGTTTTTTCGTATTACAAACACGTATAAATATTTTTAAGCTAAGGTTAGGCAAATTAAAACATGACTCTGAATTCACTGTGTTTAATCGATTAGTGGTTTACAACTTGTTTGTCCAATTAGTCATTCCACCAAACTGTAAAGCTAAAAATGAAAGTAGATCTTCCAGGAGCTACCAATTTAGATTGCTGTTACTTTTAGCATACTGTTTTTGGGATTCCACTTACTTTTTTTCCTTCTAATCATTATTAATTTTTTAACTTATGTCTCTTCTTTTTGTGAGTACAGTTTCTTTCTCTGAAGAACTGGACTTTACAACTGGTTAGTAAAATGTCTTGTTCACATTTTCAGGCATTTGCACTTCTGCCATGGCAGAAAACTAGCTTTGATTTTTTTTAATCTTATTTTCTTACTAATTTAAACAAAAGTTTTATTTTCTTTTGTGTTAATGTGGAGGTTACATTATAGATTTTTACAAGAAAGTATAAAGTATGTGTGAAGTGCTACATTAGCCTGAATAAAAATTAAAATTTCCTTTTAAAATTTTTATAAATGACGACAATAGATCAGCAGCCTAGCAGGTCATTAGGCTGACAGAAATGTAAATCTTCAAAAACAAAGTTTTTAGTGCCTGTCTCTTTGGCTTGTCTGAGATGTGTGTATCCAACGATGTATTTGTAGTGTGCTGCAACATGCATGCTCTGTTACTTAATTACTGAGTATCTCAGCAGTTTCAGGATATAGCAAGCCTCAGTAAAACCCTAAGAAATCTTGTATTTTACTATATTTTATGACTACATGGTTATCTCAGATATTTCCTACCAAAATTTTAATTTTCTTATTAATTAGAAAAATAATATATCCAACAATATTTTGGATGCTAAATGCAGAATCATGCAATAATACAGGCTGGGAAGAGATTTCTAGTGGTCATCTTAGATACTTCATCTCACTCTCAAACCAGGGCCAACCTTAAAGTTCAAAGTTTTATCAATTTGCCCATACCCAGTCAAATCTTGATTATCTCTGAAGACGGAGAGACTACAGCCTCTCTGGGCAACCTCTTATAATGTTTGACAACCTGGGAGAAATATAAATAAAAACATTTGCCAAAACATTCTAAGCAAAGATTTGAAATTACTTTCTTAACGTTTGAGAACAACTTAACTTTGCACATAGTTACATCACTAAGATGTGGAGTTAGATTTGAAGATACATCAAATCTGTCCCAGAGGAGTTATCATTAATTAGGAATCAAGCCTCGCCTATAATCTGTGGCACTTTTAGAAACAGCAGTCATTGTTATCTGAAGAAGAGGAGTACACCACTGGCTCAGAGATCACTGAGGATGAAGTGGGGGATGAAGAAGAAGTATGCAGGAAACCAGGTATAACAATAGCGTGTATATTCAACCTCTCTGGAATTTTAGAAATAAAGACTCAGGACAGCAGAATTCTTCTGTATGGGAGCTCTAAACATTAGGAATTTTTTAAGTAAAAATATTACTTCGATTTTATTTCTAGTTTTTTCTTTGTTTAGGTACAAATTACCCCATTGCTAATTGTCATCAAAAAATATTGGCAAACAAGGGAAGTTGCAACTACTCACATCCTAGATGTCCTCAAAGTTGATCGAGGGCATATTTTGCAGGAAGGACTATCAAATGACTGTTTTGAAGTTTTGCCTAGATAAATGTTGGAAAAAATGCAGTGGCTACATAGCTATACTTCCTACATGCCTTTGTTTTTTAATACTGTTCTGATTATATGACATTATGAAAGGACTAGTGGGTGTGGCTAGAATTTTGTCTGCATTAAAGATAAGCTCTGTATAAGCTAAAATGATTTTCATTTTTTTGTTGTTGTTGTTTTAATTACGATAAGGGGTTTAGGAATGTGGAAAGCCAAAAAAACAGCTTTTCCTTTCCACATTAATAATGAGCCACTTGAGCTGAGGCACTTCATTTTTATTTTTGTCTTAACCTGAAAGAATTGGAGTGTACCAGTTCATTTAATTTATTAAAAAAATATCTTAAAATTGCATGAAGTTTTGTAGTTTGACTTCTAAGTTGTTTGGTCTGATATCACTCAGTTTGTTGATTAATTTAGTATGGTCAGAGATGTAGTTTGTATGTGTACTTACTTTTTAATTAAAAAGAGAAAACTTGTGCAGTTATGTGTCATCACCATTTATTTTAAATATGTCCTAAAATAATCCACGCTTCTAATGGAAAAGCATTTGAGTAATCTGTGTGTATTACCACGTCAGTAACACTGACAAAGAAAGAGAAAATTACGTGTTTGTTTACTTTCCCTGTAAAGGAATAGGGGAGAAAAGTCCTTTTGTAGCTGTGTGAAATTCCAAATATCTGTGATTGTGTCAGTCAGTAGATTTATTTTTTTTTTCAATTAGCAGGGAGAAAGGAGAAATTAAAGAAATTCTACAAGCACTCAAAGAAAGTGCTTTCTTCACCTAGTATTCAGAAAAAGGAGAAGGCATCTGAGAAGGTAAAATCAGAGCTGTGAAGTCAGCCTCTCTGAGTTGAATAATGAGGATTTTACTTAAGTCTTGGACATGATTATTAAAATATACTTAATGTATTTTTATTTTTTTGATAGTCAAGTTCCCGAGATGCATCTCCTTTCATGTAAGTAATTTTCAAAGTCCTTGAGAACTTACTGTAGTACATTTCTTTCTGTAAACTGTTACTGATAACATTGTGTGCATCTTTCTTTTCTAATCAGTGTGAGTATGCAGCAGAACAAATGGGATGCCTCCAGGTCACTAAGATTCAATCAAGATGCTCAAAGAGAAGATGGTCCGTTCTTGCATGAGTCTAGCTTTTGTAATCTTAAAGTTATGCAAAGAAAATTATTCTTTCATATAAGAAATGGCTAATTTTCTCAAAATATGACAATTTAGAGAGCTTTAGGTTGAATTTAATCTCAGATATGAGTGGGGTTTTTTTCATAGTTCTTCCTCATTTGGAAGAGAACAGACTTCAACTAGGCTAGCTGTTAGTAATCACCTCAGTCCAAACTACGCAGCAATCTCAGATTCTTCCAAACTGTACAAAAATATTCATACAGCTAGTAACTCCTGTAAATGTTACTTCAGGATTTGACTGGTGTTTATTAGCAATCTCATATATTCTACAGGAGAAAAAAAATCTCTGTGGCAGGAAAATTGGAATAAAATCCACTATGTAAAACTAAATTGTAGTCTTGCACAAAGGCTGAAAAATAAATGGGCAGCTTTGGGACTTCTGACTATGAAAATATTGGAAAAGAGTTCCAAGTTTGCGGGAGAAAAAGAGAAAAATCTATTCCAAGTGTATGTTAGGGTGCTTTATGTTCTGTAGTTTCTCAGATATAATCTCTGTAGGTTACGTGCTGTCATCTGATGACTCGGCAAGAATGCAAATATTTTTTCTTGTATCCCTGTACCATTTGTTGTCTGGGCAGATAAGTAGAGATAAATATTCACTTGTATCTCCTTCCCAGTCTTTCTGACTAAAAATACTTAGGACGTTATTTGTTTATTCTCCTTTTTTAATATCTCCTGAGATTTTTGTGCATTATTGCTGTTTTGAAAATCTCTGCCTCAAAACCCCTTCCGTAGTTTTTTATCTCAGTGTAATTCCTCAGGCTGATTCTGGTATCTACCAAGAACACTGCTGAAGCTAGCTTATTCATCAAGATCGAGAATATTGGTTGCTCAAGGATTTTGTATGAGCTGAGAAGAAAACAAATGTTATTTTTGCAAAGAGGATATCACTGAAGTGTATGTAGTTCTTCTCTTTGTATTCAGCAGCAAGAAAAACCTGTTCTAAATATTCTTTTTCTGGCAGATCAGAGAAGAATGTCTGAGATTACAGGGCACTTAATAAAAATGAGACTGGGAGACCTTGATCGAATCAAATCAAAAGACAGCAAAGAAGTAAGTCTTTTCCTGTGTTTACAGAATTAAAGTGGTCCTTCGTAACAAAAACGTGACAAAATTGAAAATACCATCTTCTCAATTACTAACATGGAGCACTGAATTCGATTGATTTTCATTTTCTTGTAAGCATGGGTGGAGTTTTTTGTTGTTGTTGTTGTTGGTTGTTTTTTTGTTTTGGCAAAGCAGTCAAATAATCATTTTTAACATTCACTGCCTTTAAAAACTGGATATGGAAAATATGATGGGTTTAAAAGGTTTTGGTACTGGGTTGTGGCAAAGAAATGTTAGGCCATAGGTTCTCCTAAATATTCATGATTTTTATGAAAAGTCACTGATTAAACTGAGATAATGTCACAACTTTTTTTTTTTTCTGGGTTCCAGTATGCAGGAGGTATTTATTCTAGACTTGAAGCTCAGATAAAGGCCTCAGCTCATGTCAGTACCCGACAAATCAATGCTGAGAAGAATGCCAGGTAAGATATTAAAATAAAATGAAAAAGTAGAACAGGGATCTCTGGGGAGGCTGTGGCGGGTGGAAATTGATTAAATTAATCATGCTTCGTTTCATACACTTTTTTGCATCAACATCCCTTCTGGCAGGTTAACCATATATGATGTGAAAACTTTCTTTGTCAAAGTAAACTACAGCTAAGAGAGTGAAACTCTTGTGCCCATGCTGGAAGAACTGCTTTTATGTTGGAAGACTTACCGTTCTTTCAATATACATTTTGGTGAAATTATAGATAAGTGTAAAATTGTTAGTCAAGATTCTTTAGCCCATCCTCTGGCCTCCTTCCAAAAAACCACAAAACAATAATTAAAAAAAAAAAAAAGTTCATTACTGCATATTGGTCATCTACACCTCAAAAGGATAAAAAGAAAATTAACTGAGGTGCTGGCAAACTGTTTGGTTTTAGAGCCTAGAACTGGCCATAATTTGGTCAGCAGGTGAGTCTCTGAAGCTAAACCTTATAATGAAGTTGCTGACAGACTTTTAAAGATGTGCTGGATGTTTCAAATGTCTTATCAGAGGAATTTCTTGCAGGTGTTATTTCTGTCCAAAGAATGCAGGTGCCTGTAGAATTAGTGATGCAAAAGAAGTTATTTGACATTACAGTTCTTTGAATAGTGTTACAGTTTGATGTTACAGTTCTTTGTTTGAATGCACAGTTTGTAGCTGCAGGTATACTGGCAGAAAGGTAGCTTTCTCAATAGAGATGTCCATGAGATGTTTTTCCTCCTTATCTCGGAACACACTAACATGAAAACAACTTCAAATAAATACTGAACCAGAGAGCTACTTCATAGTAAGTAAACAGAAATTTGAGCTGTAATAACCCACATATGTTTCATATGTGCTCTTAATCCAGGTCAAAATCCCGTTTTGGTCAAGGCCGTCCAACATAAGGACTCGTGGAAAAACTGTAGCTGGAATACTTCACTGCTTCCTGAAGCTGTATGGCACTTTGATATACGGAGAATGCGTATCTCCAAAAGCTTTGACTTGATAAGCAGTGACTTATTTATTACTTTTCACTTCGTAAATTATTTTGTGTGATAAATGAATGCAAATCCAATAAGGTCTGTACTTATTTCAATTGTAAATATACTATTTCTTATATTTAAATTTAATTGCTTTTTAGGCTATTGTGTTGAGTTGCATAGAAAATATTTTATAAACTTACAAAGTTAACTTATTCAACTAACTTTATTTATGGGGAAGACAAATATTTCTTTTGGTATGATAGAAATAGTAAAAAGGAAAAAGCAAGACTACTGAATTCTGAGTACAGTCAGCAGTGTTAACACTGCTAAAATATATATATGTATATTTATGTTGTATTTGATAGTATGTTTTAGGTCAGTCTTCTGGGGATTTGCATTTAAAGTCAGTGACAATACAGTAGCTGTGACCTAGATTAGTTTAAGCAGTTTAATGCAGTTCTGAGGCTTCCTTCGGTATAGCCACACAACTCCCATTCATGTGAAGGTGGGTAACAGGTAGAGACTAGACCTCTGAAGATTATTGAAATACTGTGATGATGCAGTATCTCATCTTGCATGTGGAACATTTGCTTTACTTGTATGTGAAATTCATACTTATTTCCATATCATATCTGATTCCTCTTACACAATACAACGTTTTGTTCCCTTCTGATGTCCAGACCTTAGGAGGCAAAGCAGTTCCATCTCTTTGCCATACCACTATATTACCTAGCAGATAAGTTATTAATTATCCATCTTCAATTGAGAGGAATCATTAGAACGATTTGTGCATATAGATATTTTGGGTCTAGTTTCTTTCTGAAACCTGCCTCAATTAACACTGTTTAGAAGTCAGATGCACTTTCAAGTTCCGTATTTGGAGCAATAGAATACAAGTTTGTGTATATGTCAAATCCAGGGCTACCAAAATGAAATAACTTGCCTAGAAAATAATTCACATATTAGCAAAGAAAATGGCAATAATGGCAATAATAATGGCTGAATTCAAGTAAACACATTCTGACTTTTTTTGAAACAGGTAGAAAGAGCGCTCAGGGAAAGTTTATTCTGGACCATAGATGTAAAAAATAAAAAAAAAATAAAAATGTGAGTTTGGCGTAATTGTAAGTCTGCAAGATCCTGGGGGGAAGGACAGGGTGGGACAAGGAGAGGGAGATCATCATTGAAATGCATTCTTCTCTCCATTCAGGCTTTTCTGTTTGTCTTGTTTCTTGGGAGTTTTCAATAGGCATTAGAAGACTAGGATAGCAATACTTGAAAATATTGCTTTCAATGTGGAAGATTTTAAATAAATTAAAAATGAATGTTTATTATGTATTTTGTCCAATGCAAATTCAGAGCCCAATGAAACTAACGGGCAAAACTGTGCGTTTCAGTGGCTTTGACCTGTATTTAAGTAAGGCTTTATTAATGCCTCAGGTCTGTTTGCAAGTCATACTGCAGCTTTAGGCAAAAAGAGAAAGTATTTAAAATCCACTGAGTAAAAAAAAATAATTAACAGAATAAGAGTTTTGCTACGATACTGTAGCTTCTGATAGAGGATTATTGCAAATAGTAACCTTTGCCATAAAAGTTGCAGGCTGCATGTGTGTGTGTTGTTTTCTTAGAACTACTGACTAGAAAAGGAGGGAAAATCCTTCTGATTTTGTTTTGTGGGGAAAAAGCCAGTTTTATGTGCCAGTATTGTTATATTCAAAAATATTTTTGAGCATATAACAATAACATACAAGATGTGCAGTCTTTTTTCCCCCTTGCCTACCACCTTGAATTTTTATCTTGTATTAATTTTGAAATTTGTCTTGGTTTAATGGAAATAAAAGTTACTGATTTAAGAAGTGTGTGAGTTTTTTATGGATAGTTACAAGAAATAAATAAGTACATGATTTTTTTTATGACGTCAATCATGCTTGTGTATTTGTGATTAAATTGCAGCTTCATGATAAAGGCTTTTTATCTGTCAAGATCAGGATATGGTTGAAGGCTGAACTGTCCCAAATCTACAAGAACTTGAAAGTATTTTTATCTGCATTGATTTTGGAAGCTGGATTAAAAGTTCCTGAGTGAGCTGCCCCGCAAAATGACCCACGTATGCAAAATGCCAAACTAAGCTATGCTAAAAACATATTTAACTTTGCTTCCCACTGCCACAGTGCCAATCATACCTTTTAAACAGTCTGACAAATCTGTGCATAGGATTAGTTTTCATTACTCTGCTTTTAGAACTTTCTCTATGGATGTCCTCTATATATATGGCTGCAATACGGGAACACTATGGCTGGAAATCTTGGAGGAAGGGCCAGAACATTAAATTTAGCCACAGTAATGGCTCCAAGAGAAAAAGAGTACATGTTAAGAGAAATATGGACATATAGTTGCCCTGGTAAGTAAATGTAAAAGTGAATAGACATGAGCATATTTGACATAACTGAAAAGATGCTTATTTTTGCAAGAAGGGAATGGATTTTTTTTTTAAACATTGTTTCATGTTCTTGTTGAGTGTACAGACATACTACATTACATTGCAGAATTGCTCCTTTATATGTGATACTTGCTTGAACAATTAGGTAAAGTTCCTTGCTCCTTTTGGCAGCTCCCATTCCATACTTGGCAAATGTATTTTTAAATTTTTGCCTTAAAGTATTCTTGGTGTCCGAGATAGCAGCATACATAGGCAAATACTGAAGTCATTCCTCCTGCAGCTAATTCCTGGTGAAATCTAATCTTTATGAACTGTACCACTGTGCTCTGAGTTGCAACCAGAGAGTTTCTCTATTTCTTTATAATTAGGCATAATTAGGAAGTAAGGGAGACTGCACTTTATTCATCTTATAGCAGGAAAACATATACTGTTGAATTCTCACTTGGTTGTTCCTAGATGAGTTTAAAACAAACACACAAAAGCCAGCCAAAGGCTTGTCCAGACTTGAGGCCAAGTTGCAGCGCAGAATGGCCGTGTTGTTAAGGTTACTATCTCTTCCTGTCCCTGAGCATCATGATGGTGGAGGTTGATGAAACCATCAGCCAGTTTGAAAGCAAAATCAACAGACCATAGTTGCACAGGACTGCACTATCTCCTCTCGTCTGGGAGTAGCAAGGGCTTTGGATACTAATTTGGTAGGTGGTGCCTGGTGTTGAAAGTTGGCAACCTCCTCAGTTTGAGGAGGACTGCAAACACCTGCACAGCCCTCGGTAGGCGCCTGTCACTTGTAGTCTGGTGTAGTGCAAGTGTGCATCCCACTGCTTCCCGCTGTTGTGTCCTGTGTGTTTAGCGCTTAACATTCCTCAGAGACATAGCTGGTGGCTGGACTGATATATTCTAGTTGTGTTTTAGATACTATCACCTCTCTGAGTGACTGTCAGTTACAGAAATGCCTTTTTTTACTATTTTTTTTTGGGGGGGGGAGGGGGATATTTTTTAAATCTCTATATTCCCACCCCACCCTGCCCCCTTCAGGTTGTATTCCTCCTGTTACATGGCTTGTTTGGCATTACAAAGCAGCTCTTACTTCTCTTTCCCTGGGTACTAAATGTAGAAGACAAATGATCTTCATCTCCACTCTTTTCAGGGATTGACTATTATGGGACATGGGTGGTGAGGGCACTGTTATGATGCCTCTCTCTGAGCTTGGGGTGTTGATCACAGAAAACAATTACTGAGCTGAAGGAAGGATCTTGCATGGCAGCCTTTGACTAGGACCATCTCAGCTAAGCTTCTATTGCAGCTTGTAAAGATTAGAAACAGCACCAAGCTGTATCTGAGCAGTAGTTTTAATTCTATGCCTACCTGTATGGGACCTTGAACTTAAATTGTTTTTTTGCATTGGATTTGTGTGTACTAATGGCCTACATCCTTCAGTTTTTAGGCTGCCTTTCCACAGATAATGAGGAGTGGAGTTTAATACTTCAAGTTCTTAAATGATTTTTCATTGACCTTGCTACTAGAGGTCCCTGAAAATATTGAAGCTGTTTTGCCTTTACTGTGATTTAGAATGTCTAAAAGTAGATCTTCATTAGTGGAATAAGATTCCAGCACTGAAATATTTCCAGTGGTCAAGTGTAGTGGTTGCTAAAACAACCTTTTGGTACAAGCTTGAGCTTAATGTAGGCTCTGACCTGGCTATGATAGCACAAATCTATATGATGCTGTTCAGTGAATGCAATCAGGAAATTTCTGTCACTGAAAAATATCTCTAGCCTACTTTTTTATTTAGTCGTTCACTCTTCTTCCAAGGAGGTATTTTGTGCACAGATCTGTATTCTGTAGTTTGCTGAATCACCTTGTGAGGACCTGGCCATCATGGATACAGTGAGCAATTGTGCAGGGGAAGAAAAATGACTGCTATAGATTTGCTCTAGTAATAACATCGAAGAATGCATAAGCATGGCTCAACGTGGTGTTCAAAAGAGATGGTGCCCATGATTAAACTTGTAGTACTTTCAAGCCCTTCTGCTTTAACTGCTCCCACACTTCCATTTTGATTACTTAAGGGTAAGAAAGCATAATGATGATTTTATTTTTGGTTATGTGTAATTTTATTGTTTGGTATTTTCAGTGAAGCTAATTACTTTTGTATCCATGGTGACAAAACAAGTGCTGGCACAAACACAAACACCTTGCTTTGGCAGCAGTTTTCTTACTGCGTAATTAGTTGTCCCTTAAAATTAAAGGTATATTTACCTCCAGTTTTGAAACAAACTTCATCATTGGCCAAATCATTTGTAGTCTTTGAAAGTCTTCTGCAAGCTTTTAGTGTCTCTTTTTTTTTGTTTTGTTTTTCTCGGAGGAAACTTAATTGAAGTCAAATGTTGACTTAAATGAAGTCAGAATGCCAGCTGAACCTATTCTGAACGTATACTATCTGTAAAACCCTAGGTACGTTTCAGAGATGTCTGTTCTCATCACATCACAAGGTAACTACTGTTCTCCTAACAGGAATTTTATATTTATTCCTTGTGGAACAGGCTTGTGAGAAGATAATCTACCATTATTAAGAGATCAAAAGGGGCAACACTGATTCCTTTGCTATTTGGCGCTCCCTATTTAAATTTCTTTTCCAGGGAATACGTATGTTTCTCTTCCATTGGTCAGGACATCTTGCGAGTACTAAATTGCAAATTTATTCATTTTTATCTCTATATTGAATACTAAAATCAAAAATAGCTTTTGTTGTTTGTGCTGTAGCACAAAAAGTGCTATTTCCTTGTTGGCTTATTTTTATTGCCCAAAAAGGACTTTGATCGCAGACGCTGAAAATGATAAGGGTGTTATATAGTCTGTAGGTTTTTCTCAGAGGCTTATTGTGGTCTTTTCCCTTGTCATCGAAGCATTTGTCAAGACAGTTGTGAACTTCTGATATAGCAAATGAAATGATTCTTTACAAATATTGTATATGAGAAAACAACCATCTGTTTTGGCCTTCAAGTGTATTTTTTCTGCAGTGCTTATGGCGCTTTCAAGATCTGTGAGTTTTGTTTTGATCAGTTGGGTTACGTTCATCTGTCTTGATGCACAAAGTAAGTAATGTTATTTTTATAAATGTTTATGATTCTAGCCTTGTTTTTATTGAAATAGAAAAAAATAGATTTATTAATTAATTAAATTTTAAGTTAAATAAAATTAAATTAATATTAATTACTGTCCTAGAGTTTTAAAATACTTTGGTCTGTTGACGGATAAAGTAACGATATCTGATTGAGCAATCTTCTCGGTGCCTATGGAAGTGGACCGTAAGAGGCTCTGTGACCACAAGTTGAAAACCATTGTTATTGTTTGTACGGTGGGCTTTTACAAGTTCTCGTTGAACTTTAAGGTTTCGTTATTTTCTATCTGCAGCTGACATTGAATAAGATACCTAGACTGAAGCTGAGTATGGCAAGGTGTAGTTCTGAAGTTGGGTTCACTTGTATTCCTTTCTGCTGTTCTGTTAAACTAGATTGGAGTAGTTACCACTTCCGTGCCTGGTATTCTTAGTACTGGTAATGACTCCATTAAAAGTTCTTTTCCAGAAAGTGAGAACTGTGCCATCCGTAGCTAAATCTGAGTGTGGAAAGAGGGTCTGAGTGCCTAAACATAATTTTAGTCCTTCAGACTTTGTCTAGAAACTTCACAACAGTGAAAATGCTGAAGCGTCCTTCCCTTCTTAGGCGAATTCAGGTTGGATATTAGGAAAAGTTCTTCACTAAGAGGGTGGCTGGGCCCTGGGACAGGTTCCCCAGGGAAGTGATCACAGTATCAAGCCTGACAGTGTTCAAGAAGCATTTGGACAGTGCTCTCAGACATAGGATCTGATTTTTGGGTGGTCCTGTGTAAAGCCAGGAGTTGGACTTGATAGTCCTTGCGGGTCCCTTCCAACACAGGATATTCTAGGACTGTGTTTCTGCTTGGTTCCAGAGAATTGCCAGGAATGGCTGAGCAAGACTTTTTCTTCTAGGAGAAAAAAATGAGCAACAAGAGCTTTTATTTTATTATTGAATTTCCTTTATTAAGCTATGTTGTAACATTTAAACCAATTCCAAGCTTCCAGCTTTCTGATCTTTTTCAGTAGTACAGAGCCTTGCTTTCCAAAGTAGGCTTTTGAATACGTGGAGATGGAGGCAGCGAATTACTCCTGTAAACTGCAGCTACTCATTGTAGAAGTATTCTTTAGGAGTTTGTTCAGTTACTTGTGTAGAAATCTGTCCATTGCTCCCTTATAAAAGATTCTGTAGGGTGGTGCAAATCTGAGGGCATCAGCCTAATGGGCAGAAATAGGCCACTATTTCTTTTACTAGCTATCAATTTGAATACGCAGTAAGGGTGACAAGGAGAAGAGTGGGGACGTGCTTAACATTGATGCAAGCCCACGTTAGACCATGAAAGATGCACAAGTATCCATCAGAATATAGCTTGTACTATGGCAGCTTTGCTGAGTAATTCTGCTCAGGGAAGGAGGAGAAAATCTGGTGTGATTTCTCAGTGTATATTTGTAGATCTAGAAAAGAAGTCCATCCCTTTTTATCATTTAGAGGAAATGTAGAGAGGGTTCACCGAGGTATGGTGTAAATCACTTAAGAAAACTACTTCTCAGGATAAAACCATACTTTAAAAGGGCCAACTGCTATAAAAAAGAAAGGAGTATAAATTATAGGCAAATCAGTACCTTTATCCTTTTTTTTCTTGCTAACAATTCAATGGTGAATTTGTTTGTGTTTAAAGCTTTCTTGGGAGCAGAAAACATTTGCAAGGACATGGTCCAGAAGGAGTTTTGGTTATGATTTCCGCACATGTTCAGCGGGACATTAATATACAGTGATTCATTATTGTTAAGCAATAAAGCTAAGGTTTCGCTCTGGTCAAGGTACAAAGGAAGGACAATTCTCTAACTAGTCATTTTCTCAACCTTTTTTGATAGCTATTTCTCTTTAACTTAAGTTCTTAACTGAAAAAAATTGGCAGGGGCAAGGATAGATTAGGGCCAAGCCACCAATATTCATCTGCTCCAAATAATGTTGTTGTGTTGTTTTAAACTGAAAATTATGTCAACGTACCACCATGATAAATCTTTCAGATGAATTTAAATCAGTGTGTACATGTTCTATATATCATGAGACTTTTTTACCTCATGCAATTTCTGGAAATGATCCCTCTGACATTTGTACATAACTTTTCATTTTCTTTTTAGAAATCACAACTATAGATTGTGACACAACACCCAGCCCACTCCTGCTGTCAACCTTCCCTGATGAATATACAGGTAAAATCATGATTAGATCCTAGAATTCTCTGATTTGCTCTCTAATGCACATAGCACTTTAATGCTTCACATAACCTGTAATTTATAGTAAAACTGTATTATTATTATTATTTTATTTATTTTTTAACAATAGTCTTCATGGCTGGATGCAGCAGCAGCCCAGGTGGCATACTGCTCCCTGCCAGTGGTGAATCAGTGCCTGCAACAATGGGAAAGTTCAGATGAAATTCAGTCTCTAATATGCTTAGTAAGATAAATAAATATATATAAAAATAAAAAATAAAAAATTCACTGTTCGAAGGATCTCACTGTCTGCATAGCTATAGCAGGCAAGGACAAAGGAAGCAAGTACAGAATAGCATACAGATGTTTACAGTTCACATTGCCCAGTCAGCCCACAAAAGCTGATCTCTTCCCTCTGACATCAGGAAGAACCACAGCTCTGCTCCGCTCCTGGAGCCTGTTCTGCTTCAGACTGGAGCCTTTCTGTAGGCCAATTTTTGGTTTGTTAGGGACAATAGGGAGAGTAGATGGGATGCAGAAGAACAAGCAGGCTTACAGTACAGGGAATTCCAGGATCAATGCTGTCTGCTCCACGTATTTGCGTTTTCTATTCTAGTTTTGTGTGTTAGTGTAGCGCACTGTTATTCCACCATTATTGATTATTTAATTTGTGCCACCTGATGGGGTTAACATTAATTTACCCCCACGTTTACTGTGCTTCCTTACCCTGTCTGGCAAGATGTGCCTGTGCCTTGGAGACACAATCACACTTGAGGAAGTACAGCAATGGCATGTGAGCACAGGGGAGAAGAGGAGTAGACAGTATGTTGGTGGGGTTTATTTGTTTGCTTTATTTTTTCTGTGTGTGGGGGGGATATTTACATTGCAAATGCAGAACAGGGCATAACTCCGTCCTTCCTTCCACCCCTAACCAGAGAGGTTATTGCTGTTACGTAAAGGGTAGTGCTGTTATCTGTGATTACCCTGTGTGTTACAGGCAGTCAGGATTCGTCGTGCCTGACGGGTATACAGTGATTTCACAAGGCAAAGTCTAGGTTGTGGCAGAAGCATACCCTTCAGGATATGTGGTAACTCTTACGACCTCAAGGAAATATGTACCAGGCCCATGTTGAATGTCCACAGGCAGTCTTAAATGCTTCTGGCTTTCAACAAGATACAGAAAACACCATTCAGAGTAGTGCTTTTTTTTCCAGCCAATGTAGAAACATTTTTGTAAGGGCATAACTGCTGTGTCTGACTCTAGCATGGGAATAGAAAGAAAAAGAAAGGCCCCGCACCCTGAATCTCCTTCACTTAGTTTTTAAACAGCTAGTAATAAGTTTGGCCCTTTGTGCATATCATATGAATAAGTGCTGATACATCTGTAATGAATAACCAGGAGAGAAAAACAGCTTAAATTATTCTAAGCACTTCCTTTTTTGCTAGAATGTGGCAGTCTCTTTTCTGGACAGAATACTATTTGTGAGGCAGCTGCTTGATGTTTCTTGTCTAAATGTATCCAACTCTGGATGGAAGGTTATACAGTATGTCACCAAGCTAAGAGAGATTTTGTTTTCAAAGAACTATTTCTTCCAACAATTTCAACAAAACTGCACACAAGAATGTGATACGTTGCACCACTGCAATGCTCCTGAGACACAGCCCAATTGTGTTCTGTGCTTATAGTCATCTGACTGGACTTTATCCTTGCATGCAGTTATAGATGAGTATCTTTGGGCTGGTACCCAAGAATGTTCCAGGCACTCCCTGCTGTTGGAGGAAGACAAGCTGTTTGTTCCCTTCCTTACAGAGCAGGATAATGAGTCTGCATGTGGGGGTTAGAGATGGGGCTGCTACAGCAAGGGTTTGCTGGCCTAAACTGGTAATGATGAAGTACAAAAATAATGGAGTGAGAAAAAGTTAACTAGCAAGTTTCCTGAAGATCACAGAAAATATTTGAGATGTCAGGAAAGATTTGGGAGAGGAGAGGGATTTTTTTTTTTTTTTTGCAATCCAGATCACACGTTCTATGAGAAGACGCATATTATTTCATAAACACAAATGTTTTGATAAATATGAGGAGGATAACTTTATTAAAATACAGTAACACCACACTGGATCGTTTACAAGAATACATTTCAAACACACTTTCAAACACAGATCTCTTTAACAAAGCAAGTAACATACTCACTACCAAAACAATAGGGAGTTTAATCTGAGTCACGATAATTACAAATAACAAACTTTAATATTTTCAAGACAAGAAATGTTTGGTTGTAGAAAAATTGCATTCAAAGTGATTCAAAGGTTGCGGTATTCAGTGTTCCATTATTTTGTACATATAGGAATAGATTAAAGGAGAAGACATATACTTACTATTCTGAATCAAAATCAACATTTAAACAACAAGCCTGAATCCAGATTCACACTGTATTCTGTCTGCTTGCTAGATTCAACTGAGAAAGATGAAATGACTTTATGAGTGGAAAATAGTGAATCTCATCCCATGCAACCCTAACTAGCAACTCACTGATGACATTTCCTGTGCAGGAAGGCCTGTCTATGTGAACAAATGGCAGGCACGGGGCCTAAACGTGAAAAGAAAAATTTGCAGCATGAAGTTATTTCCAGGAAAGGGTGGAAATATAGGTATAAATTGTGCCAAGATTTTTAATATCAGGTATGAAGTCATCGAGTGTGAATATATTGAATGAGTGAATTTGCATGGTGTTAAAACCCCATCAATACACTTGTGCACTATACTTATGAGGACTTAAATTGATCTCACTAATCAGGTAGCTATCTAATTTATTACATTTTCTGTTACAGGTGATATAGAATGGATTACAAATATTCCACCCAACGTAAATTTGAGATTAAAAGAATATTTGTTCCCCGAACACTTACCGTATGTGGAGCTAGCATATGTTTCTGGTTCTAATAATGCAACAGTGAGGACTAGTCAGCCACTGGATGTTGATTTTCTTGAGGTAATCCTTTCTCTGCATATATAATCTAGATACAAATGTTTTCTCTACAGGTGAAAAAAGCAGACTAAGGCATATATCTTATGTATTCATTCTTTTGTGATACAGGTGGTTGTTCCAAAAAATTACTCATCTGAAATAACAGCATAGACTTCAGTATCTACTTCTCAGTAATATCTATGTTAAATTCCTTCAATTTCCTGTAGCCATAAATCTAGCTAGGATCTGACAGTCAAGATGGTTCTTTAAGAGAATTTTGTATTGAAGGTTGTAAATACTCGGTTAAGATAGGTGTCATTTTTCCTAAAATTATCTCCTAGTAACATGAATTTTTTGACCAAAGTGGGACAGATCAGATATAATTTGGTAGAAGGGAATCCTTAATCCTATGAATATTTATATAAGCATTTAACAGCACAGAAAAATAGATACATTGGCCTCTGTTGGCTGATGTGCAAAAGGAATCAGTCCCCTTCTTCCTAGGCCATGCTTGCTCTGTAGGACTACCAGCGATCTATAAAGTAATACTGATGTTTTTTCCTCAGTGAATTTGCCTCTGAACATGAAACTTGTATAGTTCTGCAGAGTAACCCGAGGCTGCTTTTTGTACAAGTACTATTTCAGACTAGCTGGTACTTGACAGGATTCAACCATGCAAAAAAACACGCAAAAAACACAGTTTTAAAAAACAGCTTTACAATCAAGATTTCTAATTGATGAAAATCTATTACAATATTAACACTTTCGTCGCTCGTTTGGATATTTTTCTAAATGGACTAAAACATTTTCTTGACAACTTTATGACACTTTTTATGCTTGTTATGAATATTGTCCATTTCCCTGTCAGTTTTCTATTAGAGAGAATAGCCAGTATATGGATGGTGAGATCTGCGTGGACAAATGCCAGCAATAGATGAATGGCAGCCAGTTAAACATTACAATTAATAATCTGTAATGAACTTGCAGTATATTATAAACGATTTATTTTGGTACAGCATGTCGAAATGTAAGCCTCAGTTAAAGTATGCTCATGTAACTGAATCAGATGAACAATTCACTGTCAACTCAGCATGGCATGTCTGAAGATTCAAGTACTAGAAGTTTTTTTGTATACCTTTACAATGTATATGTTGACATAAAGATTCTTTGACAAATGTATTAGGAAATAATTGATAATATTATCTATTTGCTTGTTTGTTGATTTTTAGAGTGACCATCTCTTTTACGCTGTTGTTTGCCAAAGAACTGGAATGGTAAGTAAAAGTTTTGTAATCAACAGTATTATTTGTCTAAGTTTAATCCAAACTGTTATTTTCTGAAATACTATTTCATTTAAAGATATCACGCAGGGAGTTAAGAACATCTTATAGAAGATATCTTTTTTAAAGTTGCCAATTGGAATGAGTGTTTTTGTTCTCAGGTAAATGAAAAAAAAAGTTAATTTCAAAGTATTTCACAAAGTTTCTACTGCATTGTTAGAACTGGTAGTCTGACTCTTTCATTACAGAGTTTTTAGAACTGAGGGAGTGTCTCTTTGAAGGTCTCACTTTATATGATGAAATTAAATGTTAGTGGTATGCTGCTGTCTCATTGCTGTCACTTCTAATGTGTCTTTTGCTTCCATTATGAAGCCTGAGATAGAGAATGCACGGGATTTACAACTACAAGATATTAATGACAATTCTCCAGAATTTCTGCAAAGTCAATATAGCGCTTCAGTATCTGAGGTGGGTTACAGCACCTGTTAATAATTTTTCATGTGGTGTTTTGAAATTACTTTCTGGGGCCAAAACGTGTAAGGTTCTCATGCAACCACATAAATGTTTAATAATTACCTGCACTCTTATGTGACTTTTATATACCTTCATGTGAGTGTGGAACAGAAAGGCTGGGCTGCATGCACCCTTGCTTGGAGGCATTGGGTGAAGAAGGAACATTCAGCTATCTGACCTAAAGTGGAAATTGGAAATAATTTGCATGTGCTGAGGGGGTGGCTAAGTTTTCCTGATGGAAGTTAGGAGGGATAGCAAAAGGGGGTTGTGACCAAACATTTGATGATCTTTATTTCTAGGTATCTGCAATAAATTTCACTGTTATAAAAGTGGAAGCTCGGGATAAAGATCTGTCACCTGCTTTCAACCTTATTAGTTACAGTCTTTGGGTGAGTATCCTTTGTTTATCTGAGACTGTGAACACCAGTCTACATTTCACACAAGTATAGCCTGGGACCTGATTCAAGTATATCATCTTGTACTGTAATGTTATTATTACAGGTCAGCAAAATTCTGTCATCAGAAAGACCATTTAAAATTAGGATAGTGTGACGACCACAATAACTTGTACCACAAGACCAGCCTAGCATGCAGTGAGCCCTGAATCTGTATATTAAAGTTTGAGAAATGTTTTGTGGTACTATCCAGCTACGGCTAAGGAACATTGTGGTACTTTTTAGAAACAGGAGTGAAATGGTTTCCCCTCTTTCTGAAGTTTGTGCCGACAAGATTTCTTGTTGATCTTTAGTCCCGATGAGGTGTAAATGTAAACCATTAAAATAAGATTATCTCAACTAACTTTTGGTATCTGCTGTGGAGATCTCTGCATCTGAGCTTGCTGTTTCTGCTTTTTTTATAGTTTATGATGCCATTCATCTGATCTTGAGTTCCTGACCATAGAATGTGATAAATCAGATAAAAATTCTAATGGCACTGAGGGGAGAGGCAATAGAATGTGTTGAAGAGGGTCTGCATTTTTCAGAGGTGGTGTTAGGCAGAATCTCCGGTCCCCCCCCCTTTTTTTTTTAAAGAATACTCCAATAATAAAGGTGGGAAGAGAAAAGAGAATGTATTTCATTATTAATCATGTAAAACATGTGATTGATTCATTTTTCAGGGACCAAACTCTGATTACTTTTATATAAGGGAAGGAGATGGAAACATCATGGTGAATAAAACTTTGGATTACAACAAGATCAACCATTTCAATTTAACAGTCCAAGCAAAGGTATGCTATAAATTAAAAGAAGAAAAAGAACCAATATAGTATCTAATATATATAATATAGTGATATTTCTGTTGTTATAACATCCTGGTTTCTATAAATCTACAGCTTAGGGAGTTTCTAAACCAAAAGTTCTGTCTGCGTTTTGGCTCGTACTGCAGGCAAAGTAGCATGTTCTTAAATATTTAAGCCATTACTTGAATCTCCCCTTAAATATCTGCCTGAGTTTCTTTCTAGGTCCATTTCTTTAATATATGTGTAAATACATTTATTCTTCACTATTCTATCGTTTATTCACCTGGTCACTCTGGCACATCTAACATCCTGTTACTGCTGTAGCTTACCATCTGCAGTCTTCTTCTGTGTCTTTTTGAAATTTAAATATGCACTTGCTTTCAATGCCTTTTAGGAGTAAAAAGAAATAATTCAAAAAAAAATCATTGTCTAGGAAATGGTACAGCTGCAGCACATGTACTGTTACTATGTCCTACGTACTATTCTGTAATACATTCCTGACACAAAATTAATACCTAAGAACAATTACCTTTTGATAGTATTATTAATATAATTGAATTTCTAAATGGAAGAATTTGATAAAGTGAGAGTTCTTAGATTAGGAATGTAGGCATTACAAAGCACAAATAATAATATTCTGCTGTATTTTCCACTGAAAAATTGCCCTTTCATCACAGTGTTTCTTATTTTCTTCTTTCTCTTGGAATGTAGGAAAGATTTGGAACTAACAGCGATAATGCCTCAGTAATAATTCATGTACAGGATTATGACACATTGAACCCCTATTTCAAACAATCAGTGTACAATGGAACAATCAATGAAAACAAGGTAAAAGCTTTTCACTGAATGCTGCAAATGTAAATAGGTTATTCCTGTCCACAGAGTTTTTCTCTCAAGGAAAGTTTCTCTTTGAGCTGCTTAAGATTGAGGGTTAATGGAAGGCTGCTTTGATTTGTACCAACTGGTGAGTCCCATCAACAGTAGGCCTCCAAGTACCAAGTAGAGAGGCCACATATTATATGAAGTATCAAATTTTGTTCCACAGAAACAGACTCTTCTGTGGAGGGAAAAAAAATAACAGAAGTTGCAACAGGGCTTGTACTGTAAACTGGGAAGGGTGATTGACTACCCATCAGTCCTGGAGTTAGCTGCCTGGTTTCAGTTTTAAACAAAGTAATTCCCTCATACTTTATTACAATCAAGTAAGCAAAATAAGAATCTGAATTGTAAGCTGAGATTTGTATGATATTGTATTTTTTTTCTATATAGGGAATGTTGTAATTTCTGTTTGGAATGTATTTGATTAATTCATGCTTCTGTATGTATTAACAAAACAAAATCACAGTGCAGCATTATCGAAGTAATACACTAAAATTAAAATAGATCATTATTATTTGTATTATTTCTTTATCGTTGTCTTCATGTTAATCTATTTTAAACCACAAATGCTTTTGGTGTTATACCTTTGGTGTCCCTTTTGCTGGAAGTTCATCTTTAATTATCTGAAAGGAATCTTTTTGTGTCTTCTAAAATGGTTTTATCTTTAAAATAAAATGTTGCTTTTATTAGGGCTATAGCGTAGACTCGCATATTGTTTTCCCAGAGAGCAGTGGAACTGAGATATTCAGTGTTGTTAACATGAATTCCATCTGTGACTACTGCTACGTAGTCTGGTGCTTCTTAAAGCGAACATGGTATATCCATCAAGTATTTTGCTCAGCATTTCACTTGGTAAAGCCTGTGTAACAGACAGATTTTTATTTCTTTTTCTGGATCCCAGTGATTAAATCATAGAATCATAGAATAGCTTGGGTTGAAAGGGGCCATCAAAGATCATCCAGTCTAATCTGATCAGGTTGCTCAAAGCCCCATCCAACCCGACTTTCTTAAATCAAAACTGTGACTTAATTAATGAACACATTTAAGTTTATGTGTATTATTTTTAGTTAATCAGCTGTGTATGTTTCTAGGTGGGTCCTGTGGCTATTCTCCCAGAGAATATATTTGCTGCAGATGGAGACATAGGTATAAATGAAACAGTGTTGTACAGCATCAAATTAGGTAAGAGCCTTTATTTGCTTCTAGATATTCTGAAGATATTTCTGCTCTGAAAGAGCTCTAGATATTTCTGCTGTGAAAGCTGAGTTAGCTTAATTTCAGTCATTATAGCAAGGTCTAGCTGTTTAAAAATGTTTAAATGTTCTTAACATCCTGCCAGTAAACAATTCCTGATTCAAAGTGTAAGTCAACTTAGAGGCTTCTATTCAGAATTTCCATTCAAGACCATCTAGAAATATCAATTTCATAGGGACATTTTCCTTCTGACAGAATTGTTAAAAGCTTATGAGATGCTTAAATTTGAGACTCTTGAAGTGTGAGAGAATTTCTTAAATTGGACAGAGCATTTGAAGGGGGAAAAAGCCAAAAGCCTTTTGTCTGGAATGTTTGCTCATTTTTGCTATGGCTGAGAAGATAACAGTCAGAGAAAGAACAGATTGGACTTACTGCTGTAGTTCATTCTCATTAACCCACTGTATTTTGTTGCTTTTCAGTGAAACCCCCAGCCTATATCAAAAGTTTTTCAATCGATGCTGACAGTGGAGTATTGGAAGTGAAGACTGCAGTTGACAGAGAAGAATGTCCCTATCTTCTTGTGGGCGTTATGGTAATTATTGTTTTACAGTTCAATATGTTAATACTGAGTCTCCATTTCATAAACTAGTGTCAGAATCCATGTTGCTGTTAATAGTTTTTAACGTGGTAATGTTAAGGGGCGGTTGGCATCACGGCTTCATTACGCATGTCATTTAAAACATAGGATAAAGGGAGCCTTCGTTCACTAAACATATGTAGTTATCTCTTTGTATTAAGGTGGAATGGCTGAATGTTATCTGGGTATGGAACTAACAGCTACAAACTCTGTTTTCTAGGCAGCTCAGCAGGACAATAATCTCAAAACAGCTGATGCAATAGTGCTGGTTACTATTGAAGATGTAAATGACAACCCTCCAGAATTGTCAAAGCCAAGCTACAGTGTCTCAATTCCAGAAAATTTGCGAGATGGGAGTCAAGTTCTTGAAGTAACAGCCTCTGACAAAGATGAGGTAAAATGACAGCGTAGTTATGATTGCTACAAATACTGCACTTCTGAAATATACTGTAAAGTGCATTTGCACTGTATGGGTATAGTGAATAGTGCTATAGATATTAATTCTGACTACCTCAATATGTTTAACCATAACAAACTAAATTTAACTTCTTTGAGGGGGAGAGTAATGCAGCCAAAGAGTAAATTTTGTCTGGTTAGGGAATGAAACTCCTCTGGTTTGCAAAAGGTCCCAAATATGAAAGTACAGAAGTGCAAAATGAACACAAAACTGCAAGTGGCCCTCAGCCTTGATGATGCATTTCTTCCAAGTTGCTTACTCCTCTTTTTGTGGAACCAAAAACTCAATTAAATCAGAAGGTTAAATGCTCTCCACCTGGAAAATAAGAAGAAAATATCCTAAGTGGTTGTCCAGTTTAATAACAAATATAATTTCTGTTTCCAGGGAGGCTTCCAGGGAACATTCAGTCTCACTCCAGCTGACAGTCCGTTCCAGCTAAGTCATGATGGGGTCCTAACTGTGAGGAACTCCTCACTGTTGGATAGGGAGAAAACACCGTCTTTTCATCTACAGGTATTAAAAATAAGCCTCCTCCTTTCCAAAGCAAGCTGAAGCAAGCAGGTGGTATCTAATCTGTCATGGAAAGAGGCTGACTCTCACTAAAGTGAATCAGCAGCTTGTTTGAAGAATCAAATCCGGACTTTGACATTAGAACTATCTGGAAGGAAATACCAGTACAGTGATGCAGTTTATGTGGCTTATAATTGCTGTTCGTCTTTCTTACTATTTTTAGAAAATGTGTTTGAACAAAGCAATAATTTTCCTGCGTCATTTTCAAGGTCAGTGCTACAGATCATTTGTCACCATACTATAATGCACAGTCTACAATCAGCATCTTCTTGCTAGATGAAAATGACAACGCCCCGACCTTTACAGGCACGCCATATAAACAAGTTATTTTCATCAATATGACTGCAGGAATGTCCATTCTTCAGGTACTAGAAGTACTAAATAAAAATGTCAATTTTGTTTAAGTTGAATGTATGCACAAGTCCTTGCTTCAATTTGTATGCTGGTCCTTTTGAAAAAAGGATCTTTTCTGAACTCCTCTGAGTTCAAAAACAGTCTACCATTAATTTAAAAGCTTACATATCTTGATGTTCTATAAATTCAGTGTCATGGATGCTCTTATCATATATGAGGTTAGGCAATGAATGATAAAGGACTTTTTTTTTATGTATTAGATTCTGCATTCCACAAACATGAGACAGAATAATCTTGGACTTAGTTGTTTACAAGGTGTTTAATGAAAACTGAATGCAACTGATGTCCAGAAGATGATATAATTGTAAAATTTGTTGAAAGGCATCTTAATGCTGAAGCATTGTAGATAATTTGTAGATACAATATACTTTTTGTAAGAGGGTAAAAATTAGTTTTAACCAAGCAAAACAGGGGAAACCAAGATAATAAAGATTTCAAGAGGTGAGGTGTATAGAGAGTCACTATCAAAACTCATACCCAGGCATACTGACTTAATGGCACCTGATTTAACTCTTGAACAATCTACCTCCAGTGACTTTAGAATTACTATGAAGCAGGCCTTCTGAAGTATAAGCCTGGTATCATTCACATGAATTTCATATGTGCAAGATTTCACTCTTGCTGCTGGAACGACAGTGGGTGTGCATCAAAGAGCAAAAATTCTTAGTGAGTTTTAACCCACCAATCACACAGGAAATAGATGAAGGTATAAGCGAATTTTAATATTGCTATACTCTGCTGGTTTTGCTTGTTTGTTTATATATGTATATACGTATATATTTTCCTATAAATCAGAGAAGAAGAAAAAATGATACTAATTTGTAAGTATCTGCTACATAAATGATTTTTTCTGCAGACTACACAGGAATAAGGAATTCTGTGTTGCTTTATAATAGCATAAGAAACTAGAATAAAATTAGTTTTTCTCTACAGGTTGCTGCTACTGATCCAGATGATGGTATAAATGGACAGATAAGCTTTACCTTAGCTGGTGGCAATGATGATGGATACTTTGATTTGGATACATCCACAGGACAAATCAGTTTAAAAACAGTAATCCTATTAGGAGTCAATGAGTCTAAGGACTTTGTCTTGTGGATAACAGCTACTGATGGTAAGACAAGATTTTAGTACAGATCTATACAACTACCCCCAAATGAAAGTTTTTTTTTTCTTTGGGAATTTTTGTTGTTGTTGTTTTTGGTTGGTTTTTGTTGGTTTTGTTTTTGTTTTGTTTTCTTGAAGGAATGCTGTCAAAATAGGCTCCTAGACTTTACTTTAAAAATACTTGATCTTTTTTTCCTGACGATGAGAAGATTACTGTGTTACTCATCCAAAGTAATATCTCCATGTCTGGTAAAACTCTGCTTCCTGCTGATGCTATCAATTCTCACTTTGCTTGGTGGCTATGGGAACCTGCAAAATAACATAAGTCTCACACCTTCCTTTAACTTAACTGTTGATTGGTGTTGCACAGGATAGTATTATGAGATTCAGGCACAAGCTAGGAGTTTATAATTCAGTCATCCGTCAACAGGGAATAAAATGAAACTAAAATATAAGTAACTTGCTCTGTGTTTTCACATCCATGTACGTGTAGAAAAACTAAGGAGATGGCAAAACCATTCCTTAGACACATTTATTGAGGGTTTCTTTGGTTTAAAAGAATAACAGAGAAATCAGTGAACATTCATAATCTGAATAAGGACAGAGATAAATATACTAGGAAGGGTATCCCACTCCTGCTAATACGAGCATCCAGAATTTTTTTCAGCCTTCTGATTTTCCTCTATCTGATTTGCTCATTATGGGCTTTGTGTCTTTGAATTGTGGCTGTGTGGGTAAAATGGGTACTGGAGGGAACACAGTTACACAAGAGATGCATTGCTGCATCCTATGTCTGTCTGTGCTAAATAGGTAGTATGTCTTGTGGTGTGTATTCAAGTTCATGTACTGGAAGCATAACACCCAATAAATGAAACTCAGATCTTGGTTAGGACCTCTCAGCAGTACCATAGTAGTAGCAGTAAGGATGAAAAAAAATAAATCAGTACCAGTGGAAAAGCGTGTATGTGTATATATATGTGTGTGTATGTATATATATATAATATATATATGTATATATATCTAAGTATTAGGCAGAAGATATTTTGTGCATATGTAGAGAGATCATTTTCTTTTTGTTCCAGGTGGGGTAATTCCAAGAAGTTCATCAGTGCCAGTACACATCGCTGCAGTTGGAGATTCCAAACCCCAGTTTATTCCAAAAATGTATAATGCATCTGTGGAAGAAGAGATAGTCAGTCCTGTTGAAGTAACAAGAGTAAGAATGACTATTCTTTACTTTATCCTGGCCTTTTGGCCTTTTGGCCAAGGATAAGCAATATCAGATTTTTTTCTTATCCTTTTTTTTACTTATCCTTTTTTTTTTTTCTTATTCTTTTTTTTTTTCTTTTCTTTTGGCCAGAATAAGCAATATCAGATTTTTTTTCTTATCCTTTCAGCCAGGATAAGCATTATTCACTCATTTGTTGGTGATATGTCATAAGGTTTTAAATTTAGCTATGGAATGGAGACTTCCCATTAGAGAACTTTCATAAAGGTATTTTTAAAGAGGACTCTAGAACTTGCTCCCGTTTTAATTAAAAAATGCTTAGGCAAGCTGGCTACTACAGTGTACTGTGATAGCTCCTTCTTAGATGCAGTTGTGAAGACAGATGGGAGGTCTAACACCAAATCGGAAAGAACATGTGTTTTAGTCTTTTTATTTATTGGCTGCCTGAGTTACTTAATTTTTTACTGTATTATTATTTTATTTTTTTTGTAAAGGAAGGCAGAACCAAAGGTTAAATTGTGGTCTGATAGTTTTATTATCTATTATATGTATTTACATTTCTGTCTTTGTAGTGTTCTAATAAGAAGCAGTCCTCTCCAGCTGTATTTTTGTGTACGTTGTGGCTTGATTCTTACTTTTAATGATTAAAACTATAAGACGAGTTTGGGCATAGTTAAAACTATTCTTTTTAGGCAGTAGCTTATTGGTTTAAATTAATTTATGGATAATATTCTATACCTTACGCAGGTAGAATATGAATCTCTAAATCCTCATATACCAGTTACACTGAAAGTACTGACAGAATCAGCTACATTTGATGTCGATGTCAATGGTGTCATCTGGACAAAAACTAAACTGGACTACGAATCCCAGAATAATTACACACTAAATGTTTCCTTGTCAGATGGAAGTACTACTGACTATGCTACCGTGTTCATCAAAGTTACAGATATCAATGATAACCCTCCTGTGTTTGGTGTAATCAACACTACCATTAATATTCTGGAGAACATGCCTGCTGGAACTTCCGTCACCACAGTGTTGGCTACTGATGTAGACAGTGGTTTTAATGGATTAGTGACTTATGCTCTGAGAGGTACAGAGGAAAAAATGGATATTGACTCTTCAGGATTAATTTTGCTGAAAAAGGAATTGGACAGAGAAATACAAGACTTCTATAATTTAACAGTGATTGCCAGTGACCAAGGCCAACCCATGCTTTCTACAGCTCTCAATTTAAGAGTCATCATTGATGATGTGAATGATAACCATCCAGTCTTCTCATCAAGTAGATATGAAGTGAGCGTCCCTGAAGACAAAGCACGTGGAAGTGAACTACTGACAGTATCTGCTACAGATTTGGATGCTGGGGCCAATGCTCTTGTGACATACAGAATTGTTAACCAGCAGCCTCCCACCTCCTCACCAATGTTTCTTGTCAATTCGACCACAGGCCAGCTCTTCCTGAGCCAGCAGCTGGATTATGAAACCACAAAGCAATTTGATGTAGAAGTGGAGGCATCAGATGGAGGGCAGCCAAGTCTCAGCACCAAGACACTTGTTGTTGTCCACATACTAGATGTCAATGATAACCCACCAAAATTTGATCAGGCAGCTTATGATATATTTGTGCTTGAAAACATACAAAAGGGCAGTCCTGTCTACTCATTTAGTGTTACTGATGAGGATGAGGTAGGTACCAGTTGTATAACTCGTATGGTTTGTTTTTCTTTAATAGTAAATGACACGATATCACTCCGCTTTATAAAAAGTTGTTTCTTTCTCTCCTTGCTTTATAAAGAAATTGCATATACAACCATGGTACTGGTGAACTGGTTTGGAGGAAAAGATTTCTGGTTTGCTGTAATTTAAAGAAGCATAAACGTTTCTCCCAGTTCAGACCCCACTAAACTGTGCTGCTGCTCCTCACATTGTGGGGATTGGCCTTAGAGAGCTTTAGGGAGGGAATGGGTAGGTCCCAATAGAGAAGCCCACAGAGGCTTCCTACTATCCCAGTTTCTATTTGCCTAAATCCATTATTCACATAGGTCAGGTTGGAAAGTTTCATTTATTAAACCTTGCAAAGCACTTCCACTTCTTGAAGTCCTATAGAAATGTCAGGTACTAATATATTGATAAAAGATGCATTTTTTAAAAACTTACATATTCATCATTTTAATCTTACATAAACTATGTTTTCTTTTTAGGCTGGCTTTTCTCAGGGATACTTTATTCATAACAGTACTTTGTTTACTGTGGATTTCCCCGGAATACTTTCATTAAGGAATGACACAGAACTGGACAGGGAGACTACATCTGGATTCACTTTGCAAGTAAATTTGAGGACTGACTTTGCAGTTTTAGCTCATTTCTACTTCATTCTCTTCTCCTCTTTTTGTATCTTCATCAGCTGGTTAAAATGGCAACGTAGTCAACTAATTTTGTTTCCTTTGGCAGGTGTGGGCAGTTGATGAAGTGAATGGACTTAGTTCAAGTGCTTTGTTCCACATCACGGTTCTGGATGTCAATGATAATAACCCTGAGTTTCAGATGCAGCCATACCGTTTTGAAGTTCTGGAGGGAGATCACAGATTGGCTGCTCCTGCTGTAGTTGGACATGTAACTGCTACTGATTTGGATGAGGGAGAGAATGCACAAATTACTTATTACTTATCAGCTGAGGATGGGGATAATCCATATAGCATCCAACAGGTAAGGGTTTGGATATTCTGAAAATGGTATTTAGATACTGCTTTTCAGCAGGTTACTTGGCACAGTTGTTCTCATTGGATAAAAAGAATAGGAAGTAGCTATTCTAGTAGACATGAAAGCAAAACCAACAAACGAACTAATTTGGGAATATAAGTCCAGGTCCAAAAGCTAAGACATACTGGTCAGACATTGCTTTCCTCCAAAGGAGAACAGAGAGTGTAAATTCTTCATCTCTTTAGAGAACTTTGTTTACAAGAGTTATTAAAATGATCGGTGTTAAACTGTATTACCTCTCTAGAATGGAACTATTTTGGCTAGTGGCTATGTAGACCGAGAAACCAAAGAGAAGTATGAGCTGCTGTTGGTGGCATCTGACAACGGAATTCCTCAAAGGCAGGTAATACAGAGGATCACATTATTCTTCACTGCAACTTGCTTTTATTTGAAAAATTTAATCATCTGTGCATTTTCTGAGTCATGATTTTCTCCTGTCACCATGCCAGAATTTCACATACGTCAGCATTCAAGTATTAGATGTGAATGATAACGCTCCTCAGTTCACAAAGGCGCAATACTCGGCCAGTGTACGTGTAGCAACAGCAAAAGAAGGAGTGTCTGTACTATCAGTGTCTGCTACTGACCTTGACATTGGGAACAATTCTATCATTTCATACAGGTGAGGTTAATAAGTATCTATTGTTAAAGAAACAGAAGAGTCTTCTAATTTGTCACACAGTATTTTTACTGGTGACAAGATAAGACCTGTTTGTAGATATTTTACAAGTGCTGTGATGAACTTGTAACCAGTAATGATTTTGAACTTAAGAAAGAGGACAGCAATTACTCCATGTTTTAGAGTTCATCAAATTATGATTACACCATAAAAAAAAAAAGTGAATGCAATCAAATGGTAACAACAAGAACTGAAAGCCAAGGTTTGTTTTAATTTCTGAAATTTTGTATAGACTTGTTGGAATTTCTGAGTAGAAAATAGATAAATCTCCAGGAAGGACTATCATTTCATATGTCTTCTGTTTTCTGGGAGGAGGAGATCAAGAAACAGTAACTTCCATAATGGGCTATGCATAAAATATTAATTGAGGAAGATTCTTGGATCATTGAAAATGTACATTGACATGAAAAGTATGGATTGAAAAGGACAGATGAATCAGTCAGAAAACTGTGGGTGTTTAAAAATAGTGCCTTGAAGGATAGTGTTTTTAACTGTGAGATGACATTCTACCTTAAACATATTACTTGTTCTTTTGAGTTATTCAGTTATCTATGAGAGCGGGCAGAAAGTAGGAATTAGCAGGTCTGCAACCTTCATATGAAATCACCTCTATTTCTTATATTGCTGAATATGCAGTGAGTGTGCAGTAGCTGCCTTCTATTCATGGGAAGATCAAAGGCTTGAGATCTAATGGGAACTGAAGGCATGGATGCTGTCTTTTTTGCTGTCAGTATGGAAGATATGCTAGGAAATAAAAAAGGCTAATATATTTAGTCTAATGTTACTAAAACATTTTGCTTAGCCATTCTTTATAAATAGGCAAATACTAATTTGTTTTTTGTTACAGAAGTGACAGGAAGTAGAGGATTCTTTCTGTGTCATTAATATAAATGTTATACTGATTTCTCTTTAATATAGCCTGATGAACCATTCTGATGATTTCCATATAAATAACCATACTGGAGAAATCATCCTCAGCAGTAGCTTGACCCATATTACAGCTGACACGGTTGTTACACTAATAGTTATTGCTGCTGATCATGGAGTTCCTCAGCTTACATCAAACGGTAAACTATTTCTTTTCACTTTTTTTTTCCTTCCCACAGAAATGTAACGTTTACAAATGTTGAAATTTGAAATGAATCCCATCACTGTCCAGTCAAAACGAGTTAGAGCTAGAATTCATGTTACACTAGCTGTGCTCAATGTACTTTGTGGTAGTAGCCATTCTAGAAGGATATATTAAAATAATTCAGATGAAGTGTGTTTCTTTTTCCTTTTTCCTGTATTTCCTTAGATTTAGAAATGTTTAAACAAATAGTGAATTGCCTTCCAAATGCATTTTAGTTCTTTTAAAAAATATTCAGTAACATGGATGTAATTGTCTTTTTCATGTATTTTTTAAGGGATAATTTTGATTTCTCATGAACAGGAGCAACAACTGATGTTGATAAAGTAGGATGAAAGGCCCCGATAGAACTTGAAACCATGAGGTTTTACGGATATCTCTTCTCTTTTGTTACAAAGTAATTTAGCATAAGAGAAAAAAAAAAAAAAAAGAAATCCTGTTAACTTCAAATTGGTGATCCTTGCTGTCCTACTTTATTGAAGCAACACTGCTGTAATCAGTGAAGTGGGGTTGCGGTGGAACCCCACTTAGGTATAAATGGTTAGGTATAGAAGTCATGCGTTTTGTATTACTCATTATTTCTACTGTGTTTTTTTTTCTTCTCCTTCTTGTTCCTCTTTCCCACGTGCCAGTTTCTGTCAATTTCTATTACTCCCTCAAAAATCTAGGGAAATAGGGCATGGGTCATGATTATTTCACCAGCAACTTTGCTATTTTAGTATTTTTAATATTTTAATATTTTTCTCTCATTAGTTTCTGTCACTCTCTACTTGCTGGTAAATGACACTGGCTTCGGGCTGACTTTTGAAAGCTCCACCTATGAGTTCAGCATTCCAGAAGAGGAACCAGTTAGGACTGCTGTTGGCTCTGTGAAAGCTCTGACTGGAAGCATAGCCATACAAGTAGCATACTCTCTGAAATCACATACTGACAAGTTCTCTGTTAATGACCAAGGAGACATTGTGACTCTTGCCAGGCTAGATCGAGAAGATGATGACCTATATAACATCCTTGTAGAAGCTGTTGATTCTGTGGTGCCACCCAATACAGCTGTTGCTTTGGTACAGTATATTGCATTTTAAATTGTTATTTTTTTAAAAAAGGCTTATAACATTAAAAGAAAAAAAATCCAGATAAGTGTAATTGATTATGTAAGCATGAGTATTTTGAGAGCATTGTTGAACTTAATTTCCATTTTTCCTGAGGAGATATTACAATTTTGAAATATTGTCAACTTTACAAATTACATCACTTCCTGGGAGTTCCTTTATGAACAAACCGTAACTAGAGAAACTTATTAACACTGGAACTGACTCTGTGCATAGTTCTGCCCCAAAGCCCTAGACTATTAATCCTGCTAATTTTTTTCCAATGAAAGGATAGTTTATCTTGCTTGTAACAACTGAGAATTAAAAATAAATACATAAATTGTTGAGATGCTGTAGGTGTGAAAATGTTCAAATGCTGAAAAATGCTGGTTATGTATCCCTTTGTGCTGGTGGTGGTGTTTTTCCCCTGTGGATTTTTGTAGACTAAAAGGAATTTAAGTTCTCCTTTGAATACTGTTTCTACAGCTCAAGAATGTCTCTTTTTTTTTTTTTTTAAATACAGGTAACAGTGAGAATAAATGACATCAATGACAATCCTCCAGTTTTCTCAACACTGATTCAAACAAAACTATCTTTTCCTGAGAATGCAAATAGTCTAGATTTGGGCACATTTTATGCTACTGATATGGATATAGGAGATAATGCACTGATAAGCTATTCTTTACAAGATGATTTTGCTGGAGTGTTCCATATTGACAGTTCCACGGGCAAGCTGATGACAACAAAATCCTTAGACAGAGAAATGATGGACACTTATGAACTGAAAATAATTGTAAGTTGACAAGTTTGAAAAAAATCTCAATATAAAACAGAGAAAAAATACTGAATCATCACAAGAAAATCTCAATCTTAGTGAATTCCACTAGAATTCATTAATGTTATGTTTTGTACCCAGAAGCTTTTCTGCTGTGTGAATTGGTATTAGTGAATAAACGACCCATGAACATCAGATCTTAAGGATCATAGTCATATGATATCTTACTGTGAAGTCTGCAAAGTATTCCTCAGCCCATTTTAGATTGTAAGGCTGCCACCACTGTATTTCTTTTACTGCTTTGCCTGTCCATAATGTTGTTCATTTCCATTTTTTCTACCTTTTAAAACATATGTAATTATATTTAAAAAATCTGAGTTATGTTTATATTTCCATGTTAAAAATGTAAATGTTTAATCCAAGTACATTTATTTTGTAAGCATCTAGTTGTTATAGCTGATTCCATTGATTTTACTGCTATTAATCAGTTAAATTAAGGTTTGTGTGTACAAATAATTGGTCCAGCACCGGCCATAATGTATGAATGTATTTTAAGGAGATCTCTACTGCTGACTAAGTTATTTAGCAGGGCAAGGAGCTCTTGGAAAGCAAGCACAGGGTTAAAGCAATGTAATTGGACAATAAGTAGTCCAGAAGAAAGTCTTCTGAGACAAAGATTCTTTTCAAAACTTTGGAACAAAGGTGAAACAAGTTTGTATCAATGTAGTGCTGTGTTTAGTGACAGCTTGGTTCTTCACAGGCCACTGACTCTGGCAGACCACCACTATCTAGTAGCTTAGATCTAAGCATCACCGTAGAAGACAAGAATGACAACCCACCTGTGTTCCCCCAGAAGTCATACTCAGTGACTGTAAAAGAGAATGAGCCTCCACATGTGGTACGTGGCATTAAGAGTAAATAGGTTGTTCTTCTGCAATTGTTTTCTTTGCATAAACTTGGAAGTGACACTGATCTATGATGATTGTGCATTGGTGAATGTATTTTTTTTTGACTCTGTGGAGCCTGTAAAAACACACCATGTACTCATTGTATACAACAGCAGAGTGTCTGTCCCACTGAGTCTTTCTTAAGCTCTCTTTGTGCTGCTCTCCCTGTTCCCTGGTGCTGCACTGTATGGATCTAGTTTTCAGAGGACCTACAGGCAGTGTGTTATAAGCCTCCTCCATGTAATGTGTCCAGCATCCCCCTGTTCTTAAGGTTTTCTGTCTTCCCCTAGTATATGTGTGATTAATAGCCGTATAAGTAACTCAGACAGTAAACACTATACAGTTAAATACCAGTATTTTGTGGATGTTTTGCCATCCTCTTGGTTCTGTTCTGAATGTTTGTTTTGTTGTTATTTTGTTTAATTTAGATTTTGAATGCAACAGCCACAGATAAGGACATAGGGTACAATGCCATTATTCATTACACCATAATTGGAGAGACTTCATTTTATGTCGGAGAACTTTCTGGAGCTATTACAACTCTTCAGCCTTTGGACTATGAAAGCCATGCCCAGTATACATTTATTCTGAAAGCTTTCAATCCTGGAGAGCCACATCTTCAAGACACAGCAAACATTACAGGTAACTCTAGTTAACTGCAGAAAAAAAAAAATCTCTTAGGGACTATTTTGGTATTTGTAATTGTAAGGCATGAAGATAGCCCTCAGTAGTAATACATTCTGCTAAAGTTAGTTATTAGAAATGATTATGTGACCTTTTGATTATGGCCAGATGAAATTTTCCTCTAGAAATGTTTAGCTGCTTTGTCAGAAAGGAAGGGTTTCCACACTAACTGACATCACTTGCTTCAATATTCTCACAAATATTTCTATGTTGTTCGTAGAGTACCTGTTTGACTGTATGATTGGAAACGTTTCCAGAATCATCATTCACTTCTTTTTCTGCATGTTTACTGACAGTCTACTTCCTTATTGGTGGAAAAAAGGCTGATTTTTAGTGTTATAAAAATATCATTAAATGATGCTATTTTCTTGGTCATTTTGGGGTTTAAAAAAAAAAAAAAACTTTTTTTTTTTTTTCAAACTATGTAAAATAGAAAATTACATAAAAGATTTCTGTGCCATTGTTATCCAAGTTTCTGGGCAACCCTAGTTTTGATTGGCAGAACCTGTTGTTCTGTCTTATCTATATTACTGTAGGACCTGCTTCACCAATTGTGGTCCATTACCCTATTGTCCCAGGTCACATACAAACATAAAACTAATCAATCCTGTCTCACAATGCTTACAATTGAAACCAAATATGAGAGATACCAGATGATTATGGACACAGAAGGGAGCACAAAGAAACAATAAGGTGGTGATATTCATGACATAGTAGTGACAGCATGCTAGCCAGAAGTGCAGTCATTGTGAGGAAACTATTGCTTGAGCAGTAAATAATGTAATCCACAAAGGTGGGAGTTTTGAAATAAAGAAGATAAGGTTGCCATCTGCTTTAAATTGAAAGAGTTCCCACTCAGTTCTCAGGGACTGTGCAGGTTTATATCAGCTGAAACAATAGCCTGTAACTGCTTAGGTGAAAATCATATTTACATTCAGAACTGGACCTTCTTTTCTTAGTTATCGTGGAAGACGTTAATGAAGAAGGACCTGTATTTGAAAAGCCCTCATATTTCCAGATCCTCCTAGACAATTCTACAGCTGGCACACTGATAGTAGATATCAATGCAAGAGATGAAAACAAAGGTTATGATGAAGGCATTTTCTACAATATTACAGGTATGTCTGAAAAAATCTCATGGGTATTTATTACTGTTGTAGTTGCATACTGCTAAGCTATTAACTACTTTTGCAAAATGAAGACCTTGAAAAAGTCAAGTACAACAAAACTGATTTTGAATGATCCCGTTCAAAACCGATGGACACACGTGTGGAAGTACAGTGTTTTAAATCATCTATGCATGAAGCTGACTTTTTTGGGGAGAAATTATATTATAGTATTATACAAAAATTCTGATCAGAATAATGACATCCAGTGAGCGAGTACTATAGAAATAAAGTAGGAAATCCTCGTCCTACAGAAGAGATTGGGAATTCTGGATTTCACTTGTAACACTGCCTTTAATATGAAACCTAATGAAACACAGGATACAGCAGGTACATTTGGGTGGAATTAACACGACGGTATATCTGAGCTCCAATAGTTACACCAGATAACTGCATCTGCATCTACCATACTTGTATGGTTTCTATAGCTGTCATGCATCAAGGATGTGTTGTAGTCTTCAACCAAACGCCTGGAAGACTCAATGCCTAATTGATGCTCAGCTCACATCATCACAACACTGATAAGGTATTCCAGGCCTTTGGGACTGGATACAAGATTCAAGGAGGATAGCAAGTACCAGCGATTGCTGAAGACTGGGTCTGAGATTTCTCATCTAATACCTAAGAGGAGGTTACTGAGAAGATGGAGCTAAGCTCTGCACTGAGGAGCATGACAGAAGAATTAAACGTAATAGTCATAAGGTGAAATGGAAGGTTCTGACTGCCATTAGGGGGAAAAAATCTCCACTGTGAATATAAGGGGGAAAAAAAGTCCTCTATGAGGATAACTGTGCACTGGAACAAGCTGTCCTGAGAGATACCCTGGAGATTTTCAGCACCAGACTGGACAAAACCCTGAGCAACCTACTCTGATTTCATTGATTATCCTCCTTTGAGCAAGAGGTCGGACTGGAGGCCTCAAGGGCCCGTTACAGGCCCTTTACAGGCCCAAAGGATTCTGTGACACAGATACAGTATCAAGAGAGGCTTGATACTGCTTCAAATGCTTTGTCTTGCTTCAAATCACATACAGAGTAGCCTTTCAACCCAAGTTGCTCTAATTTTGGGCGTATAATTCAGTCACTGGTCTCTGCTGGCTCTGTTAAACATTTCCAACACTTGGTTTTCTCTCTTCAGATGGAAACTCAGAAGGCCTCTTTAGTCTTTCCAGTACCACAGGAGAGCTGACATTAACAAGAGACTTACACAGCCAGGCTGTTCTCCTGCATTACTCATTGACAATCACTGCAACAGATTCAGGTCTGCCACCGCTTTCAACTTCTGTAAAGGTACTACATTTTTTCTTTAGTGTCTACTTATACAGTTTATTCACTGTTTTATTCTAAACTGAGTGTAACAGCAACGGGCAATGGGCATTAGTGAGGCAAAACTGCAAAATGGGAATGGGAATGTCAGTCTCAGTTCTGTTTCAGGAACAGGATACAAGATGATAATATTTACAAAGTTATGCTGCGGTAGCAACTGCTCAGTACATCACTTGTCATTATTTTGATCATTCACCTTTAGAAAAGATCCAAGACAGAGAGAAACTGTGAACTATGAGGGAGGAATTTTATAGAAATGGAGACTTCTATGCAAAGTCAAAGAGTGGGACAGTCAGAGGGGACATAATAGAAGTATGTGATATAATAAACAGGAGACAGTTGTTCTTACTTCCCTGTAAGACAAGGAAAAAAAATATAAATTGAAGAGTAAGAAATTGAAATATGCAAATGAAAATATTTTTGACAGTGTTTATTACTGGCTGCGATGTTTTGCCACTAAATATCACAGAATAGCATAATTCAGAAAAAGAGAGTAGAAATGCATAGGGATAAAAACGTAGAAAATCACATTTTAAGGTTCTGTTGAATATAGAGTTATAAAAACATTGTCCTTCAGAACATCAGACAGCAGCTGGCTGGCAACATTTAGAAAAAATTTGTATTTTTAAGATGTAGTAGGCATTATTTATTTACTGCCTGACACAATTTTTCATCTATAAAATCATTTATAACCATTTAAAAATATTGTACTTACAAAATCCTGCTCTGGTCATACATACTCCAGTGGAATAATTTGTTACAAATATAGATCCTCCTTCTGAGAGCTGTTTAGCCAGACAAGTAATTTGTATTTGCTCTATGTGAGGAATTGGAAACAATCCCTCTGTATATTTAGGAAAAATACATCTGAACTTAAATTAGTGAGGTTGATGACTTTTTTTTTTTTAAACTAACCTTTGCTACCTTCGAGATGTTAAGGTGTCAAACTCAGCATGCAGCAATCCTAGGCTTTTTCTTACTGAAAAAGTTTAAAACTTCTACTATAGCATACCTCAAGAAAATTTTGCTTAACATGAAAGTGTAACCCTTGTGGTCACGTTCTTTTCTCTGCAGGTGTCAGTAACCATAGCTCCCATCAACATTTCATTCCCAGTGTTCTCTGAAGCAGTCTATCAGCCTACACCTCTGAGTGAGAAGATACTGCCAGATTCATTTGTTGTACAGATCAGCGTGTTGTATAATGTCCCTGTGATATACAGCATCGTGTCTGGAAATGAAAAGGGTAAGCTTTTTAAGTGAACTAACAAGGAACATGATATGTTAAAGAACTATTGTTGCAGACAACAATGTTTTGGATTGCTTCTTGTCTCCCTTTGCTTTTATCGCAGTTCTACAGCCATGAATACTGGGTATGTATCAACCAGATTTACAAATTTGATATGGATCAAGTGCAGGCACATGATTGAATTTCTGTCAGATTAGTTAGAGTAACATGATACAGATCTGACTACACTGGCTGTATGTGCTTTTTTGTCTGCTACAGAAAGATCAGGTAGTACCTGATCAGGCAAAAAGTTACAGTGACTGGAGAAAGAATACCTAAATCAGCATAAAAACTGCTGGTTAAAAAACAAACAAACAAACAAAAAAAACCCACACCTAATTCAGCAACGTTTTCTTAAACACAAGTGTGTACCATGAGTATATATGGGACAAGTGTATCAGTGCTTTGTGTCATGCGTTTTATTTTTATTTTTTAGACTAATATTAAACTCATAAAGCTAATATTATTGGGTCATCAGATGTAGTCAGTTTGCACTTCTCTTTATGAAAAGTGTTTTGTTTGAAGTTGTGGTCTCACAGAAGTTATCCGCAGCATCCCTCATCTTCATTCAGAAGAGGACTTCATAGGAAATAAAATAATTGCTTACTGAAGCAGAAACAAAGACCAGCTGAACAGAGAGTGGTGGAATGAACTTCTCCCCATTGGTTTTCCCATTCTGACCTTCTTGGTTATTTGTTTTTGTTAATTGTAGCCATGGATATGTCGGACATTCTTGAAAATCCATGTTGAATTTTATTTTATTCTTTGAAGAAAACTGTAGCATGCGATATTCATATAAATAATATGTAGCTTGCATTGAAGTCTTCATGTCTTCAGTTTTAACTAATAAAATCATAAACACAGTAACTTCTTTTTCTGTTGTTTTTTAACCAGGGTATTTTGTTATTGATTCATCCACTGGGATCATAAGAACAGAAAAGAAATTGATAGTGGAAGATTTCCCAGTTATTTTAAATGTGAGAGCAACAGATTCGTCCAACGCCGGCATATTCAGTGAAGTTTCTGTGCACGTGGATGTCATTGATGAAAATGATTTCCCTCCAGTTTTCCCATCCTCTCTGCTAGAACAAAGATTGGAAGAGGTAAAAAAAGATGTCATCCAAACTGAATCACTATAATGAACCCTCAAATAGTAATTACCAAAAAAAGGCTGGGGGGGGCTTGTGTTCAGTATACGAGTAAACATACTGAAACTGGACAGGCTTTCTGTTCTGCCATGTGATATTTTAGGTTTTAGTTCAACCTGAAAATCCCAATACATAGAGAATGGTCTAGAAGTGTGGACTTATTGAAGGAAAAGTGAATCTTTTGCTAATACAGGGCTCCATGAAAGAAAAAATAGCCACTCCTATGTTGCATTTTTGTTCACAGAGCATCTTCAAGTACATTCACAGACAGACTCGCTTTGTCTTTTGTAAAGAAGTTTTTGCAGAGAAGTAGCAGAAACAAGTCTTCTCTAAATTAGCATACTTCTCTTGTTCAAACACTATCTGCTATGACTCTTCTTGCCAATAAGTAATTGGTGGCAGAAAACAAGCCAATTTTCAGTCTGTGGCTATTACGTTACAATAGCATGCAATGGAAGCCACAGCATTTAATTATGCAACAGGATCTAGGTAACGTTTCGCTTTTCAGCATTTTGCATGCTTTAATCTGCTTGTTACTTTAAAAAACAAACAAACAAAAAAACTGATGACGTTTATATTTTGTATACCACATACCTTGCCTTTGAGCTTATCGGCTGATTCATGAACTTTGTCCTTAACAGCTACAACTAACTTGAAATCTAGTCCATTTCTAACATTGAGCTAAATATATTTTTAATTATTACACCTATTTTTAATGTTCCCAGTTGATTGAATGGAGAAGATTTAGTGTCGCATTTCCCAACCTCAAAAATTGATTTCCATGTGAAATATTTACACAGAATTACTTGTTGGATACCAAGTTGGATCACATAACTTGAGATCAGGTCTCAAATGGCCATGCGAGTGAAATGTTGATGTTTACTGTCCATCTGAATGCAAACAACATTTTAACAGAAGAAATAGATCATGTATTTTTAAAAGAATAATTATTAGCCAAATAGTGTTCAGACAGAAACATGATTCTGAAGTTGAGAACATCTCTTTAATTTCAAAGGAGTACAGGCTATTAATTATGAATAATTCCTTAACAGCAAGTCAGACACTTGAGATTAATATTTGACCAGTTCTAAAACATGGCAATTTTGTTTCTGAAGATCACTGCCATAGGTAGTGACATGGAGGGGAAATAGTCTGTTCTGTAAATTCAGGAAAACAAGAGTTTCTCTCACTATGCTGAATGAATTGTATAATTTTGATTTTAAAGTGTTTACACTACTTTAAGTGTATGCAGTGTCTGTCTCCCCCCATCACATAATTCAAGAAATTGCAACTAACCAAACCCTGTCACAGCCTCAATCTGCTTTTCATTGACAGAATTTACCTGCTACTGAGATTGTCCAGCTGAAAGCTCAGGATAATGATACAGGTAGAAATGGTTTACTAACATATGGCATTCTCAGTGGAGACAAACTAAAATTCCGGGTAGATGAAGCAACTGGAATTCTTTATTCCACTGCCTCCTTTGATTATGAAGAGGAACCTACAGAGTATCAGGTTTGCTTTAGATTTCTGAAACCTCTTAGTTTTTCAGAACTTTTTATCTTCTCCTTGGATAATTGGTGACATTTTTGTTTTGATTTAGCTTGCTATTGCTTTAACATTTTACGCACAGTTTTAGAATATGAGTATCTCAAGATGTGGTGCATTATTAAAGCAAGATGCTGCCTGTAGACTATTATGCCTAACCTGAAATTCAAGCAAGGCTCATAGTTCACCAATCTTGCAAGCTCTCAAACACTTCAGCACATGAATAACTAACTTCACAATGACAGCTCTCGTATTCAGTGTAGTCTATTTGCTTGAATCTGTACCAGACTGAGATCTTGGAGATAAGATGATCATTTTATCTTCTTTACTGTTGCTGTTACTGCTGAATATTTTTTATAATCTTATTTTGCTTCAAGCAAAAATGCTGAATTTGTTGGTTGTATGTAAAGACTTTTTTTTGTTGTTGTTAATCAAATATGCCTGAAGTTTTCAATAATTATTTTGAAGTGAATTCAGAACTTGAGTTTACATTTCTAAGAATCCACTGAGTTTAAAACTCACACAGAGTTTTTTAATCCTGATGCAAATACCTGCTTATATGATTTCTCCTTTCAAATAATCGTGTAACTTACAGGTTGTGATATATGCTGAAGATGATGGAATCCCTGAGAAGAAAAGGGGTTACTGCACAGTTGTCATAAAGATCATTGATGTTAATGACTGGCCACCTGTGTTTGACCTGGTGACTCCATTCAGTGTTAATGAAAATGTGGCTGTGGGATTCGTAGTTGGAAAAGTCACAGCAACCGACAGAGACACAGGAGACAATGCCTTTATTCTTTATAGCCTTACAGGTAACAAGGGATTCACTTACTGCACTGGAACAACTATCACTTTGTTGTGTTACACTGTTATGAGTGTAAATAGCATTATGTGAGTTAGCTCCTAACTCCTTTCCACATAAGCTGAGAAGGTTCAATTTCACCTGACTTAGTATTTTACTAATTTGTGCTCGTATAACTTTCACAATGATTGAGTAGCAGCTTCTTTTGCAGAACCTACAACTGTTTTAAATACTACTAAATTAAACCTCTCCTCAGCTAGTCAACTGTGATCATTTTACAGCTACATAGATCAGATGTAAATGGTATCACAAGTGTGTCAGGGACCTGAAACACTATCATGGGCTGTTAGAGAGCTGCTTTCTTCACCCTTGTGCTGGACAACTTTACCTCTGCAGCAGAAGTGGCACAACAGGCAGCAGGTTGCCTACTCTGATACCTCAGATCTCTGCCCAGGCTATTAATGTAAAGGACCTTTAACTTAATTTTACATTAACATGACAGCTTGTGAACTCCAGTGACTGAGAGCTCTGGTTTGTGCTTCCTGTCACATTTATCTGTGGTAGCTGATGGAATTACACTTGGGAAGAGCACCCCTTTTGCCACTGCCTCTAAATCTTACCGAGATGGAGATTTAGAGCTGCCTGCACCAAAGCCTGTAGGCATTGAAATATTTGTTTTTGTACCATCAAGAGCAATGTATATAAGGTTTATGTATATTTTAGTGTCCTTTATTTCCAATATGCACACAGACTTTAGGGTGGTTTTGGACCAGGGAAGCCAAAGACAGTAAAGCTCACTGCTGTGTCTTTCAGCAGTCATGTTGATTTCTCTTTAGATCTCTGTGCTACTTAGTCTACCTTCATTAGAGCCAGAATAAATTCAGTGACACGTCATCTTAGAGATTTTGCAGGAGCACTGTCTAGTTACAGTGTTCATGCTCAGCAACAAGCAAATGAGACTGAACATACAGAAGGTCAGAGGACTGTAAAAGTGCCTATGAACACCTCTGATCTCCTCTAGCCTCACAGAGTTGTGCAGACTAGGAGGAACTTGTTTCTCGAGATTTACCCCACAACTCCGATGTGCTGTCCATCATCGTTTACATGGCTCAAGCATTATTAATTTATGAGTGAGACGTGAATCTGCAGAATTTGTTGACCTGTTGTGTTGGCTCACATTTCAAATGCTCATCCACTCAATCTTTTCTGTTTTTCTTCTACATTATCTATATGATATTAAAGACTGGTTTCGATGAGCTCAAGATACGACTAAACATAACATTTAAGAGTGTAGTTAATTATGTGTTTCAAAGATGTATTCACTGATAAAGCTTCTTTGATTGTATCTCAGATGGTGGAGGAAATATATTTGAAATAGATGAAATACTTGGGAACATTAAGATAAAGAATTCTCCAGACTATGAAACCATGAATAAGTACAACCTGACAGTGAATGCAGTCAACAACAAGTCTGCCCCTTTCTATCAGGTAAAAGAGCTTTCTAATGAAGAGTGACACTTCCAGTCAGAGTAGATTTGAACTAGTGGGAGGTAGGTCTATCAAAGACAGTTATTGTGCAACATAAATTAGTCTCCTAATCATGGTTAGGGTCAGATTTTTGCCCGTGGTGTCCATGCTGAGGAATATTATCTTCCATAAATAGTTGAAATACTTTATAATCATGCATGGTAGAATTTGTCCCTGAAGTGTTTGCTGACTAACCTCTGCGGGTGTGCAGGAATTATGCTTTTAGTTAGTACTATAAATACTGTGTTAACTTCATAGCAGCAAAAGTAATTTTCAGTCGATTGTTCTAATCCTGCTATATTGCTTTTATTTGAAAAGGTATTATACACTTATTTAACAGTAGTAGAACATCCCAAGTTCCCTTATCTGCATCTAGCAGTGGTAGTAGGACATATGGCTTCCTAAACATATCCTATTCTTAACCATTCTGAAACCTTTCAAGAAGAAGAATCCTAATGCAAATTTAAATTCCTGCTTCTTTTGTATTAAAATTCTGTAGAGATCTTTGATGTCGAGTTCACAAAGTTAAACCTAATGCAGTCGTTTATTACACCATTTTCAAATTCTGATTTATACTTCCTGTTGCATATGCAAATAACAAAACTACTTAAGAAATAAATAAGACATCCTAAATATTCTAAAATTATTTTATTTAATAAATAAACCTTTTTTTTTTCTAGGCAACCACCACTGTCACTGTTCTAGTGATTGATGTGAATGATAATGCTCCAGTGTTTGATCAGAATTCCTATTCCACTTCTATAAACATGATTAATCCTGTTGGTGCTCACATCATAACTGTACACGCCTACGACAAAGATCAGGTAACTACTCCTGTTTGATTTTGACACTGCTTTAAGCTGCAGCCCAAATATACTTTTCTTTGTTCTACTGATATGAAACACCAACTGTAGCAGAGAGCAAATTATGATTGATTAGCAGCACTGTGAACTGGAAATTAGGAATTTTATTGTTTCTGCTCTGATGCTGATCTACTTTGGGCAATTTTTTTTCAGCTACATTTGCCTTAATTATTCCCCTTAATATTTGGATTTGTACTAGTCTCTCAGACATATGTAAGAACTCAAGCAATTTAGTGACTGTGAAATTATTTGAACTTCTGAAATGGAGGATTCTTTAAAAACTAAGCATCATGTAGCTGGATTGAACATAGAAATGTCTGTTCACCAAATGCCTCTATACCCCAGCTAATTCTGTTTCCACCTTTATAAGTAATTTTGTTTAACTGACTGATTGATCTGTACTGCACCCACACCAGGTAATGTCCAGGCACCAGGAGAGATATCAGTCAGTAAGATCATCACGACAACATCAATATTATTTATACAATTTAAAAGATGAAACATCTGGAAGTGACAGCAAAACATGAATATCAGGTGTCTTCCTAATATTTCATGCAAAACTTTGTTTATAATAGCAGCAGTTGAGATATATGGCTGCAAATAATTGAAAGGCCCTTTCTGTTATATTTGCTATTACTTCATATAAAAAATTGTTTTATGAATGTTGCTAGACTGAGAATGCTTCATGAAGAACTAATGAAATTGTCGTCCTTCAGACATGTCTGGTCCTCTGCTCTGTACCCTGTCAGGATTGTGGGGCACAGTCCAGCTCTGAAGATATTAGACTTTGTTTCTATTCCTCCCTACTCCTGAGATAATCACAAATTTACAGATTACATACTGACAATAGATGCTCATGGCAGGGTTTGATCCTGCTTCTGTGGAGCCATGGGAGAAGAGAATATAACATTTTTCAGAAATACAGAGCAAAGAGTGATAGGGTAAACCCTAAGGCTTGTCTTAGAAAAGTGATGAAAGTGATGTGAGTGTAGGCAGGAAGGAATAGGGCTTATACTCACAGCAGTGGGGAGGCTGCACTTCTCCTCAAAGTGCCACAAGGACCCAAGGGACTTTAGCTTATTCTTATTGACATTGCTCCTTTAGGTTACTCTCTTGCTAGGCTAAGTACCCCCATCTACATGTCTAAACTTAATATTTTTTCTTTAAAGACTTTTTTTTTCCATTTTTGCTGTGTAACTCACAAACTACTTCTGAATTTTCTTCTGCTTTGTTTTCATCAGCACCCATCCTACCATAGATAATCCCAAATTTTCATTTAGACATTTTTTACATCCCTTGTTTCAGTGTTTATCCTACCCTTCAACATGTACTCCCAGTGCATGTAGTTTTATTTAGTACTTTAATGAGATTTCTTATCCTGGAAATTCATTATTACTACTGATATCGCTATCAAAATATAGTTCTCTGTACATTTTACAGTGTGGGGAAAGTTTTATAGCACCCGTGGAAAATGAATAGTTATTTGTAACTCACTTTGACAGACGAGGAATCTGAAGCTCATTGTCCAAAATCATGTGGGGAGTCTAGCAGAAAAATAAATCTTCACTTCACTTAGCAATATCCTGCTCTTCCAACCCTCTCTCTGAAAAATCTATATGTTCTGGTTTATGAACTTTGATTTCAAAACTATTGAGTTAATGTTTTTGTATGAGCTATGGTGGTCTAAAAGTTTGTGCAAAGCTCCAGGTCATTATGGACATAAAATCTCCCTAAATGCACTGTTATATAAGCTTGTGTTTTTAAGACTATAAATATGTATGGGTCTTGGGGCCATACATAAAGCATGAAAATTAATTTTCGGGGATGGGGGGAACATGACGATTACTCTGTTCATTGGCTGCTGCTGCTCTAGTGTTACAATTTCAGCATGAAGTAGCTGTGAGTCCTGATTCTGTCTAGTTAAGTAAAATGCCTCTGGCATTTTGTCAATTTAAGCATGGAAATACTAAGATTCTGGCGAGTCTGTGCTACAGGACTGGGAGCACGAAAATTACATGGTCCTGCAAGCAAAAGTGACATTGCTCCTTTAGGTTACTCTCTTGCTAGGATAAGTACCCCCATCTACACGTCTAAACTTAATATTTTTAATTATCTTAATCTTAATAAAGTTGTGTTCCTTTCATGGCAGGGGCAAAATGGCCTTATCGAATACTACATCCTCCCAGATATAAACTTCAGCGCATTCTTCCTGATAGAAGATAGGAGCGAGGGGAAAATAATAACAACTGGAAACCTGCCTAGTTCTGAAGAAATCCGGTTAACAGTGATGGCTGAGGACAAAGGCTCTCCATCTTTAAACAGCACTGCTGTGATTACTCTTAATGTGTTCGACAACCGTCCATTTGTTCCTCAGTTTAATGAGAGCCAAATCAGGTGAGGCTTTCATAATGTAACTGGTACATATTTGTCAGGTAGTGGAAAACACAGTAAAGCTGAAAGTTGAAGATAATTATCATAGCATTGCTGTCCCCTTTGGTGTGCACAAAAGGACATTAGTTTTTATTGTTGTTTTGAGCTGTGGCAAACAACTAGAGGGGATGGGGCAGAATTTTCCACAGATACCTTATTCTTAAGGACTTAAATCTTGAAGCCTTTCAGCACAACAACTGCTGGGAAATTTAACATTGTTTTATCATTTGTCTTCTATATTAGCATTTCAGTGTTGGAAAACACGGGAGTGGATCATTTAATTTACACTTTTGTTGTGGCTGAAACTTTAGGAAAACCGATTGTTTATACAGTTGTATCTGGCAATGAAAAAGGTGAGTACTATTTCCCTTAGGACTTGAAATAACTAAGTTAACATGCTAACCTGTCTTTTGTGTGGTAGATGCCACTGTATTTAAATGAGGAGATGGAGAGCAAGGATAAAAGTGTGTGTAATTTCTTTGGAGGAAAAAAAATAAAAGCACACAAAGAACTTCCTTCAGAGCTCTTCAGCATGAGAGTTTGTTAATCTCCTTTGGCTAAAGATGTGGTTATAACTTGCCAATGGGTTCTGATGGTCTTAAGTTAGGGTAATTTTTGGGCTAAGGAAGCTAAGATGAAGCTTTCATACACAAGCAGCTTCCTCCTTGCCAATCTCTTTTAGTCTATCATTTCCTTACACTCGCACCTTTCAGGGCATCTGGCCTTCTTCAGCTTTTGCAGCTGTGATATGACTCCATTTGCACACAAAAACCAGGAGTAATTAAAAACTGATAGAAAACTTGGAAAATGTGTGCAACAAGAGGCTGCAGTTTTATTTTTCAAAGTAGCTGCTCCTTTTCATGTTTAAGGCTTGTTTGTTCTGAGGTGCCCCCCAAGCTGTGGTGCGTCCACTGCTTAGCCAGTGGTAGTGAAGCACTTCATATTTGTAAGAGGAGAGGGCCCATGGAAGCATCCTAAGAGAAAATGAGACACAAAAGGTAGGACAGCCACAGGTGAAATGGCAGCTATAACAACGGAGGTGCATGTTTTTCCTTTCAGGTCATTTTAGGTTGGATCCAGAAAGTGGTGAGCTGAAAACGGGAATTAATTTGAACTATGAGGAGACTTCTCAGTATGTGATTGTAATTGAAGCAAATGCGAATGTCTCATCTGCTGCAGTCCAGTCTTCAGGTAACTTTCCTGTGAAGGGCTTTCCAACTTCAATCAGGGGCAATGAATGCAAGATATTTCTTTGCCTTCTGTATTTGCAACTAACTATAGGAATCAAGATTCTCTTCAACTGAAAAGTCTGGTGTGAAAGACAAGCAGCTGAAGGTCGAGGCTGTGCAGAGAAAAGCAGTAGCTTTCCTCCAAGGGTGCAAACTCTCACAGGGTCTTACTGTGGTCTCAGAAAAGAACGTAATACCTGGGCGTTGGACTCCATAGCATGAACTGGAGGGACCTGGCTGTCCTTTGCCCAGTATAGCAAAGCCAGCTGTGCACTGCCTGTTCTCCCCAGGGTCCCGGAAGTCAAACAGAGCTCCTCTGGGCACGTCTCAACTGCGTTCACTTCCTTCTCCTTCATCCTCACATGCAGCCGAGATACTGCTGTAAAGCCACAGCCTGCCCTGGCCTCTGAAAGTTGTGCCTTGCTGATGTTTGTTGTTGCAGACACGAGGCTGAGCAGCACTCGAGATAACCTGTGTTTGTTTAACAGGCCTGTTTGCTCCAAACGTGGCAATGCTGACAATCTCAGTGCAGGATGTAAATGAAGAGCCAGCATTTTTGCAAAGCGTCTACTCTGCTCGGGTACCAAACTCTGTGCCATACAAGTATCCGGTTATTACAGTTCAGGTAGAGTATCTGTCTGTACTATTCACAAGGACAGAAATCTTTTGAAAGATTTGAATTTCTTTCGCATTTAAATTAGGCTAAAAGAGCTGTTAAATCTGCTCTCAAATGCTTGAGTCAAATTCTGCCCACCATCCAGGTTTATCATAATGCAGGTGAAGGATGGGGTGTTTAGGGAACTGGTCCATACCTGTCCTACCAGTGGTTCTGTCAGAAGAATGTGCAGTCTGTTCTGACTCCTGGCGCTGCCTAAAGGTATGACGCCTCAAGGATTACATACTGCACAGACTACTGTTCTCTCTTTGGTACTATTACTTGCTTTGTTACCATCAAACCCAAATAGGAAATGAGATACAAAATGGAGCAATTCTTGTATTTTTCTTTCTAAGTCGGAGGTTTCTCAGTTCCTATAGTCTGCTTCCTTTATGCCTGCAGTTGTAGAATCCTCCTAGACTTTATAGGAAATTTATTTCCCCTTTCATACCCGTGGTTTGATTCTGACAGCTTGTGTCCCACTTTGTTAGTGCAAAGGGAAAAAATACGACAACACTTTCCTAAAATAGTCCAGTCTTACGAATAAAAACTGCAGTTTTATGATCGAAGGGTAATGAACAGCCCAAAAGACATACACTGAGTCTCATAATCATCTTTTCTTCTTTTTTTTTTTTTTTTTTTTTTTTAAAACCCAGGCCACAGATCCAGACTCAGGAGACAATGGACTTCTGCTGTACAGTTTAGTGAATCATCAAACAAATGAATTTGACATCAATGAAAATACAGGGCAGATTTTTACAGTTTCTATAGCAGGAAAGGTTGGGACATTTTATCTGGAAGTCCAGGCTGCAGACCAAAGTGGAAAAGGACTCACGGCCCAGACAAAAGTCAATGTAAGAAAGATTGCTATTTATAGTATTGATTTTCTTCCATGTCAAAGCTGTGTATACAAGAAGGACTAGGTTTGGTAATGACCAAAAACAAACAAACAAAAAATAATAATAACATGCAGTGAGACTGTTGGTAATGCCAGTATCTACCACATATGTTCAGGCCAGAATTACAAGGTTGCTGTTTCCTTTAACAGATAAAAATCTGTTGACATGAAAATTGACTTTTAAAGGACAATTACCTGCTTATGGAACAAATTAATCTCTTAACTAACTCCAGCCATGGCTAGATTAACAAAGCTGCCTTGAGATGAGGGAGGTTGGGATAAGACTGGAGAGAACCATTTGGCAATTACTGTGAGCACAGGAACAGGAGGAAGGATCTAACCTATTTCTGGGAGAAAGTTACTCTTGAGTTATTCTTCCCTGGAAAGAAAGATCTACCTTGACTTATGAGTTGTTATCAGGTATTACAATTTGATATCACTTCCTCCCTCCTTGGTGCAATTTCCCCAGGATATCCTCTTTATTAGTGCAAGAACCTCCATGTAGATGCACAGCAGATACATTTTACACCAAGTCTCATCCACTCCAATGAAGATTTGAAACATAAAATTAGATAAGCATCCTTTAAATACTGCATTTATAATAACTTGTGCATGCAGATCACTGACAGGTATAACTGGAATTGTGCAGAGAAATCCAGATTTATTTATCCATACCTAATTTTGGAAATCTGTTTCATGAAATTGCATGCATGCAAAGAGAATGCAAGATATGAAAATCCGGCAAACTCTTCCCTGAAACCTTGCTCACAGGCATAGTAGAGTTCTATATTGGTTCAGTTACAATTTATTAAGTTCTTCAACTTTAGAATTGCCTAGAATGCTATCTTAAAAACTGCTTTCTATTGAAATTACTGATGTAAAAAGTTATGATCTCTCATTCTTAGCATCACCATCAGAGTCTTTTTTTGAAAGTCAATCTTGGAGAGAGATGTAAATGCTTTAGAAAACCTTACAGGCAATTTCTTTATTTCTTAGGTAACTGTTGATTCCAGCTCCAGTAAAAACATTGTGGTACTTGTTCTTAATCAGAAGATCAATGTTGTTGAAAAAAGCATTGCTGAAGTAGAAAGGTATTTATGAAACTGTGAAGCTTATTCTGATATAATATCTGGTGACAAATGTAGAGCTCCTTTGAGATAGGGGTCTGACAGCTTACAGGGGAGCTGATACAGCCAGCCCTCATGAAAAGCTAAGCCTTCAAATTGATGTAGTGCAGGATAATTTGAGGGAATTCACAGGAATCCGTCAGAAAGATATGCCAGTTCTTACCTGTAAGGCTTTGGCCTGAGCTGACAAATGTCGAAGTGTTGTTGGACTAGACGATTTCAAGATATTCCTTCCTACCTCAATGCTTCTGTAATTTTCAACAGCCTAGGAACAAGTTTATTTATTTATTTAATAATTTTTCATGGATTGTAGGCCCAATATACACATGTGGACACAGATTGGATAGAGGATGTACTAATCTTTCATTCTTTGACAAGCGTCCTAAGACGAGTCCTCAAAACAAACTCACTTAATACAAATGAGAAAATCCCCCTTGTGGCACAGCAGCAGTGCTTTTCAAGGTCTCAGCCCCTACAACCCTAGGGGATTAGCTAGCAATGTGTGGATGGCCACAGTAAAGTGAAAAAACACATTTTGGCCTTTCTGTGTTGTTAATGAAGACACCTAATACTTTGATTATACATAAACATGTATTTACATTGGAAATATCAAGTCCTGTGCTTTTGAGGGGAAATAGCTTTGAAGAATGGAAAAATGAGTTTGACATTGTTATGCCGCCAATTTCTTGTTGGTAAAAATTAAATGGAACCCCTAGAGCTCCTCCTGTCTTGGAAGCAGCTGGTACTAACTTCTATCAGAATGATGGATTAATGGCACCAATGGTCTGATCCAGCAAGAAAATCTCTTTATTAAATAACTGGGAGAAAACAGTAAGGATTATGAGAACAAATTTCCCTTTTCCCCACCTTTACTGTTCATGGTACGCCATAGGTATCACTACCTGTATTTATCATAAAAAGTCAAGTATGAAACGGACCATATGTCACTTTGAAAAGCATGACTAGACATACGGTATACTATGCAATATTGGTTATGAAATTTAGGTATTAAGGGTTTGTTAATCCTTCTTTTCTCTAATTGTTCAGTTATGCTAATGGCACCTAGCTAAGAATTTTCAGGCTATGTACGAAAGTTTTATAGCATCTACTAACGAAATATACTTTTGTTTAATAGTCAGAGACAAGGACTGGATATTATTTTTCTCTGCTACTCAATCACCCAATGATATTGGGCAAAAAGCTTAATTCCTTTGCTGATGATAATCCTGCATTTTGACATCCTTAGATTAAAATGCTAAATATCTGCAAAATATTGTATTAAGTACTACTTTTCTATCATTTAATTTCCAGTGTTAAAAGAATTTGTCATTGCCCAGTTAATTAACAATGTTCTCTTAATATGATGGCAGAGTCATAGAAGATATACTTGCATGGAATATATACATTGTTGATGTTTATTCCAATGAGTTTGAAAGAAGAACAAGAGAAAGCACTGATGTAACCTACATAAAAATCATTGCTGTTGATGAAGCAAACCAGGAAATACCTGCAGAAGATGTAAAAAGGTTTGTATAGTCCATCTTCTGGGTATCACATCTATACAGCTAGGTTTTGTTTCCCTTAACATTATTAATGTCTCAAGTAGATGAGTTTTGATGACATAACAGTTTCTCTGGTACTTACCTAACAGCTCAAACTGATTTTTTAGAATTCAGAAAGCTTACATTATTTATTCAAAGGTAATATCCAGAGTCTGTTGAAAGCGTGAATGTGGCTGTTTAATTGTGCAAAATAAATTTTAAAAGTCAGTTTTACAGAAAATGGAAGCAGAAATAATGCCACTAAAATAGATGTTGCCTTCACTTCTGAATTGCAGAATTTTGATTAAAAACTTAAATTTCAGTTGTATTTTACATTTGTTTCATAACCTTATAGTGGTACGAATGCATGTTCACGCAAACATACTATTAAGGGGAGCTGCTGTTTAAAAGCAAATGATTTCTAGACTCAACACCTGTGTGTAACCAGAAATGGTTTGTGGTTGAAACAACTAAAAGAGCCTGTGGTCATAGGAAGCACTCTGCATGGACGATTTTAGGGACATGGTTTAGTGGGTGATAGTGGTGGTAGGGGAATGGCTGGACCAGATGGTCTTGGAGGTCTTTTCCAACCTTAAATGGTTCTATGATTCTATGATCCCTTTTCGCTGAAGAAAGCACTCTTGGTGTTTCTAAACTGTTTATATGTGGCTGCCTTGATCTGGATTTAGAGGATACTGACATCTCAAGTTCAGTTTTCCAAGTTTTGCATCATTTTAGTTCATAAGCAGCAGGACTGGTTGCTAGAAAATGGAATTTTTCCTGAATGGAAGACATGACAAGACAATCTTGGCAGACCAGGGTGTGAAATTCTGTTATTTTCTTCAGTACTCTGCAAGCCTAAATGAGGGTTTGACAAATCATTAGCATTTTAATTTTCTGTCTATAGAAAACTTATGGAGCAGAAGGCAACCATTGAGAAGGAACTTCAGAAGATATTTTCAACATCTGTTACTGCTGACATAGAAGAGACTCCTGCTGACTCGACAACTCCTGAACTCATTGCAACTATTGTTCTCAGTGTTCTGTTAGCCTGTACCCTCATAGCCTTCCTGGTATATGTGGTTATTTCTATAAAAAGGAAAAGGTATGCATATTTTTACTTTAACAATGTAGTTTAGACTGACAACAGTTAGTTTACTTTAAATGTCAACTTGAAAAAGACTAATCTGATAAATTGTTCATATTTGGATCAAGTATTGCCTAAGATTTGCCGTCTATCAAAATAGGCTTTTTACTCTAGGTATTAGACACCTCTCAATATACATAACTTAAAGTTGGTTTCTTTTGTTTTTGGCACAAAGCAACAGCAGAAACAAATACTTTTAAAAACAGAAATGTGGATAGCAGAAATTTCTGGCTGTGAAGGGGGCCATAAGTACCTGTAATATACACGTGTTAAGTCTTCTCTAACCACATTAACTTGTGTACTGAAGTCAAGGGACGTTTTGTTGCTGACTTCAATGCCTGTAGGACTATGTAGATGAGGAAAAGAAATATGTTTTCAAGAGGTTAGCTCATATTTACACTATTACGATTAATATATAATCAAAAAATAGGCAATACTGAAAACTAATTGCCAGAGTAATACAGAAAATAGATGCTGTATATTAAAACTATGATACCAATAACTTCATGTTCTATTTGGAAAACAATTGTAAAGCCAGTCTTTAAAAAGAATAAGCAATTTAATTTTAATGCATTTATCATTTTCAGATTGTATGAACAACAGTATTCAGTTAAGAAGCTACATGAAGTGGAGGGTATTGATAATCCAAATTTAGCTGACAAAAATGGAAGTCTGAACAACCTAGTGAAACCAGAGGATACAAATGAAGTGTAAGTAGAATGCTGATACCACAAATTTACATTAAAAAAAAAACAAACAGCCATATCAAAAGACGTGTTTCTTGGTTATTCTGGTAACATACAATTTTCCTTGCATCTTTCAATAGTGTGTATGTTGATTTCTAAGAACTGTTACAGTAATAGGCTATAGTATCTATGCTTTGAGGGAGCTAATACCTTTTAATCTTGCATCACAAATAATTATTGTTAAGCCTTATGCAGGAAAAAAGCTTTCAGGCTACAAGAAGCTACATATCATTCACCTGGGTAAAATCCCAGTAATTTTGAAATCAGCATACGTATTTCTCTGTTTCAGACAAGCCAAGATTTTTTCACGTAACTATTTGTAAGATGAAGGTGTTATGAATTCTCTTAACTCTCTTTCAGAAGAACTGAAACAATAGCATTTAACAACCTGCAGGATACCAAAGAAGGCAATGCTGACAAAGACGTACTTCAGGCCAATGAAAAGTGCAATTACCTTGAGACACTATTAGATATCAGCAGTGAACAAGAAAAAAAGGTAGCTTCTGAAAATGCCGCTCTACCTAGAAATGTAAGTGCCAAGCCACTGCCAAAATCACAACAAAACAGGCAATTGGCTTTTCAATTGCAATGAATGGAGTGAAAGTTATTTTACACTATTCATCAAATTACTGAAATAATTATTAAAAGACTGTAAACTTGTGACTGAACTCATCCATGCAAAAAAAAATCATAAGTAATGACCAGCTTTGAGGAGAGGCTGTTTGTCTTTGCTTAGGAGGGAGGAGGAGGAGGATTTTGTGATGCAGAAAAGGAGGGTGGGTCTCTTCCATCTTTTGCAGAACAAGTACAGGAAAGGGTTCTCGTGTGTTGCTGCTCCTAAAGCTTGCAGCTTTGAAGATGATGCTTTCATTGCAAGCTTCAGAGGCAGAATACACGTTAAAGTGATATAACTTCTGGTGCTTAGAATTTGTCCACTCTACCATCGGTAGCTTTGCCTCAGCCGTGTTCTTTGTTTTCTTGCAGGACTGCTCAAATCATGACTCAGCTCCTTCACTTACACCTGTCCCTGAGAAAGAAATAAAAGGAGTAAAATTTTCAGAAGCGGCAATTATTTTGGATACAGAATCTGAACTAGATGAGTCCGATGATGACAGTAACGATGCTTGACAAAGAGAACTTTTATGAAAGCCACAAAACCACTGTAACAATGCAAAATTAAATGTGTAATAATAGGGGGACGCTATCTGAATTTTAATGCTTGCTACTCCTGTTTGTGCTGTAAGAGATGGACAAGAAAGAAAACAAGCGATAGAGTTGCTTCTTACGGGGTATTTAATTCTGTGTGTTATGAATAAAAGAAGACAAAAGAAAAACACGAAAAAACCGGCCAGCTTCCTCCTGCGCTGCCTTTTCATTAGGGGTAGATGAAGCGTTCCTCAAGCCTTCATCCCCTTTTCTGTTCTTTCGCCTTTCCAAAAGGGGCGTGGAGGGCTGTTTCGTGCTGTTTGTGCCGTTTTCTTGTTACACGGCCGTGCTCTGCACACCCGCGGCGGCCCGGGCCCGGCGGCTGCGCCTCCTGAGGGGCCGGGAGCCGCGCGGAGCCGCCTCAGCGCCGCCTCGGGGGAGGGGCAGCTTCTGGCACCTTCTGGCCGCCGGCGCGGGCGGGCCGGGTGCCGAGGGCCGGGTGCGGAGGGCTGGGGGCAGCGCCATGGCCAAGTGGGGACAGGGGGACCCGCGGTGGATCGTGGAGGAGCGCGCGGACGCCACCAACGTCAACAACTGGCACTGGTGAGGGGCGGCCGTTGGCGGGGCTCGCGCGGGGCCCCCTGAGGCGGCCGCGGGCCGTGAGGGGCCGGGGTGGGCGCCCCGCCGCCGCCGGCCGCTGACGGGCGCCGCTTTTCCGCCGCAGGACGGAGCGGGACGCGACCGGCTGGTCCAAGAGCAAGCTGAAGGAGGTGCTGGTGGGGCTGGCGGTGGAGGGCGAGGCCGGGCGCTGCGAGATCAGCGAGCTGAAGCAGGCCGAGGGCGAGGCGTCCTGCAGCAGCCGGAAGGGGAAGCTCATCTTCTTCTACGAGTGGAACCTGCGGCTCGCCTGGAGAGGTGCGGGGGCGGCGGGGGGCTCGGCGGGCGGGCGGAACGAGCAGAGGGGCACGTTCCCAAGCCCAGCGCCGTTTGCGTTGGGGATATAACGGTTGTGTGAGGAAAAACATAAACGGTGGGAGTAAGGAAACTGGAAACGGTGGTTCTGGGGGGATAACGGGCTGTCCCCCAGGCCTCGCTCTTTCTGTAGGAGGCAGGAATGCCAAGGCCCATGTTTAATGTTCCCTCTTTATTCCTGTGCCCCAAAACAGGGCTGTAGCCGCCGGTGATTCTGCTGGCTGCTCCAGCGGGCGGTGTTTCACACTTCTCCTTTCTGTGGTGCCCTGTCCAGCACAGTTCTTGGTGACTGCGGGTTGTTTATGGGTTTTTTTTGTTTGTTTGTTTCGCTTTGGTTTGGCTGACTGTGACTTCAGCGTTTGATTTGATGATGAGACTAGTGCTCGTATCTGAACAGATTTGGAATTGAGACTAGGAGGCTTAAAGAAGTACTTATGTTTAGTTCGGGTTCACCTTGATAGTTAACTATATTATAAATGCGTTATAGACCAAGAAAGTAGTTACACGTGTGGTCTAAATCTAACAGAAAGGAAGGCAAACAGAAAAAAAGGGCGGTACGCTTTATATCAGTGCAATTTAAATACTTATAATCAGTTTTTAAATAAGCAAAAATTATCAAAGTTTTAAATAGTTTTGGTCCTGGTTTTGTTTGTTTTATTTCACTGTCTAAAGCTTAGAAATAGGCAGATATACAGTGTTTTGTTGTTTACATTTCTATACAAATTCTTCATAAATTATTTTCCTCTTCTGTATTAGATCTTTGTGCCCTTCAGTGTTAACTACAGACAGCTAGTATTGTGTTAGGTAATGTGTGAGGTTAGTTTTAAAAGAGTTTGCTACTACACGGTGAAATTCTGAAACAGCTGGGGTTGTTTGATTTTTATGTGCTAGCCACCACGTTGTGTGTTTTCTGAGAGCTCTTAATTAGAAATGAGAGTTGAGACTGAACTGCGAAAACAATAGTTTTTGTAATTATTTCCTTCTGCATGTCTTCCCGGATAACTAGGAATTCAAGCTGTAATTAAAATGTCGATACCTAAGGACAAAAAAGATATAAATCCTGAAATTTGTAGCCATTTAGGAAAGTCCAATTTGGGAAGAAAAATATTCCCCTTAGCAATTAGGATTACAGAGCACCAAGAAAGTGAGGAACTAACAGTACTTAATGGCACTGTAATTGAGCAAAATGGCTGCTCTCTCTTTCACTTTTTGAGGATGTAATGAGGATTTTAATGGATCATTCTACGTGGTGATGGAAGCTTTATGAGGACTGTGGTGTATGTCCTTTTAAACACGTATTGCAACAGTGGTTTTATAAGTAGGTCTTTCCAAGAAACATGCTTTTACCGTTAATTTTCTAAAATAGTGGATTGTTAGAAAACGACAACAAAAAATCATTTATTCTTAGCTCTGCTACTGGAGTATTTCTATTTTATTTTCATAAAAGGTCATAATTTTGCTTACATTACAGTGATAGTAAAAATGTGAAGCTGTACCACAGCTGTACCTACATAATGCTGAACAACCAACTTTGTTAACTGATTGGACTCTACTGTCCAGCACAGATAACACCTGCATCAATCCCTTGGACAAGCAGTTTTTTTGGAAGGAGAGAAAGTCTGTTTACTGTTTTTATATAAAACTAAATTTGTCATCCTGGCCTGTGTTACCAGGGAATCTGTATTTTAAGAGTTCTTAACATTGGTAATAAAATTAGCAGAATGGATAGAAGTCAAGTTTGTGTTTTGCTCCTAAAAATTTCTTCCTGCATGCTTGCACATATCGTGGGGGAGAGTACCTGAACGTAAGATTTGCTTTAACGTGTGCAAAAACAGTGCTCTGTAGTTTTGCCAGTGCTAATCCTGGAACTGGAAGGAAACAGTAGAGAGGAAACTGAGGAGGCTGCATGGGAGGTGTGTTGGGTTCTGGAGCGTAGTAACGGTTTAACTAAGTAGCTCACGTGGCTTCCTACTTGGAGCTAACAGGTTCTCCTGGGAGACACTGAGAAGCCCGAGGGAGGTCTTGTAGCTTACCTTTTGCTGTGTGGATGTGGCTGTCCTTCTGGACTAATTGACTGTGTCCCATGCTGTGCTTCATTGAATTGTTCTGACAAGGATGGGATCTTCGCACCATACTCCACTTTGCATTACTAACCATCATTCACTCTTCTTCTGGCGTAGAAATGTCTGAGCGTTTTCTGCGTGTACTTCACTGTGACCTTGACCTTCAGCCACGAGGCTGTATCAGCGGTTAGTGCCGCCCCGTAGGTAGGCGATTGTTTCGGGGCATAGGTAATGAAGGGGAGTTGGTATTTGGCTAGCTCCTTTGAAGGTGAGAAAATCCAAATAAATACGATGCTGGCCTTGATGATAACTCCCCTTTTGCAGTCACGCTTAACACTGGGTTGTTTGTATTTTAGTCTTGCGGATAGAACAGTATGAAGATAACTGGATTTGGGGCAGAAGTGCATGCTTCTGCTATTGCTCTCTTACGAGATTTTAACATGATCTAAATGGTGAACAAATTTAATTAACTAAATGCTTTTGTAAGGCAAGGGGGTCTTCACTGGAATGAAAACTAAACGTGGCAGACCTTACATTGAATCCTTCCACAGAAAGGTCTAAAGCAAGGAAGGGTCTAAAGCAAGGGTAGGGTTCATGCTCCAGAACACGTGTATCGAGCTCGTAGAGCTTTATAGCCCAGGAGGTAAGTGACCGTGGGCCTTTGCCCAAAAAGACACAGGAGCAGAGCATGTTCTCTGGTGCTGCACAGCCTGTCTGACGAGTACAGTTATTACCGGCAGTTCTCAGTACAACTGCGAAGAGCAGAAGGATTGTTCTCAAATGTTGGCAAGTGAAGTTTCCTATTCTGTATGTTCCAGTCATCCACCTGTCTGTCATACGTACATGTGTTTGATGGTAATGTGTCTGTATGGTAGGAGCTTCCGAGGCATTTGAGGAGGAATAGCTGGCATTCCAGGGAGCTTCTAATTAATGGGCAGAGAAACCTAGGGGAGGAGGAAGTTGTTTTTTTCCCCTGCCCCCTTTTTAGATTCATGTTCTGTGATGGCAGACACATCTTTGAAAGTGGAGAGTATTAGAACAGCTGACAACTGAAGATGAGAGCAGAATGGTAGTGTAAAATGAGCTTAATGAGAGGGTGTACCTGTGTGAGTGTACATATATCCACTGACTGCCTCTGTGCAGGAAATACAGTTCTGAGAATAGTTTACTGTGCAAGTATTGTGACATATTTGAGACTTTTTGTTGCTCTTCAGTTCCTTTACATTTGATTCTAGGCAACTTGCTTCAAGTAACAGTTTTGAACAACTAATTTCCAAGCTCTTGTGATGGGGAAAATAGTTTTTAATAATGCATTTAAGAATTCGTTATGTTAATACAGGTACAGTGAAAGAGTCTGGTGAGAAACATAAGGGATCTGTTGAAATTCCTAACCTGTCAGAAGAAAATGAGGTAGATGATACAGAGGTAGGTGTGAAATACTGATATGGCTATATAGGTTCAGAATTCTTAAATAAAGCATTAATCAATGTTTAGGCATCGTATTTTGATTTATGCTCTGATTAAGTGGGATAATTACACTTGGATAGTTTATTTTGCTCTTCATGTTTTCATTTTTATATTTGGAATCTTATACTCATCTCTGTTCTCAAATTTACCTACTAGGAATGTGCACGGTTTTCTTTGCTAATTATTGTTTGTGACTGTATACTAACTACACATTTGAGAAGAACTCTGCTTGTTATAATCTTAAAGAAAAAACAACCTAAGAACTTAAGGACTCTCCTTGTTGGTTGTTGTATAGTAGTTGACACTCTGGCTTCTACAGATTCCTCAGCTTTTGCTGTGTATTAGATAACTGTTCATACTTGATCTTGAATAATCCGCCCTGGAAATGAGATACTGAATTTATTTAAGTGAAAACCCAAAAGGATGTTTTTTTAGCAAAGGTAGGATAAATGGAGAAAATAATGAACTTGAAACTGCAGCTGTCCCCTGAATATAGTAAACAAAGCCAAAATACTCTCTTTTATTGCCAGAACCTAAAAGGCTAATGTTTAGATGCGTCTTAGATTTTGTCATCATTTTTCTGTTTCTAGATAAATGTTAGCAAAAAGAAAGGGGAAGGCGACGTTCTGAAGGACCTTATGAGAACTGAAGGAACCACCAAAGTCAGAGAGGCCCTCAGAGATTACCTGAAAGCACTTAAAACAGGTAATGTAAGGCAGTGTGCTGCGTATGTTTTTAAGCAGTCTTCTTTCTTGAAGAGATGGGTGATATACTGGCAAGTCCTTTGTGGGTTTTTCCCTTTTTTTCTTTCTGACTGTCACCAGCTGAGATAAAAATGTTAGTAGGTTAGTCCTTGTAGTCAAGATCTTTGTTGCTGTCAAATGTGACAGTGTCCAGAAGCTTCTGTAGTGATCCGGGCTATATTTTTGTTACACGTGCTGACCACAGAAATCACTGCAAGACCTGCAGCCTGACTGGTTGGCTAGCAGAACAGGGCTCTACCCTCTTTGTCCATTTGCTAATAAATAGTTGAGAAGTTAATGGCGATGGTTTATGCCTTAACGGGCAAATCTTACTAATTTGGGGTCAGGTATTTTTGAAAAGCCTGTATTTTTATGGAAATTGCTTTTTGACTATGGGTAATAAAGACATATGGGTTAGGTAGGGCAACCGGATTGGAATTGTATGTCCTGTTATGTGCTCCCATCTTTAATGTCCTATTTTGTGCATCTCAATGGTTTTACCCATTCTGCAGTTTTGGCCAGCAGTCTTCATGACATAGAAAAATGTCAGGGTGGTTGTACGACTCAAATGTTGTGCTGAACAGTGCTCTTCTTCATTACAGAGTTTACCTTGGGAATGATTCTGCCGACAAAAGCTACTGGTCAGGATGTGGCTGCTGAGAGAAAACTAAGTGGGAACGCTGTGCAGGTATGCTGGCTTGAAGTGTCGGACAAGTTTAATACTGTCATAAATGCAGTCCCTGCAGATTTTGCTGTGGTAACAATTGCATATCCCTGTGGTTACCTGCAAACATGGAAGCCTTTGGGATGGCGCTGCCTGCTTATTGCTGTGATCAGGGCCTGTGACACCGAAATGCCCTGTCACAGAACCCGGGCATGGGTCTACCGGGTGGGGATACCAGTGTGTATCTTTAATGGTGTTCTGTAATGGTTGATTAATACTGCTGTCAAAAATATTGAAGTACATTGTTTAGTTATTGTATATTTACAACACAGCATGTGTAAGGTTGAACGTTCAGAACTTAGAATTGCCTGATTTTGCTGTCATTCATGTGACTGTTGTTTGCTTTACAGGCTTCTGTTTTGCCACATTCTTCAGATACAGTTGGTGTAAAAATTCCAACCGTGAAGATACTTATGAGAGAAATATTCAACTCTCCAGCAGATGAGCTTTATAGCATCTTCACAACTAAGGAAGTAAGTGGTACTTTCAGTACACGAGCTTAAGAGTTGTACAAGAAAGGAGGCTATCATTACATCTGAATAGCTGTGTAAGTGATAAAATGTGTAACATTTGTAGTGTCAAGATAATTTTCCCTAGGTACATTAAATGGAATGAGAGAGGTAATCATCCAAAAATTAGTGAGCTGTCATCTTCTTGTAACGTCACAAAGTATTTATAATTCTGATAGTCATTATTTGTTAAGTTTTGCTGAAAAGATTCATGTTTTAAGCCACTGAGGAATTTCAGTGGAGAAAATGGAAAAGCAGTTGACAGTTGCTGAGGTAGTGTGTCAGCTCAATGGTGTCCTACCACTGAACAAAAGCTAGCTCGCTGACCGAGTTGTCAAGTTCTTGAGATAGCAAGCAGAAAGCTCTGTAAGGTGGCAGGAGGCTCATTCTGCTTTACATGTTTAATGAGAGCTTATTAGGGTGGCTTAGACCTTTTTTTATCCTTAAGTTAATAGGAAGAAAAGGCAAATTCACAAAATGAAATTGCATCTTTACATAATTTATATACAAACCTCCCTTGTCTCATAATATGGTGCGTTATTTATCAGTGTATGGTTGTAGGTGACCGACTTGTGCTGTATTCTTTTCTTCCTAGTTGGTACAGAAGTTTTCCAAGTGTCCTGCTGTGATTGAAGCTGAGAAAGGAGGGAAACTCCAGATGTTTGATGGCTGCGTCAGTGGTGAATACACTGAATTGGTAAGAACAAACAAAAGCTTCTATTTTGCACTTAAAAAATAGGGGTGGCGATGGGTCAGTTTCTTCTTTGAGTTAAAAAGTAGCATAAGTTTCTGACATGAGCTTTTCTAATGCCTGTTCAGTTCCTCTACAACAAAGGCAGAAATTGCTACTATGTGATTTTTTTTTTTTCTTCCCCAGCAAAAGAACAGGGATCAGTTATACTTTAATGACCTGCACTGGGGGAGGGAACTGAGCACCATCTTTCTTTTTTTATTTTATTTATTTATTAAGAGGCGTTAGAAAGCAGGTTTAAGTCTCATCTCCCAAATCCGTATCTATTCCTCATGTAACTGGAGAAATGATCTCTCTGCTGTTCAAGGCAAATATTTCACTGTCTCCAACTGAGTGCTCTTGCAAATACAAAATAAAAAGTGGTGATTAGAGCTTGGCTCTGTTTTTGAAACCTCTGAAAACCATGTACACAGTGGCTGAGGTTAGACTTGGTATCTTATAGCCATCCAGATGACAGGGAGTAAAGTGCAGGAGTGAAAGCATGACTTGCCCCCATTTCAAGGTCCGCAATAAAACCGATATTTTACATTAGTATTTAATCAGCATGACCTTTCCATAGAGAGAAGAAAATAATGGGACATAGCAAGCTGAGAGTTTAATGAAAACAGTTTATTTACAAACAGACAGACAAAAAGCAATTTCCATATTGGTTGCAGTGGTGTTTCTGCTTATGTAAGATAATGTTCCCTTCCTTACTTTTCAGGGAAGAATTAGCATTCAGTAGTTGCAGTGTGAATTATCCCGAAAGCAGAAAACATGCTAACAAGAGGAATCTTCTTGTTTTCATCCAGGTCCCAAGCCAAAGAATTGTCTTGAAGTGGAGGTGCAGAAACTGGCCTGATGGTGAGTCTTTCTGAGGACCCCTAACAGAGACTACACTTTGCATGGAAAAAAAAAACAAAACCAACAACATGACAGTTAACAGCCTTGCTAACTGGAAGCTTGCTTAGTCTGTGTTTTTTAGAGAATAGCTTGATGTCCACAGAAGTTATCATCTGTGAAAACAGGCTTCACTCAGATGTAGGCAAAAGTAGATGAAATTCGCTACCATACATTTAATTTAACCCTTTGAAAAACACTTCATTGAAATGTTATCTTTTCTTCCTTCAGAACATTATGCAACGGTTACCTTGAATTTCAACGATATGGCTGCTGAAACAGAACTGCAGTTAGAGTGCAAAGGCGTTCCTGTCTCTAACGAAGATAGTGCAAGACAATGTTGGAAGAAGCAGTATTTTGAAGAAATACGTATTTTACTGCAGCAATCCAAAGATAATATGGAATGATAACAGCACTATAGTTTTGTTAGGGCATTACTTTTTATACATTGTTAACTTTTGTTTTTTATAATTTATTTGTGGGAAGAATAAAGACCCACTTCTATAATATGGTATATAATTTAAGCATTATTTATGGTTTTTTAGTGAATGAGGTGGCCTCTAAGTCAGACTATGTATATAAAACAGATTTACTTGGGGAAATTGATCTCATTTGCACTTACCTACAGCTTAACTCGAGAGGTCAATTATGATTCAACTGCAGTAAAATACTACCATTGGAGGTAGGTAAGCTACACGAATCAGTAGAAAGCATTTGTAGTTCTTTAACATTCAGTGTATTAAGTGGCAAATTGTCTCTCTAGGAAATGGGATACTCATCAGAGGTGAACTGAAAGGGATTATAAAACAGATGATAAATTAGATCTTTCAAGAAATATGAAGAATATAGTTTGCGGCCTCTTTAAATACCTTTTTGAGATTGGTTTAACTGCAGACAGAATTTGTTTCTAACTCTGTAGACAGTTTTAGGGAAAGATTATTAAGAATGCCATGTTATTCTGGTTGGTACGATGCTTACCGCTGTTAAGTCTGCATGCACTGTACTGCCTTACTTGACCTCAGTGTGAAATTTAATTCGTTAGAAACAAACAGTATTATTTTTTTCCTCTTGAAATTCTGTAAATCTTCCACTTCAGTAATTTATGGTCATTTGCAATTTTGTAGCAAACAACTGTTTGTTAGATAAATTTGACAGGTGAGTAGTTGGGAAATTGAAAGTAAGGAACTGTTACTCTTAATTATAGCCACACTGAGGTTAGCAAGAATAACTTAATTCTCAAATGAGTTAAGTATGCAATTTGAAACAAGTTTACCAAGAAAGGGCAAGCTGCCTTTGGAAAACATGGTTGATTCAATAAAATGCATCGTTTTACATGCAGGTTTATTTTCTCCATTAACTGATATGTCTAACTAAATGAGTTTGTATAGGAGTTAAGTCCCATATATTTTATTTTACAGGACACCAACATATGACAACCTCATCATACAAACTTAAATCATGCAGAAGATAATGATGTGCTGCTCTTTCAGCAGGAGAGGTTTTCCCTTAAAAGTTTGCAGTCGGTTATCCCCTTTGCACTTAGGTGAGGTTTGTTGTACTAACAAGAGCAGACACCTAACATCAACAGGATAGATGTACAAAGACTGTTTAGTAAACGTTGCATTGCTTTTGTTTTAGGTGTCCATATAGAGGGTGGAGAACAACCTCTTGAAAAATGCCATGTTTTAGTAGATTAGGCTTCTCTCTTTCTAATTTTTTCTAATATTTCTAAAAGTTTAGGTACCTTTTTTTCATAAATATTCAACAAAATTTGCTTTATCTTTTGAATACAAAAGTAATTTCCAGCTAGAGTATATTCGTTGATGAAGGGGCAACTTTTAGGTAAAAGAAGAACATCTAGCTATAAAATTGAGATCCCTAAATTAAGTATAGGCTAAGAGATTTTGTGACAATTCTTGTGACAATCTGAGAGTAGTTACTTACATCCAAAGTATTAGTTCTCCAAAATACAAAAAATAATAGCAAGTCTCTTCAAACAGTATATACTGCAGCCCCAGTGCTTTTCTGGAAATATGCCTCATATCATTTTTCCCTACAGAGTTAGCAAAAGCTTCCATTTTAGGGTCATAAGTATCCACTTCTTGTATGATTTGCTGGCCTGAATTTTCTCATCTCCTTCCACTAGCAGGAGTTATCAACTGGACCAATTGCAAAACACCAGTGTAAAAAAAGAAATGACTTACTTGTGTTCCTGGGTGTTGCACCACTCACTTCCAGATGTGGGACAGCCAAAAACCCCAGGAAACCGCTGCCACTGGGAGGGCTGAGACTGTGCGAGGAGGAACACCCCCAGCCAGCTCTGCGTTCCTCTTTAATGCAAGGTATAGTGAACTCAAGACGACCTGTGGTTAGCATCCTTCTTGTTCCCTCAGGCCTGCACAGCTGTAAGTTTGATAATACGTATAAGTTTTCTTAAATTAAAGACATGAAGTACCTACCTCTTCATCCCTGTAGGCTGGCCCAGCAGAAGAACTGGGCAATGAGTTCCTCTGCTTTCACAGCCAGGAGGAGTTCTGTTTGACTGTCCTTACAGGCAAAAAAAGGACATCTTCTTGTTTTTGCTTCACCAGCATTCCTGCACCCTGCCCATCTTCATTGTAGGTGTTGGAACTTAGCTGACGTTAGTGTTGTATTGCTGACCTGAAAGTTCAAGTTCTGCATTCAGTTATATTGGGATTTACAAAAATTGGAGATATGTTTTACTTGTACTAGGTGGCACTTTTCTAGCACTTTTAATCACACCTAGTATGAAGGGGGCAATCACCATCTTAGAGAGGCAAAACAATTTTTCTGGAGTGTTAAAACTCCCTGTTCTCACAGACTCCCCAACAGTTTACTTAGAACCAAAGAACGTTAAATTATTTGTTATCCTCAGTCCTTGAGCTGGATGGAGCAAAGTTAGGGATTACTTATCATTTGGTAACAATACAATGATAAATGGTTTAGTAGCATAAATTTAGTTTGTTTTATAAGTGAATGTTTGTTTAAGAGTTCCCAATATAACAAAAGTGAAAAGAGGAGTGGAGACAGGTGGAGTTAGTTTGAGGAAAACAATCACTAAACGTATTGGAATTTGTGTGTTTGAAAAAAGGCACAGGAGCACAGAAGGCATTCTAAGCAGAGCAAGCAGCGTGAAGAGACAAAGCAGAAACAGAAAAAAATAGTTTGTGATATAACACTTCCATAACATAGTAAGTTTCTGGACAACCAACCTCATCTCTGAGAAAGCCAAAATGAAAAATAATTTAAATGTGAAAGGGAAGAGTTGTAAAGAGGACAGCCAAAAATAGGTGTAGAGAATGATCTTCACAATTTGAGCCCAGGAGGCAGACGCTAGCTGTAACAGACTATGTACAGTGAGGACAATGAAAGGAGAAACAATTTTAAAAGCTCAATTTTGCAGGGGTTAAATGAGAGGTGGGACCTCTAGGAGGAAATATGTAACAAATTAAGTCAGAGTTGGGATGAGCCATGGAAGAGAATAAAAGCTTTTAAGAGAGGGAGGAAGACACTTGGAGGTTTTTTAAAGACAAGTGAAAACAATGGTGTTCTTGAAGGCAAAGAAATACAGACTAGAAAAATGATTTAAAGTAAAAGGAGGGGAATACTATGCAAGAAATAATGACTTAAAGAACATGTAAAATAAGGGTCATAGAGGAAGATGAATGAAATGGATGCAAACTTCAAAGGGGAAAAACAGATATGGAAGAGAAGACAAGTGCAGGTACCACTTAGTTTTGTTTTAGGAAACTGAAGGCAAAGAAATACAAACTAGAAAAATGATTTAAAGTAAAAGAAGGGGAATACTATGTACAAAACTAAGGGTTCTTTTTTAGGAAACTGAAAGAAAACTGGAAAAAATTACCAGTAGAATTGAAGGAAGACTCGGTTTAAAAGGACAAAAGGAAAGGTAAACATAAGGGTAATCTTGACACAATTTTTGAGCAAAATAATAGAAAAGCTAGTATTCAGTCAGTTTAGAATCATAGAATCATCATCTAATGAAAGCTAATCAACATTTTTTAATAAAGCATCAAACAAATATGATCTAGGTTTTTGAAGGGGTTACAAGGGAACTGGTGGCATAACATAACTTATGTAGGATGTGTGTTTTATTGTTTAAAGGTATTTACTTGAGGAGCTACCAAAACCAAAATACAGCATCACTGAAACATAGTCTGAAATTGAAAGTTCCAAGAGGCTTTGTTAATGAAAAATGATTATCAACTAAATGGACTTCCAGTGGGATTCTAAAGGGCTAGTTATGTCTTTGGGAGAATAAATTATAATAAAATGCAAAAGTTACCACTGACAATATTTGCAAATCCCATACACAAATATGTAGGGGAAAACATCTTGAAAATAACTTAAAAGGACCTAGTCATTGACCAGCTGATGACTGCAGAGCTGCACACAGAAGGGGCAGAACTATGCTATTACTTGTATCACATATGTGAAATGATTGCTGAAATGTCTATATTTGGTTCAAAAAGGGCGTTCAAAGTATCAGGAAAAACAACCCTCGCAAGACAGAATCCCACTCTTCAGTGACAATTACGGTATGATCTCATCCTGTATGAGAAGCCAAAGCCCGACAAAATGCCATAGCCAGAGCTGAAGTCTAACATTAACAAAACTCAGATGCGCATTTTTAATAAGAGTAATTAATTACAGAGACTACTCACCAAAGGGATGATTTGATTTCTTGAAGCTCTTAAATTGAGGTGTGATCCCAAACTTCTTAACCACAAATTCCGAGGCATGGTAGACTTGATAGATGAATTCTGATGTCATTGTGTAGAAGTTCTGACTACAAACTGTTGAGGATTTCTCTGACGTTGCAATCTATGGAGAAGTTGATCAGAGAAGGTAATAAGGTTATTCCTAAAGAGAGTAAAAACGTAATTAATGTTTGAATAATGATGAGACCAACTTAAGACCTCACCAACATTAATATAATGGTTGTAAATGCGGGAATAAAAGTGCTAATAAAGGGGAATATAAAGCATAAACTGAAGACAGAAATGACTATGGAAGGTTAAAAAAAATACAGAAGGTTAAAAAAAGAAAGAATAAATTCAAAGCGAGTAAGAGAAGTCATAAAAGCACCACACAATAGAATCATGGACAAGTAAATGATGCTAAACTACATTATATAGTAGACAGAATGAAGAAATTCAAAATAAAAAGACATGTCATAAAGAGACTAAAACCCCAAATGAGCTTAGATACTGGAAAATGAAGCTGAAAATTGTTTAATCAGGTTAAAATCGAAATCATCGACAATCTGAGAGGTAACTACAAAATGGATATTGCTCAGAAATAACACGAGGAAAGGTGACAAGAAGAGATGATAAAGTCAGCCCAGCATTTAAGGAGGCAGAGAAGGTCTCAAGAAAGTGTGGGAGCATGGCCAGAGGGAGTGGGCCCCAGAGGCAGCACAGGTAGAGGAGAGTCAAAGGAAGATGACAGCATAGGAAAAAAGGAGAGAATGGTCTAACAAGGGTTAAAATTAAGGGAAGAAATTAAAAGTTCTACTGGTTTCTTCCACCACTTTGTTATTAAGTGCTGGAGAAATAGTAAAAAAACAACCAATCCCTCTCAACTGTGTGACTGAACATGCATGCACAGTAAACCAAAAAAGGACCAAGATTTACATAAATTATATACAACTGAGCATCGTTTCTTTCTGCACCTGTTTCAGTTTTCACGTTGTCTTTGATGAGAAATCCAAAGACTGAAGCAACATATATAAACAAATGAAAAGTCATCACAATCAGTTTAATGAAGTGCACAGAATAGCAATTGATCATGTCAATAAAAATAAAACAATTAATTTTACATCAAGTGTGCTTTATTTCCTCCACAGGTATTCTGTTAAATAAAGCACCATATATATACTGCCAGGCCACAGCTAAAGAGGATTCTTTACAGAATCAAATTTCTTGTGGTTGTTTAGTATACAAGTAAACTTAATTTTGATAATAAGAACCACAGCGATCTGAGGCAATCTGCCTCTATTATAAGGTACAAAACTGGCACAGAGGACACCATATTATACACAGTAAAAATGCCATAAGTTTAAATTACATCATACAGGGCAAGGAGGCCCTGTTCTCCCAGACAGCCATATTAAATGAAAGCCACTACAGTGAACTCTTAATTACATAAAACATATCCATTATCTGATTGCCCTTTAAGAAAGTGTACGGTAGATGCAAAAAAATAAAATAAAATAAAAATCTGGAGTTCTGCCTGACCAAGAATTAAGCATATAAATCTATCTTGCCATTCAAGCAGAGAACACTGGACAAACTGAAGCACAAAACAGAAATAAGCAAAACTTATACAAACAGCATTTTTTGGGGGGGGGGGAAAAAAAGACTTAAAAGCAGACATGCTCCATCTAATGTCAAGAAGCAGCTTGGTTTCCTTTTCCAGATATCCTTGTGACCACATGAATCGTAGACTCAATGGTCCTACACAGGATGTCTAAAATGTCATGCTGCTGCATATGACTAAAAAGTCCTCTGGAATGGCCACAACTGATTGATAAACTAGTTTCAGGGTCCTGGGATGGTAAGGCTTGACCATCACAGCTTCTCAAATCTGCAAGGTCAGATAAAACCGCTGAAATCGATGTGGAAGGAAACTCCGAGTCCTCCTCAGCTACAATGGAATCCTTGGAAGTCTGCAGGTCTTTAAATTCTTTGCATTCTTCAAATTTACCATTTCCTGACTGCTCTTCTGTGTGTTGTGACCTCGTTGCTAGCATTATGTCTTCTGAAAACGAAGATGGAACTTCCATTCTGTACTCTTTGACAGAACTGTTTTCAGGGGAAGGAGGATCTTGTTCAGTGCCTGGATCAATGATCGAAGAGTCCCGTGTCTCGTTATCTGAAGTGCTTGTTGGGGTCAGTGCCTCCTGGGGTTCAGTTTTTATATCACTGATACAGCTATCTACAGTGTGCTCCTCATCACTGCTGACCCGTCTTCTTTTTACAGGAGTAGCTCCTTCATCGTCTGTAGGAAAAAAAAAACAAACTCTAATAAAAACTGCATTATTTTCATGCCATACATCCACGTAACAGGCCATTTCTTTCACATTTTTTATCTGCTTCCATGTTAAACATGAATTTAAGAAATACTTATTTTCTTAGAGACAATTCGCGTAATTGTTTAAAATTTTAGCTCCATAATAAAACAGCATTTCTTGTGTAGTTTTAGGGATTGGAACTAAGAAATGGCTTACACTCTGTGGTAAGAAAACAATGTGTTACATTAATTTGTAAAAGTTTGTAAAATTTTAGCATTACAGTGAAATCGTGATAGAAGGCAAACCTTTAGTTTTTCTTTCTTTGGCTTCTTGCTCTTGTAATGAGTTCCTTTGTTGTTGACACGCTCTACATTTGTTTAAAAGCTCTTGTAGAGTTGGAATCAGGGCTGAATTGAGCTGTTTGGGAGTGTGCACTGAAAGCAGCAAGGCAAGTGCTCGGAGGTCCTAAAAAAGAGTCAACAACCGTAACTAGCCTTATTTCCAATTTGTTTCTGATAAAAGCTACGCACAGAGACATCTGTGCAGTAACTAGAGGCTTCCATGTGTTCTGAACATCCAAAAGATCAAATTCTAAATACACTGACACTACCGAAATTTCCCAGTCACTACTCACATGCTGACCTTAGTGTGTATCTGTTCTAAGCGGGTAACAAAACCGTGCTGCCCACTGTAAAATGACATCTTTTGCTGGGTTAGAGCATGCCAATGGTCACTGCACTTCGTGGTGCTTCCCCTCCTCCAATAAGCCAGCCCCCAGTCATGTGGTTCCCACTGTCTGCTTGGAGACCCAAGTATGTATCCTGTGTGCACTGAGAGAAGGCGTGCAAGTGGAATGGAAACTTCTGGAGAGCTCAGACTGCTGCTGCATAACTTTATGACTATCTCATTAATGGAGATGAACGCTCCCAGCCAGACAGTTCAGGTAGCCTCCCATGCTCTCCTCAGAAATCCCACTTAAGCACAAAGTTGAACTAACAATGCCCACCTCTTTAGAAGCTGCTGCATGGCACTGAAGAGCTTCCACAGAAAATAAGCTGCCTCCTAAATGATACTGAACGGCTTAGAAAAGACTCACCCCATTTAAAGTAGAGCTTGCTTTGGAGATTTCAACTCTCTGGTTGCTGAAGTCAGATTCTAGGCTTTGATATTGGTTTATTAGATTCGTAATTAGAGTATTGATTAAGTTGGCACAGTTTGCTTCAGAAAACACCTGCCCCTGGACCTGCACAAAGAATAGATTCTTTTTAAACCACAGAAAATGGAATTGTGAAAACAGTATCCTAAACTGAAATAACAGACCTGACTGCATTTCTTGGAACAGAAACTATCACTAAAGGTTCACCTACCTTTAGAAGAAAATGGGTCAGAAAGGTGTATACAATGTTGTTGTTAAGAAAGGTCCTTTCATCCATTAGAATACATTTTATATATTCTGCAAAAACCGGATCTTCACAGAGGAGCTTTACACAGTTCTTTGACATTGCAGACTGGTAAAGAAAGAAAGAACACTGCAAAGTCATCACCGGAACTACATCACAGCGCTAACACCGTCAGCAACAGCTGTCTCAGGCACAGGAATCTATCCAGGCCCACTGATATTTTTAATTCAAACTATATGGTTCTTAATGATAAAAGTATTTCAGATCAATCAGCTATTAGTAAATTGCACAAATCAAGTATTGTCAATTATTTCACATTTTCCTTTCACGAAGATAACATAAGCAGAGGTATTTTCAAAATATAACTAACATTTAATGTTTTGAATGATTAAGCAATACCCACTGGTTAAAATTCATAGGTTAGTACCTGTTTCACAGTTACTGGTTTTTGCCCGTATTTCCATTCTGTTCTCAAACCCACTGACTTACCTGAGTCTGACAAAGCTCAGTCCAAAGTTTGGGGAATAATGCAAGATGAAGTGGTAAACCTTCATACGCAACTAGGACACCTGAAATGTTATGAGAAAATAGTAGTTACTTTTGTGAGAATGGTTGAAAAATCATCCTCCTTGGAGACAGATTCTCACTTCCTCATATAGTACCAGTCCTCAAGCAGTACCAAAGTGCCATATCATTTGATAAGACCACATTCTAAACATTTTTTATAATCAGACTGATGGTCTGTGAAGTTTTTACAGTACCTCTAATAAATATATGTATCCCTTTAGTATTGCTATGAAATGTAAAAAAAGTAAGAGCTGGCTTTAGTTCTGGGTTTGTAATCAGAATCTGGCTAGATGCCTAATTTTAAGAACTGAATTGAAGAGACAGCTCCCAGAATGCTTGTCTCTGTAACAACTGTATTTGTGTGACTGCAATGTTTGTGCATCTGCACCTACCACACTGGAAAACAGTTTATCCTGAGTCCTTGGTGGAAAAAACAACCACCATGATATGCCTTCAGAGTGACGTGCAATTAATGGGGCAAGTCAAGGCAGGATGCTGTCCTGCAGAGAACCAGGCAGAACGACCGGAGCAGTTGGATAAACCCAGAAATGCCTTGCTCATACAGAAAAACAATGCTTACACATTGTGACAGGAGGAAACCCAAATACTGGTGGTACTTAATGGCAGAGCTGATACAGTATCTATGTTTTCAGGTACAAACTACATGACTGGATGGTTACTCATTTGGTTAACTTGTGATGGGTTCCCAAGAGATGGAGTGAGACACATCCAAGTTTTACAACAGAGTCAACACCGTCAGTGGCTGTCTAGATGGTCCGTACGCTCCTGGGCAGATAAGTAATACTTGCCAGAAATGGCATTAACTGGAGAGATGATGTAGATTAAGGAGCTGACAAAGCCATTTAAAAAGAACTAACTTTTTAGTTAATTTAGTTGGTGAAAGAACCAATTTCAGTGAGTCCTGTATGAAACTGTAAATGTGCAAGGAGACTGAATTCTCACTGGCTGCCACAGGTCCCTTCTGGACAGGCCTGAAGCCTGACAGTCGTGTAGGTAAGATGGCAGTGCATCATTATACACACTGCACAGTTCTGTGGATTAAGGAAAATTAATTTCCAGAACAATTAATGCAGCAATTTTCACAAGCACTGCTTTTTCTTACAGATCTTCAATATAAAACTTTGTGGAGAAGTGCTCACAACTACCACAGGAAAAAAAACAACGCGAACTTTAAGCTGTTTAACTTTCATACTTACTCATTTTAACTAATGTTTCCGTAAACTTTTCACAGTTGATTGCAACTCGGCATAGTAGATGAATGAACTGATGATAAGAAAAGAAGTAGTCTAGCAGCATACGATCATAAACATCATCTTTGCCCTGGAGATTTAAGAGAACTTCATTTAAACTACATAAGCAACTGGACTGCTACCAGATTTCCTAAGCATCCCTGCACTTCTTCCCCTAAAACATTTCATCAAATACTACAGGAAAACATCATGGGGATTTCCAGGTCTAACCCAGTCCAGCTGTGTTTTACCACTGTGTCCTTGTTAAGCACAACAGTGAGATCAGAGCAGGGATGGCAAGTGCAATTCCCCCCCACCAGTAAAACCTCTATTGTAGGATTCTGAATAAACAGGCTCTGAGAATATGCAAAGCTATGTGAATAGCTTATCTTGAAGAGGATGAGAAAAGAATGCAGTACTTTTAAATCATATGCAGATATGTAAACAGATACACTACTACTTTTTAAATCATAATGTAAGTTACTGTCCATGCAAGTCAGAATTTTCTCGAGACAAAGCTTCACAGGCTTTCAAAGCAGTATTTTCAAGAATGTCCCAAAGCAAATGATAAACATATGCCAAGAGTCTCGTATGCCAGTATTTTAATATATTTTGGATGTATGCATTCAAAACAGCATCAGCTTCTGTAGACCAGATAGCCAAAAGGAAATCTCAAAAATTCAAGCAAACAAAATGCGATCTTACATAAAACAAATGAATGAAAAATCAGCATGCAAAAACACAGGTAAACATAACTGTGGATGGGGTTTTGAAGGCTTTGAAATCTTCTGGTTCCCAATGTATATGAATTCATTACAGACTGTAAAGTACTGTGTCATATAATAATGACTTTTCAGTTCAAATATTTACATTATTTTGTGTCACATCCGTTACCACTGGATACATGATGGAAAAATACAGATAATTTCTGGTTCTAGGCATTTTTATTTAAACTTTGGTCATACAGTAAATTTGATGGTGCACAAATACACAAAGCATCATTTTGAAAGCTTTAAAAAAGAAGGGTTACTTACCCTACAGTAACCGTGCTTCTTCGAAATGTGTTGCCCACACAGATTCCCATCTACGTGCACATAGGCCTCATGTGCAGGAGATTGGATTCTTTCTGAATAGCAGTGTCCACTGGGGCTGTGCCTGCACCCAGTGTGTCCTTGCGACCACTGTACCTGAGGGCATAAGGGGTATGGCGGCTTCAACCACCACTCAATTCCTTCACCGATAAGAATCCCCCATGACAGGGCTCTGCATTAGCACAAGAGGACCACCGCAGAATCTGTGTGGACAAAGCATCTTGAAGAACCACGGCTACTGTACAGCAAGTAACCAGTTTTCCTTCGTCGAATGATTGTCCACACACATTCGTGTTAAGGTGGGATTCATCTTACCTGACTTTAGCTATCTATCATCTACTCGAGTGAGCAATCCCTGCTGTCAATGGAGAGGGACTCCTTCAAAGGAAGAGTCACTGACCAGACTCGGATGTCTAAGGCAGGAAGGATCAGCCTCCTTCTGAGGGTACCGATTCCTCTCCATTAACCACAGGAAGGGCTGTACAAAGACCTTCTAGATAGGCAAAGTTATGTGAGCTGAATCCCACCGCTGTGGTAACTGTAATAATGGGACATGGCAAGTGACTACAAAGTAGCCCCACCAAAGCTGGCATCCCATCAGGAAGCCCACAGAAGGGAAAACAGAAAGTAAAAGACTCAAAGCCCTATAAAATAGCCCTACGTATTTCAGGTATTGGCATTTTACCGAAACAAATAGCAGATTGTGCCTCAGTCCTGGTGGAGTGGACTCTAATGAAACCTAGAGGATCGACTTAACTGTCTGTTAATAAATCTTAACATTGTTTGAAACCTATTTGGATTATCCCAGGGCAGTTCCTGAATATTCTTTTATAAATGCTACAAACAGATTGGAAGATTATCAAAATGTGTTTTTGTTGTTGGTTGGCTGAATTTTGTTTTTGTTTTTGTTTTTTTTTTTTTCCCTGAGTACAAGGTTTAAACATTTATCATGTCTAGAATATGAAGCTGTGTAATCACCAAGGGCAGGGAAATGGTGCTTCTGGAGTGCACATCTAGAATGGAGTATATGAGGACAACACATCTTGAAGAAGAATTATGCTTTGTTTACAAACAAAATGTAAATGTATTATGCTACTGGATTATTATAATAGTTCTATAAAAAGGGAAAACAACAGAGAAATAGCTATTGATAAGACAATACGTTTACATACCTTGCTGGCTTCCACCATTGTAGGCAAGAGGCACATATTAAGTTCAGGACGTGGAGGACGAATATTGCTTTTTCCCCCTATTAATTTCAAATTTTCACGACATGGAAAATAAGGTCCTAGAGACACTGTAGTACAAGTTAGGATAAAATAGGGATATATTAAAAAAGGTCAATATTTGACATCAGCAAGGAACATGACAGAGTAATAATAGTGTAACAGAACTTCAAAATACAATCACTGAAATACCTACTTGGGATATTACTGTGGTGGTATGTACAATGATTGTGCTGTAGAAATGGAACCAGAGTATGTAGGAAATCATGAGGACTTAAAAGTACAAGCTCCTTGAGGACATCTACAAACAAAAAGGTTTTTTTGCTATTACAAATTGTTATTTCTTAACAGAAGACAGTTTAACTTATGGCTCATGCATTTTCAAACTCTCATCTCTCTTTTGCTAGGGTGCACTGTGGAGGTAGGCTTACTGTGAGTAACACGCAACGTGAATACACCTGAATCGGTCAAGGTTCCCTTCACCTCTGCCACTGGCAGCAAACCTGCTCAGTGGTAGATCTACAACCAATGAGAGGTGTGCCAGCTCGTAGGAAGTAGAAGCTCAATAAAATTACCCTCTTTCCTTCTTCTTTAACATATCAGGTTTGATGCCTGGAAAATGTAACCAGCAGCAGTCAGGAGGACAATGAGAAAGGCACTTAAAATAAGAGGAAAATGCATGCAAATCACACAGAAAAGGTTTCATGTGGACAAAGTTTTAGGCCTTCATTAGCATGCATAAGAATTCAGATTATATCCATTAAATTAATATCAAAAAAAAAAAACTATGCTAGAAAAAGATTTTGGAATAGGCCTTTCTAGTGCAAAACAGACACATTATATATAAGGTCTATGCCTACAATTTAAAAAAACAAATGTATTCAATTCCACAAGCTCTTTAAGCTTTACTTTCACTATTATACTTTCTAGAAAATAGATCATAAAAATTTATGCTAAAAGCTGTTAATTCAGATGAATTTGCTCAGCATATATTTGAGTGGAGCATTAGTTAGTACTTGAACCTTAATGGAAGATTTGGGATTTGATTGTAAACTGACCCGACACCTGAATTTATGAGTTATTCCTTAACCATGCCTCTGATTTTTTAATAAGCCACATTGCACAATGGCCTCTCAAAATGAAGGCTGACTTTTCGTGCACACAGCCTGCATGCCTAGCAAAGTATGAATATTAACTTTAACATGATGAAAACACAATTATTTATAATAGGAACAATGGCTATATTGATACATTTGACAATATTAGTTTCAAAAATCCCAATCTACAGAGCACCTAATAAGCATTTGCACTTGTAAAAATGAAATTTGAATTGCAAATCGGATACTCGCATAGAACAGGTCCTTCCTGACTGCAGTTAAAAAATTACAACTTACCAATACAAGCATTTCTAAGTTCTGGAGGACTATAGGAATTTAGCAGAGTTAAAAGCTTATGGGCAAATTCAATTCGCTCCTGCCACTGAATGAGAGCTTGCTTCACATCTGCAAAGGCAAAAAACAGAAATCTGCTTAGTGAATTTCACAAAAGTTCTTTAAATGAAGCACAGAATTTTACTGCTGAAGAATGATTTTTCCTCTAACATTTTTATCAATCTAAAAATCAAATTCAATCTCATTGATCTACTGCTATTAAACGTACTTAATCTAGTCAGATTATGTCAAAAAGGAACTTAATAAGTAATTTAAAAATAATCTGCTACTGCATTGAAAGTTTGTAAACATAGATAATAAGTAAGACAGAATACTAAGTTTTAGGTCATGAAAATTAATTAACAGACAACAGACATAATAATCCTTTGAAGAGTTATAATCAAACCTTTTCTTTGAAGATATGGACGTGTTGATTTAAGAACTGAAAGGAATATAGACAGAAGTTCTACCAGGTCTCCAGTCACGTGGCAAGCTGTAGCCTCGTGGTACATCATGTGCAATGTGTTAAAGGACTACAAAGAAAAAACCCACACTTTATGTTGCCACATAACACAATATCATTTCTATCCTACAGACACTACTTTTACGTTATTTTATGCACAAAAAAAAAAGTATAAAAGAATATCGTGCCAGATGTAATCACAAAGTTACTAAAAGCTAATAACATTTTAAAAAGAGAATAAATTTGTATATGCAATTAGCATATTTACTATGAAAAAGATTCAAAAGAAAAAAGGTGGGGGAGAGAGGAAGAAAGAAGGAAAGAGAGAGAATGAATCACCAGGTATCTTTTACAACAACTAAATATAACTGTTGACCTGAACATACAGTTCCAGTAACAATGAACAGTAAGTAATCTTCTACGGAAGTTAAACTGAAACCTGCTTTTGGTCATATAAGGCTGCCTTGTGTTCTTCTCACTTAATCCAAAAACTAGAGTCATATAAATTTTTTCACACGTGCGTACCAGAAGGAAACTGAATTTGTAAAATTTACTATAACAATAATGCCGATAACAAGTAACTACCCATCTCTGCTCAAAAAATGAGCATTTTTGTGAGCACATCCAATACATCTCTTAGAGATACACATTTAAAAACATCCTGAATTTGATTTCAAAGGTAAAAGCTTTATATTAGCGAGAGTCATGTAGACTACCAATCGTGTTTGGTTCAGAATAATGACGAAGTTTTCACACATAAGATCTATCTAAAACACAGTAAGCAAAGCATAGCTTGAGATGGTATATTTATGTCTCTAAACCCAATCTTTTGGCCAGCCTACCAGGTGATATTAGAGATGCATAAAGAAAGACATTGGTATATGAATTGGGGGGGGGAGTACGATTGACATAGACAATAGTTCTTTTTTAAAATGTCCTGCTTAGGAACATATGTAATATGATTGTACATACATCAGATGAATGACTTCTCCCTTTCTAACAAAAATACCTTGTGGGCATCTGTGATTTATAGAAATTTATAGAAATATCAGAAAAGAAAAGCAACTGATTTCCCAACACCACAAAAATTCTAGCACAAGGCCTAAGAAAAGTTATTTAATCTGTTGGGCTATTTCAAAGATATATGAACATTAATCTCATTCCCTATAAAGCAAAATCTCAACATGGTGTTTTTTTCTATTACAGTGAAGATAAAACCCCACTATGCGGAAAACTTTTCTGGATGTGATAAAGCCTTGAAAAGTTCCTAAATTTTTAGCTTGAGTTTATGGAATGTACGCATTTACAAGACAAAGAGGAACATATTCTGGAGTAACTAACTGTAGCTAGTTAAGAGGCTTACATTTATAACAAGCTCATGAAAACTAAAATTTCACAGTACTGCAGTATCTTCATTTGTATCTTTTCTGTTTTTGTAATTCCAGCCTTTTCTATCACATTATGTCCCAGACAATACAGAGTAGTGACACCAAGAAGTTAAATATATATATATTTTAAATATAAACCATATTAGAATAGGGTTGGAATCAACCTCAAAGCATCATCTAATCCACCCACATGCCTTAAGGCAGACTAAATATCTCTATATCCATGACAGATGTTTGCTCAAAGTACTCCTGAAGACTTCCAGTTGTGCTGACACCTTCTAAGGCAATCCGTTCCAGTATCTCATTTACTGTACAGCTACAACTACCTCCTACCCCGTTATTTTGTACCATGGATTTGTACCAGTTCATTATCCCCTCCATGGTGACACCAATCTGCATGTGCCAAGAATGAATTTCTTATTTTTACTCAGTTTCTCCAACACATCTAGATCATCTTAAATTTTACTCCTGCTCTCAAAACCACCTAACGTCCCTTCCTTCCTTCCTTCCTTCCCATTTTGTGCTGTCAATTTCTTACTAAGAATTTCTTACTAACTCATAACATCTATTGCTAGTTGCAGCTTTCTGCTTAGATCTTTCTAATTTTATCCTTCACATTCTTCTTTTGTTCTTTTATATTCAGTGTTATAAATCTGCTTTTCTTTCCACTCTTTGCATGTTTTCTTCTTTCTCTTCATGCTAACAAAGAGTTTCTGATTTATCTAAATTAATTTCCTACTAGACTTCCTACCCTTTCTTCACATGTGGATAGTTTTGCCCTTTGAGTATCTGCACATTTTTCTTCTCAGACTTGCTGCCATCACACCTTACCAACTAATTCTCTGAATGCATCAAGGTCATCTGATTCCTCTCCTTCCATTCTTAAGAGTTAGAGAGTCATTTCCTGCTCCTGCTCACCCAGACTGCTTCCCAGCTGCGCCTTCTCAGTCAGTGCCTACGTGACTTGGAATCCTCCAGAACTCTCCAGTCACATTCCCCACTTGCTGCATCACAAAACTGTCACGAACACGCCCGAGAGGAGATGAACAAATGTTACCAAGCATTTCTTCCCAAAAGAACTTGAAGGTGTTGCAATCTCTTATTACTCCCAAATCATAAAAGACCTCACACATTTTCTTGGTTTGGGATCCATAGTAGAGTAAACCACAGTATCTCCCATCATCTTTTTCCCATGTTTTCATAATTTACAAGCTTTCAGTACACCTAATTTGCTCTTCATTATGAACTTCAGAGCAAGTGTACCTGTCCTTGATATACAAAATGACATATCACCAATTTATTTCTTGCTCATCTTTCCAATTTAAGCTACATCCTTTTATAGTTATCCTACCAAATCTCTGTTACTGATTAAGCTTTCATCTTAATCCAGTATGAAGATTTTTATTGCCTCAAAATTACTCATTTAAACTCCTACGTTAGTGTTCAGGCGTGTCTGGTAAATCCTTTTTTTTTTTTTTTTCTTCCTATGACCCTTAAAATTTTAATGTTTTACATGTATGCCAGTACTTCATCCACATATTTCATATATTTATTTTAAATTATACAATATTACAACAATTTAAAGCAAATGTTGTCAGGAAGGAGCAATGAATCAATAAGAAAGTGAGGTGTTCATTAAAATTAAATAACAGAACACTTACCTCAGTCATCAGAATCAATCCTCGGTTAAACACAACAAGAAGTCTGTCTTCATCTGATTCTAGTAATATTCTGAAGGCACTAGGAAAAAAATCCAAACATTGAGAACACTGAAAAATGTATGTATTTTCGTAATTCATACCGATGTTTAAATTTTTTATGCTCATGCTATTCTTTCAAAAATTATCACAGAAGGCCAAAAAGAACATGCTTATTCTCTTGTTGTTTTTTTTTTTTTTAAAAAACTTTTTCATTTAAAGATGTCTCTGATGTCGACTTCCTTTTTAAACAACCCGCTGTCCAAAGTAACTTATAAATAGCTTTTATGGAGATATTTCCCAAATGATATCTGCAAAAATGTTTAAAAACTGGGTTAAAGTACTTTAAAACGTACTTCTAAAGACAGAACTTTATGCTTTTCAAATAACGCATCTCAATAGATAGGTCCAGTTAAGCATGTATTTGGACTTTGAAATGTATAAAACCATTTCTATCAGAACATTTTATGCTTATAGCAGAACAGAAAGGATTATGCATTGCAAATGAACCACTTATCTCAGCACTGCAATACTTCCAGTGCACATGGAAAAACCTGACTGCATTCTATGAGAGATGACTGTATGTAAACCCTTCAAGTGACACAGGCTGTTCTCCTGCTCAGAAGTCTCTTTCAGTCCATCATCAGTTCATTTTAAAACCCCAGTACCTGACCTAAGTGCACAAGCAATTCGTAGTTATACTGACAAAAAAAACAAGCAACAGTTTCAGATATACTATTAAGATACACTAGAAATGAAAAACTATTTGAAGATATGATACAATAAAAATGTCCCACAGGCACAATTTCTAACTAACTTTTCTGCCCAAGAATAACAAATGTCAACAACAACAGCTGAAATTACTGCTTTGCCAATCTAGATAAATCATGGTAGGCTGAGAATGGAATTCAGCTTAAATGCTGAATTAGTACATCTACATGATTTTTTTTTTTCCAAGGGCTCTACTAATGCAGTTTTGTCATGGTGTTTATTTTGAAACATGGCAATATTTATCTTGTTTCACACCTTCTTTTTGCATAGCTTCTGAATTTTTAGATGCTGAAACCTTCTAGAATAAATTACATTTGAAAACAATTGACTCTGGAACAATGCTAATTTTCATCATACTTCACATTCTATGAAATGCAGTTCTTATTCAAACCGGATTCGATTATTACACTGCAGCTTCACTACTAACGTACCTTATTAAAGTTGTCCAACAAGACCGTCCATCCAAGCAGCGCAGGTAACAGCTTATGGTTGTTTTCTTAAATTGCTTTATGTCTTCTATCTCTTCTTCTCTCATGTCTGGTCTCTGAGCTACGAACAGTTGCATGAGGTTAAACAGCTCTTCTACTGCCTGAAACACATAAAAACGTTAGGTTAATCTCTCAGTATGTACGGTTTTTATCTTCTTATTTACTCCTCTGTATTACTTCTACTAAGTAATATGTAAAACATAATATACGTGAGCAACTTCAGATGGGCTAACATTTTAACCCTTGTAGTAAAGTTATAAAATCAGCAGACATTTTTAACTTAAATAATTAAAACAGTTCCTAAAAAATAAAATTCTGACAAAGTGCAGATATTCCTTATCTATCTTCAGCGCAGTTTGCTTTTAGCCTTTAATATTTACTGTGTGGATTATGACAGATATTTGAGATAATCCTTTTGAACCTTAAATGTATGTTTTGGTGCTTTCTAACAGTGCAGTTCATTGCTACATATACGTGGACAGAAGAATCTGGGAAATCCTGATCCATGTGCCCAAACTTCCTGTCTTTCCTTGGGGAGTTGAAGGTCTTTTTTTTTTTTTTTTTTTTTAACCATGCTTAAGCACGTACTCTGGTGATACTATTCATATTCTAAATAACAGAATTCAGGAAGCTGCTTGGGCTAAAACTCATTGAAGTCCTACATGCATGGAAAACACATAGTAAAGTAACTGCAGTCCCTTGTGACACAGAGTGAGACTTCCACGGACAGATGCAAACAATGACGGCAGCAGGACTATTCCCAGAACTTCCACAGTATAAATTTAATCTGTGAGCTGAACTAGACTGGAGTTCAAAGTAGAATATTCTGTATATTCTCCTTCTCTACAGAGGGCAAAAAATCTCTGTGATTTTTCTCTTAAAAACTTTGTGAACCTGATTTTTCACCATTACACATGGGCAATTTTAACTAGTATCTATTTTTACCGTGACACATTATTGCAGAGACAGTGGAACTCCCAGAGTACCAATGCTTTACAAAAGGTACACAGGTGTTCCCAAGTGACCACGAGGCCATCAAATCTTGGTCCTATTCCAGAAACTGAAAGCAAAGAAGCCATTTACTGGGAATTCCTCCAACTCAATGTGTTACAATGCAAGACCATTAAAGGCTCTTTCCCTGCTGCTTAGAACTAGACTGGTGTAGAGAATATTGAAGAATAGTGGAATCATCAGCATCTGCTTCCAGAAAAAAACATCTGCTCTCCAACTGCTATATACCGCAAGGGAAAACATCCCCACCTGAAAGTACAGTAATCAGATCTAAACACATTATTAATTACTTATACCAGGAAATAAAATGTAATGGTTTTTCCACTGGATATATTCAATAGGTCTTTTCATCTCTTTCATTAAAAGACAAATCCAGTAAAAGAGGAAATACTGACAATAAAATCATACTTCTGGGTATCAATCTACTTACTCCTGGGTACTGGCTGGCATGTGGTGTAAGATTCTTAAAGGCCCACTGGATATTCTGGTGAGAAGCCAACTGCCTCGTGAATGCAGGAGACTGCTCGCAGCAGAGGCGCAAGATGCCGTAGTAGGCAGGCAGCATCCCACGGTTAAAGAGCACCACATCTTGATCGTCGTGGTCTGCAAGGATGTAATTGAAGGCAATGTTCTTCGTCACCACAGGATTCTGTACAATAAGGCGTACATTCTCTGGACAGTCGACACAGACATTGTACCAAAAGGACAGCAAAGCCTGTTTGTTGTGGTTGGTGGCTATAGCTGGCTCAGAAAGTTTAGGCTGGAAAAGGTTCCATAAGTCCATGAAGTAGGTAGAAAACATGAGTTTCTCAGTTTTTGAGATCAAACAGTATGTCATGAAACTGAAGTAGGGCACAAGTTTTGTAGTGCCATGAACAGCAGCATCGACATATAGTTTAGCTCTTGAAAGAAGGCCAAGAAGCACATTGTAGACTTGATGCAGAACTACAGTGGTATCGGGACTGAGAGGCAGATCGCGTGTAGGGATGTGCAAAGAACGGGTTGATCGGAACATCTGACGGAAGGAATTGCTCGGAATAAGCGACACCAAGAGATAGGCTGCAGCTTCAAATAATAAAAAAAAATTGTTACACATTCGTTCCATATACAGATTTCAAAGCATTTTACAGAATCTGGTATTACTATACTCACACTGGAGATGAAAATAATTGTGTGGATAAGACTAGCACAAAGCAAGTTAAAAGAGGTGTTGAGATTAGCTTTCAGGCCTATTCACTCTGTATTTCTGTCTACTGCTTGGTTCTAACTACTGTAACACCATGCATCCCAGAACAGAAATACATAAACAGGTGTTTTCTATGACTGAATTGTCTACTGCTTGATCAAGACCTCACTACCTCTTCAGCCCTGTTTAAAACTGGAGTTTGTTACAAAGCTGTCCCTCCAGTTTCCACATCTTTCAACCACAGATATTGTATTAAAGCTCAGAGTGGCCTATAGCAATCAAATCTCCTTTACAACACAACTTAGACACAGAAAAGCCTGAACGGCAGAGCTTGGCAGTAGCCTGGCAACGTGATTCCTGGCAGAACAAACTACAGAGGAAGGATATGCTGGAGCTCGGCAGAAGCACAAACTTCCTTCTCCTTCATCCACAGGTTCAAAGGACTTCACTAAAGATTACTCTGTGATGGGTGAAAGAAGAGCAAGTACTATTCCTACCTACAAAGCAACTATGGGATGAAAACTATGGAGAACAGCTTGGATTAGTTGTTTTTCTTCTTTGGGTTTTCCTGAATCACGTAGATTAACCACATATGATAAAGAACCTACCAATATATCATTCCAATAATGAAATTAAAATATGTCTTCCATCTAAAATATTATGTAGTAAAACACTGATATTTTAAAATACAGCAATACTAGAACAACTGGAAAAGGAGGAAAATACAAGCACAAGACGTATTTCAATTGTCACAGGAATACCACATACACTAACTTGCTGCAACAGCAAAATCATTTTTTTAAATTTAAATTAACTTACAAGTTCTCACTCTAGGATAGTTATGTGCCAGAAGAAAACGTTCAACCCAGTTTTCCATGTTTTGCAGCACCCAGCTGTGAGCGAGTTTATTTCGAGGTGTTTGCACAGCCAGCCAATCCAGACACTGAGATGGGTTGTATTCAATGACCTGAAAGAATAGAAAAATCAAAAAGAATACATTAACTTTGATAGTATTTACTGATTGCATTAAACTAAAAATAACTATCAAGTCCTTCAAAATATATTTTGAAAATCACATAGGGCTATCAAAGCACAAGCAAGACCCTAGTGTTATGGCAGACAAAAAGCCCACTTCTTAAATTTCAGTTTGCTTTTTTTTTTTCTGAATCTTGTTCAGAGCTGTTGAAAATACAAGTCTAGGAAGTTACTCTACATGTCCTTTTCTGTATATTTTAAGATATTCAAGCATTAAAATGTTAAGCACTTTTAAAACTGAATTACCTTGTCTTTACAAACAAAGCTAACACAAAACCTTATTGCTGAATTAGGGTTTTTAACACAAGTTAGAAGAAAACAAATGGTATGCAAATATGTTGATATAGCTTCATGCTGTCATGTTTTTTTTTGGCTAATCAGTTTCAAGGAATACATTCATCTAGTGCTTTTCAAAGATAATGAAAAGCCTGTGGAGTGCTGTCGTACAATTACGAAAGCCTTACAGATACAAGACTCAACATAAGTTATTGTGACTTTCTGGTTCTGAGGGGTTGTAAATTTATTGACATATTACTAGACCTATAATTCTCTCATTTGGTAGTTTTTTTAATCTGCTTTCTGTGAACCTTAAGGTGCAGGTATCCTGACAATTAAAAAGGAACTCCCTCTGCATAGGTAACTGTAGGCAGTAACTGCATTGCTGAAGCTTCTTCCTACTACCATAACCCACCTGAAGAATATGAGCAGCTGACATGACCAAAACCCTGCTTATAAAATATTAATCTCCATTAAAAAATAAACACATCAAGAGCAATTGCCCCCCCATTTTTAGAAATAACAATTTGATCTGTCAAACTTCCTCCATCTTAGCTGGAGGATATCTCCAAGAAAAACATTGGTCACCATCTTCATCACTCAGTTATTTTTTAACAACTTCTAGACACTGGAAGGGCTGCAAAAGTTGGTTCTGTGCCCTAAATCCATCTGTCTGCACTAACTACTGTGCCTCTCGTCCCTGCCTACACAATTTCTCTCTCTAAACCTTCAAATGGGTCAACAAGGCGAGGATAATCATGCTGGCAACACCAGAAACTGAACTGATGACATCTACTGCTAACACTTGGCTTTCCAACAGAAACCCATCACTGATCGCCTCCTCTTTAAGTTCAGTTTGTATAGTGAGAAAGAGGAGGGAACTACAAAAGAGAATTGCATAATGATTTACAAACTTTGTAGCTACTGATTTAAACACGAAGCACATGTACTTTATGCCATAAACTTGTCTGTTGTCATAGGTAGGTTAATTCCAAACACTCTTTTGCAAAGGTTTCCTTATTGCTAAGAGAAAATCATAACCTATGACTTCCTTGTATGCAGAAAACAGTTGGATATAATTCTTGACCTTGAGATCCTCTGTTTGAACTCCTTTTACATGAGGTACAGCAGTTACAGCTAACTCATATGCAGATCAGAAACCCAGCTGGTATATGCTTTTCCAGATTACCTGACTGTTTGTATCCTATCACTGCTCTTACCCAGGAGAAAAATACTCTTAGCCATCCATATTCTACCCCACAGCACTTCATTAGTTTTCTGTTTTATCATAGGTCTGAATTCTGCACAAGTTTTACAAACTTCCTCCTGTGCCGACCCGTCCGTCCTTTTTTTTTTTTTAAAGGGTATTAAACGAGAAGGGATGTTCAACAGTTTGCCCTTATCAGTCTTTAGGGTGAACACACTGTTCTTTGACAGGAATAAATAAAATAAACTGAACCACGAACTCAAACAGCAGTTAGCTGAAGCTAAAGCTGTAACTCCTGATCTACTTCTCAGATCAAGGAATGTATCCCTCTGCCACTTGGTTAAAAAGTCTCTTTTTCTCTTTAGATGTGCAAGTAAGAACGCTCCTACGAGAACCAGAAGAAGAAGAACCAGAAGAACCAGAGCAATTAGTCATCAGAATCAAATTAGCACTTATACTTATTTTATGGGTTAAAATGTTAACGATCATTTTACAGAGAACAAAAAGTATCAATCTAATATTCACTTAACTAGTACATAATGGAAAATAAAATAACCAAGGAAGGGCCTTGAAACAGTTTACAGTCCTCACAAAAGGATAATTCAGAAAAAATAGCAGAATTTGCCCAGAAGAAGCATTCTAGACCCTTATTTTGAATTAATTTCTCATTAAACTAAAAGTTAAACTGAAATATCAGTTAACCAAAATGCTGTTAAAATAGAATTAAAAGTCAGAGTAGAGCTTTTAACATATATTAACCATTGCTGTTCCTTTAGAAAAGAAATGGTCATAGAAAAAGATCATGAATTGATGCAGCAAAGATGACAATGAAATGGAAAATCCTTTTATATACACAAAAAAAGTGAACAAGAGAAATACAATTTAGCTTCTAATTGTTTTTCTTTTTAACGTGTTGTACCTCCCATATCCTCTGCAGAATGTAAGAAGCAAAGGGTGGCATTCCTGGGGGTCCACCAGCAAATTCCATTAGCATAGTCAGCAATTTGAAAAAAGGATTGGCTGCCTGTAATGCATAAAAATAAAAATAAACATTTTTATCTATTTCATTTAATCTATTAATACTTTTATAGACTCAAAAAAGCATCCCCAAATATTTACATTAAAAAAAATATACTAACTTCAGATGTGAACATTTTAATTGCTTTTAATCCCTTATTATTTAATCTGTAAATAATCCATCTGTCTGTATCTATATCGTATTTCTACTACAACCATACATGGAACTAACCCACTGGTTATAGCTACTGCAAGGCAACATTATCAAACTAGATAGGATCAATCTAGTAGAAATACATAATTACAAGGAAACAACAATACGTATTTTAAGCCAGACATTACTCCGAACAAAGGGAAAAAAATCAAGCTATACAACATTTAAGAATTCAATAGTTGACTCTGTTTTTATATATACATGTGTGTGTGTATATATATCACTATCTTAGAAATCTATAACTTTTAAGCATTTGCAGAACATGTAACATGGATCCTGAAAACTTTATCCAAAACATCACATAATTTTTGAGGGTTGACACTGATCATAATTACTGGCATACAGTTTCCCTCTGAAAACAGCAACATGTCTACTCTAACATGGTTGCTCTTATATGATATAATATTATTTTTTTAAGTTTGCTAAAAGTCACCCAGCTTTTAACAATGCTTTAGTAAAGTGGTTACTATTTTATATTTTGCACCTCACCAAAAATGCCTCTTGTGCATGTGTATAAGTGCAAAGCAAAGAAAGCATAAAAATGTAGCAAATGTTAGCATGATAGGAGGGAAGTAGACTGTCATCTGATAGTGCCCATTCTATCACACAAAGCAAAGCTGTCATGAGAATGATTTTGCATGTGCTTCTTATCCATCCACAATCATGTCACCTCTGCTTGACATGCCCTCAATTTTTCCTGATTGTTTTTTCTTTTCTGACAGCAATATACAAGAATGTCCTTGTGTGAGCATACACTTCTCCGCTATGTATATATTTTTTCCATGTGGAATCCATTTGGAACTCTCAGTATTTTGTTATTACCAGGGCAGGAATTTATTCTGACTGAGAAATGTGTTTACATGCACAGAATTGCAGAATAGTGAGCCAAAACTTGAACAAACAGATGGTAATTCCTTATCTCCACTTATTCTAACATACACATTTTACTGTTACCAATTTTTTTTTTAATTAATTAACATAGGTGGAGAATCTAGAAGTATGTTGTTTGGCTTTGAATAAAACTTTCATCTGAAACTGCATACCAGATTTCTGCTTTAGAAAACTTAATATACAGCACAGTTAGAGTTTATTTTATGTCACAAAAACTTTCATGGATCATCTTCCATGCAAGATTTTTGATTAGCAAAGGATTATTTAAGTAATTTAAAACAGAAAAATATTAATACAAATTATTTAATATACAGGTAGTATGTTTACATACCTCAGGAGTCAACTTTGCTATAGATGTGAAAAGCATGGACACAATCTTAAAAACAAAACAAACAAAACTCACTTAGACTTGTGCTTTTTCAGTTAAAATAATAAATAATCCCATTACACTTATTAGATAAGATCTTCAACAAATAGCTGTAGCTGCTGATACTTACATGTTCTGCGAGTCGATTATTGTACCGACACAAACTGAAAATGAGATTGCAAGTTTGCCTGATGTTGATACCATCACGGATATGTTGAAACAAAAAAGGAAAACCCTAAAACAAATAATAAGATATTAGTATATTGTCCACAATTACCTACATACACAAATGTGCATTTTTTTTGAGGTTTATACATTCATACTTATATGAATTACCTTTCCTCCTGTTAATGCTGCCATGTCATTCTGCGATAAAGTCAAATGCCTAAAAAACAAGAAAACCTGCATCATTTTACTTCAGAGATTATTAAGTCAGGTTAAGGAGAAATTCAGGACTGTGAGTGCTAGTTTATACTCTTCAGTATCAGGATATACAAGAAAAAATACAAGTATTGGCATAAAATTAAATAAAAATAATATTTTCTAATTCGACAGACCAAATTAAAAAAAGAAAAAAAAAAAAAAAAGGAAATACAAATCAGGGCAACTGAATGTATTCAGTGTTTTAGCCTCAATCTTTTGTTTTGTCAACAATGACAAAATATTTATCTTAAAATGGTTAACAGCTTAACGGACCCATGTACAAACTCATTTATGTTGTTAAAAGATTAAACCAATTAAAAATCAAAACAAAACAAAACCATCTATCTCTGTTTTGAACTAACTTATATTAAAATTTGCTTTTGTGTTTTCAGAAGCTCTTGCCTTTCTGAGCGAGATTGTTCCACTAGAAGAGCAATCAGGGCAATCATCTTTTCAAGTGCAGCAGGTCTGTATTTTTCTTCTGCTAAAGAAAGTATATCCTCCTCTTCCTCCTCTTCCTCTCCTTCTTCCTCAGAAAGTACTTCAACCTGTGGCTGAAGGAAAAAAAAAAAAAAAGACAAACTGCATGGACATTTGTTGCTTTAATTTCAAATACCCTGCACACGTGTTTGCATATATTCTGTCATCTCTTTCATTCAAAACACCTTAATACACCTGTGTGATTCAAATCAGGTAAATATCTATGTGCTTGATTCTCATGTTGAAACATTCATTTTGCACAAGCTGAATTGCATTTACAAATGCAAAAGCTAGTTTGAAGTCACTACAGATATAGCAGTCTATATAAGAAAAAAGAAACAAGTTTAAACACAATTTGTACAAAAGGAGCATGCAATCAGTTGTTAACAGCATGACGGGGGCAACTTTAATTGCTTCTGCCTAATTTCTATTTTTGTACTAAACAGAGAACTGTAGTTTATAGAATAGTCAAATCAGCATCTTTTTTATATATAATGTTCAACTGAACATTGAGAAAACTGTATGATTAAAGAAATTTTAATTTAACAGCTGAAAGATGGCTCACGAGACATAGCATCAATGATCTCATATATAAGATAGGAAAGACTAGTACTCATTATAAAAGATACTCAAACTTACATTTTCAGGTCCTTTAGTTCCCATGTAGAAATGGACCATTGTTGATATGGCTTGCAGTGAGAGCAAGAACTGGCTCTGAAATACATATGTATTGAATTACTTGAAAATACAGACACGTAGTTTTACAAATTGCATATGTATATCTAAGGCTATACTCACTTCCTCTTCTCCCATTTTGGCAAATTCATAAAGAAAGGCAAAGTATTCTGTAAGATGTTTACTGTGAGGCTTAACACCATGCTCCATAATTGACAAGAGAGTCTTCACAAAACGCGTTACACAAGAGCGACTGCCGATGTCTTCCACAGGACCATCCATGTCATCCGAACTGAAAACATAATCAGATTTAGACATTTCACACAATACATGGAGTATAAAATTATCTGAACCTGTCCTTTTTTTTCAGAAAAACTTTGTTTTCCACTCTTCCCTACTATAATATTGAGATCTCTGACATTTTCTCTTATGCCAAATATAGCCTAGATGTAGAATTTTGTCTTCCAGAGAAAACTAAATTCTGTATTTTGATATGAAAATTGTATTTTCATGTCCTGAATTTTGTTATGGCAGTATAACTCCATTTTTGCTTCAGAAAAAGGTATCATAAGGATCACAAGCTTAACCCAAGACATCAAAGAAAAAACACTCCCTTCTTCCCATTATGTATCAAAAGAATAAATATTTTAAAAGTGACAGTTTCCTCGGTAATTAGCAGAACGAAATAGAATCCAGTAGTTTTGTGGTTCTTTTTGTCTACTTTGTGATGAGAACTGTGATTTAGTTATATGACACAGGACTGCACTCTAACCTCCACCCTCTTGTACTGGTTTACAAATTGTAACTGCCACCTATATGCCTCTGGATCCAACATACAGTTAGACTCTCATGTGTAAGTAGAGGAACTTACACTTGCAGCTTTTCAGTGATACTGAAAGGAAAACCAGGCAGAAAATCTAGTCTAAGGGAACAAATACTTCAAACACTGTACCTACATGCACTGGCTTCTCCAACCACAATAGTATTTTAAATGAGTCGGAGCATTTTGGGTAGCATAATAAAGAATAATTAAAACAGCACAATTTTAAGCTTACAAGGCCATTTTGAGTAATTCATTAAACAAAAATGGTTGCTGTAATTCATGTAATATATATGAGTTTTCAGGTGTTATTATTTTACCAGTCTTCCATTCCTGGCTGGAGATAAAGATGTGCATGCACTGGCCTCAGTCTCTGTATCACATGAATACACAAGCGCTGGAACATCTGCAAATGATAAGTAAATGAACTCCACGTGTTCATTCTTTTGCATACATGCCAATACAGATATTTGCAGCAAAGAATATTCTGCCTCCTAATACTACTTCCAGCTCTACATTATTCAAAGTTAAAGCTGAGATTAAGACTCCCACATTCCATTTATTAGTGTACTGACACCATGTATTTCAACAGAATGGTCAAACCTGGTTTTTATGAACAGATTTTATGGAGAAACCCTAAAACAAGTTTTAATATTGGTATGCACTGTATACTACAGAAACATGACTTAGGACCACTGCTCATAAACATTATTTTTTCTTCTATTTTCAGGAATGTTTAGATATTTCTGGCAAACTTTTTATTTCACCTCTGGCTATCAGGAGATTTTTTGCAAAAATTTTAAGCAAGTTCCTTCAGGCCATTCTTTAATTAATGTAAATTAAATTTAATTTAATTTAGAAAAATTCATCAAGGATTAGAGCTTTGCCTAAGATCTTGCATAGTTTTCCCACAAAATATGCTCCTTTAATGATGTGTTGCATACAGAAACAATGTATGGTTCTATATGTAAAAAATACCTTAATACTTATAGAAGTTAAACCAGTTGGAGGGTTCAAGTGAGATGAAGTAAAGCTACAGTTTTTAATTGAACAACTTGCAAAGAAAATATACACATATGTTAAACTATTAATAGTATTTGTATCTGGAAATATTCAAATGCTACTAACACAGGTGTGGTGCTTTTTGTTCTGTTTTGTTTTGTTTCCAATTTTAAACATTTCCAGAAAAGGGTATTAACAAAACTTTGTGGCATAATGTCCTAAAACTATACCTACACACAAAGACAAAGGCAGAAGAGAAGTTTAGAACTGAAGCTTTCAGTTAGGAGCACTGAAAAGTACATAATTAACTACTTTTTATTTTCTGAAGGCATATCTTCAAACATTGTTGAACCAGTTAGTAAAGAAAAGCATTTTTAATGTAGAATGTTTGAATTTGTAGAGATTATGTGGGAGTTGCATAAGCTTTAAATAGTATCTATGTATCTACTGTGTCATTTTGTGATCCTACCTTTACAACTAAGGCACTGTATTAAAATAGATTTTGTTTCAAACAATAATGCCCCCATGGACAAATATATTCTCTAAACCCTAAGCGAAAATGTAATAGAATAGGACAATTAAAGGTATCAATGTAACCTTTCAGAATCACTGTATGTGTCATAATATTAGTCCGTTTCTGTTCATTGGTCAAGCAGTCACTTGATTTACATAGGAACATCTTTTCTTACCTGTCTCACAATCTGATTGGGACACTTTATTAGAATCTGCATTGGCCACCAATCATCATCAGCCATACGATCCAAAAACCACTGCAGAAGATACATACTTTGTTAGTTTTGTTCCAGACTTGTTCTAGTCCAATCTTCTTTTTGCATGATACTAAAGTCTGAAGAGAAATTGATGTTACTATTGTTAAGGAATAAGGAAGTATTAATCCAAGGGAAATATAAATGTCTTCCGTGTATGAGAAGAAAGGAATAAGGATCAACAGTAATAAACGTTAATATAAATTTATTTCCAGTATCTTCTTATCCCTGTGTTCTGCAGGCCATTATTCAATTATCTGGAAGGAAACATTTATCCTGAAAAGTGATGTCAACAGAGTAACAAATGATGCTTACAATCAAGCATCAGCTAAAGAATCTGGCAGAGCAGGGACAGGTTTAAACAAGAATGTAGTTCCTGAATTAGATCCCTTCTGCATTTTAAGATGTGGAGCCTTACTAAAAAGCCTTACTATCTCCAGTGGCAGAAAATGTGTAAGAACAACAGAGAATGATTCATTCATAATTACACTCTGCAAATAATATTCTGATTCCCAGAATTTCATTTTATTCACAAGAAAAGAATTTTAAAATAAAAGAATCCAAGTTGCTTTTTTATTTTAACTGAACTTGAGTATTATTTACTATAGGAAATACCTTCACTCATTTTAAGCATCTTAAGACTACAACATACCAATGAAACTGTATCGCCCGATCCCCGTCTGTTGTGTAATGATTTAAAAACATAGAATCCATTTATAGAAGAGCAACAAATTTTATTCATTTGTACCAAATAAAGTCTACTGCAGCATACAGTATGCAACTGGGATCCTTGTACATTCAAACTGTCATAGAAAGTCTACCACAAACTTTTCTTCAGTATCCCAAAACTGTTTTTACCACCACCACAGTGAATTCTTTGTCTGTGGTTTCTCACTTTTTCCCTTTTTACTTTTTCCCAGACTCCCTTCAGGCAGATTCCCGATTTTCTTAATACAAAAACATTCTTCCATATTTTCCTCCTTTTAGGAGTTTTTAGTTTTTCTACACATTAGGTTCAAGATTCTCAACTTCACAAGCAAGGTGATGCATGAATCTGTTTTCAGCTAAGTCTGACATTAGCTGCTTTTAACTCCCTTTCTAAGCCTCTTCATCATGCCACAGCCTTTTAGCACACTGTTCTTTCTTCCCTTGGATTCAGCTGCAGTCCCTTCCATTCCAATCCTTAAACTTTAGTCAGTCTTTCCAATTCTCTGGTCCAATTTCATTCCAACACCTCTTCATTACACAAATCAGTATGTAATAATTAATCACATACAAAGGTTGTCACGCCACAGGGTCTTTTTTTTTCCAGTGACAAAATGATTATGACCTGTGGTCTGACCATACGTTTCTGAAAATAAAAGTTAAGTCATTCCCCAGAATCTGCAGTATTCAGAGAGGATGAATTTCATCTCATAGAGCACAAATATGCCAAATACAGTAGTTCATAGTCCAAAATATTCCAGGGATACGAACCTCCAGGAAAGTTAAACAATATATAGAAAGTTGGTTTGTACTTTGCTGAGTTCCTAAGTCACTTACTTCACAAGCTGCCTGACTGTTATTAAACTGTTTTGTTAACAGTTCAATCCACTGAAGCATTGTAGGCTGTAAAAAGAAATACAGAAAAAAACTATAACTTAAAATAATAATTTACAGTTTAATCTTTAAAAAAACTATATGGTCAGTTAGATTAAGCATAATAGCTACTACAAACCACTACATGTTTTATAAACTAGAAATGTGTTGCATCTACACAAAAATAACAGTACTTGTGTTGAAACTATTGCAAGTCACACATAATATTTAATTGCTATCCATTTAGTTCTGTTTGATTGTAACTGCAATCATAGTCTTACTAATCCCAGGCACTCTAGAACTAGTAGTATTATCCTAGCTGAAACCAGGACAGCAACCACTGATGAGAAAGAAATAAAAGCCGACTGAAAATACAGATAGTCAGATAGAATAAAACTTTCTTGTTGTTCACACTGGTATTTGTAACTTCAGACCTTTACAAGTACTTGTTAAAACCTGAATCATCCAACAATCTTCAAATGAAAAGAACACAAGACATCTTGTTCCCAATGCTCTGCAAAGTAAGCTAAATCCTGATCTCCACATTTTTTCCATTGTGTGGTGTTTATTACGAGTGTGTTGAAGGACACTCTTCAAATGTTTTTGTATTGTCTACTGTACTCACTACATCTCAAAATCACACTTTTAAAATGAAAAACTACAGATGCTTTTCACTATATTCATGCAGCTACTTAATGAGAATTTACAAGTAAATAGAATACCTTTTCCTTTGAATGAATAAATGTCTCTAGCACAAACGAAGTGCTTAACTGGGGGGGGAAAAAAAGCACCATTAATCACAGAATGCCTGAGTTAAAATGTAATTAAAACGTCCATTTAAAATAAGCAAAATACACTTTTGGAATATTTACCTTTGCTGTCATCAGGGAAACTGCTTTTGGATCTGGTAGTGTACTTGGGATGCTACTACACAACTGCCACATAAACCTAGAGTCAGTAATTTTATTTGTTAATTAAAATAAATAATGAAAATCTGCAAAAGAAAAGAAGCATTAATTTACATTTTTAAAGAAACTTACCCAAAATACGTATGTTCAAAAATGTTCTTGTCTTGAAGAAACTGCATGTTATCATGCCATATCCACTGAAGAAAAAATGCTAACATCAGGTACAAGAAAGTAGTTTATTTCACTACATAAGCATGATTTTAAGAATACTTAAACGCTTGCTGTGGTTAAGAAACCAACATTTTTTGTATGAAAAATGATTTCTGGGAACATTTCCTCTATTTTAAAGAAGTAGCTCCATGTTGTTTTCTTGATACTATAGCAGATGACAGTTTTGCCTGCCATATGACTGCTAAATGATGTTCAGAACCTTCCCTTCTTGCTGTGATCTCATGTTTGCAACTGTATTACATTTTCAGGCTGAAATTTTCAGAATTGGTTTAATTTCTTAAAAAAGAAATGCAGTTCAAGACAATACTTTGATATCTACAATAGTATAAAAAAATAAAATCTCTTTCAGCATTAAGCCTGTCATTAATTGAGATCAATTAGACATTCCAGCAGCTTAGCTAGCTAGGTAAGTCTAACAGTTTAAATTTTGACCCAAAGCCTGATAAGCTCTGTAAGCTCTTGCTAAATTCTTAGAGAGTAAAATTTCATTCTCCACCATTAACCAGAAGAGGATTTCACACTAGGTTCCCGTTCCCTTGTAAAAATAGTTTTAAATTTTAAATCTGATAAAATCTGTTATTATTTTCAAGACTGAAAGATAAAAAAACACAATTTGATTTGTTGGCTAATGATGAAGGGTATTTTTAAGTTAAGAACCAAACATGTGACAGATGATAAAGCAATACTTCTGGCCAGAGGAAACTGACTGGCCTTTCAGATGATAAAAAGAGAAATATCACTTATGAGTCCCATACTGCGGATATGTTTAGTGCAGTGAGATCCCTCGTATAATGCTCTGCTCCTCTACGTTGTCTTTTCCAGTTCCTCAGACCATAAAAGGATAAATGGTATCTTTATATTAATAACCAGGTATCCTCAGTCAGAGCAGTCAACACTGGGGAGAACAGGGAGATGTACTTGGTGGCTTTTTTTTTTCTCCTACTCCTTTTATTCATACCCAGGCTATTCTCTCCATGACTATGTGGAGGAAGGGAACCTTTTTTGACTGATGCTTCCTTGTAATAAGCACAGTTTAACTATATTACGCAACCCACTAGGAGAAGTGCAAAGAAGCAGCTGGAGCTACTCTTAGTGTATACTATACTATACTAACTTACATCCCTCCTGAAAGCACTAAGTTGCTGAGGAACTGAAGGATAAAAAGGATGGCAGTTAATAAGAACACTTCCTGTACTACTGCAACTATTAAGAAAATGTTGCTAAGTGCTCATAAAAATAAAAATAAATGATCTACCATTTTCTACAAATAGGAAGCTACTTAGATATGTGAACTAAAAATCACAGGACAGAATGAGAAAGTGTCTGAAATTTATGTACTGTGGAAATCTTAAATTACTTTCTATCAACAACATTCTTCTAAATGAAAGGATTATCATCCTACTGATTCAAATTATACTTGTTTTCCTGTGTTTACTCAGATTCCTGATTTGTTTAGGATTTCCTATAGTATTTTAAGATGTGTTAAAACAAATCAACTTGTACCTCCAGCAGTTCTGATGAAACATCAAATTTGTAGTCTTTGCCATTTTCCTCCTCTGGTTCCATCCGTTTATAAAACAGCATGTAAGCACTGTGCGTCTTGAAGAAAAAAACATCTGTATAATTTTTGCTTTGAGAGATAAATTATCAAAGTAGAAATGTGATCATATAGAAAGTGTTTAGAAGAGAAATACCTTTTCAAAGGAGAAGTCCATAAATTTATCAGTAACGGAATCATATGTTTTTGTCTGTCAAGAAGAAATAACACCATTAATTGTGACCTTTTTTAATGATTTTTTTAAAATGATTTACTGACAATTTGATGTAAATGTGCATGTGAACTATTTCAAGATAGTTGCAGAGAGGTTGCTGACAATTTCTTTCTTGTTCAAAGTAGTCTGTCTTTTTCTTCTTCTGTGGTGACCTATTCTGATTTTTCAGAATTGCTATGGAATATTTTGACCTTCTCACACAAGTTCCTGTCTCATCTATCTCACTGATACCTCTTCTTTTTTGGCACCTAGGTGTATGTAATCTGTTTAAAAAAACAAAGGTTTTTTTTTTTTTAATTTCAGCATTTTGCCTTTATACTTCACTATAGACTACAGACTTCACTAATTCATTTTGATTCATTAATAGTATCTATGCTATGCTTCTGACACCTATCTTTCAAAACCACATATAAAGATTTGGATTCATATGCACAAATTCATTGATACGATAGTCAGTATGGAAGGATTTAGGACCCTTCTTTGTTGGCTCAACTTCTGTCCTACAGATAGCGCAGAAAAACTAGACAGCTTGAATCACCAGCCTGCAAGCACTCTGCAAAGTCTTTCTTCCCCTAAGGAGAGGGGGGACTCTTCGAGCAGATCAATAGTGGAAGAACAACTGATCTAAATAAGATAAAGTATCACTTGCACAACAAAGATGTCAAAAGTTTAATAACAGTCATATAAAACTTGTGTATGTTTCTCATACATTCACAACAGATGAAAAACCAAAGGTGAACACTTTGGAATCGTTCATGAAAGTCCTCAAAACAGATATTCTAATGGTTGAACATGACAAAAACAAGAGTCGTAACTTACAGTCATTTCTCCACCAAAACATTCTGAAGCAAGCTGGGCAGAATCAAATGGTTTTACTTCAGCATCATTGAAAAGATACCTGTAAAAGAGTAAGCTTTTGAAAGAACTGCTGTTTGTCTCTCAGGGCAAACAAATGTTTAACAAGCACTTAAAATTGTTCTTCAGATTAAGTATTTATCTTAATTCCTACTATTTTGTTTGAACCACAGCAAACTCAAAAGCGATCCTAAAAGTCACTTTCTTTCAGTAAAATCAGGAAGTCAGCATTTTAACAATATATTACCTTTTTATTCAAGAAACACATTATTTTCCCCATTTTTCTAACATGACTCTGGTAGAGATAAAGTTCTAATGCAGCCAAAAAGATTTGCCTCTTGTTTTTCAATCTGAGTGAAGTGGAAATCAAAATTAAGAAGAGGAGAACCATCCCACGTATCAGTATAACTCAAACTGGAATGGTGCAAAGAAACACTGTACAGTGTTACGGATTCCCTTTGGAGCAGTGATTAGCCTACTGGCTGAAAATACTTCGAAAATGTGCCAGCCAGCTATTACAGAGAACAAGAAGAGAAGAAATCTTATCTCCTATGCATGGCTTCAGCTGAGAATCTGAGTTATGAAACTAGATACAAATGGGAGAGTTCTCTGCTCTGTTTCATCACCTGGGAAGACCATCCTCCTTCCCATGCCCGTGTCTCATCCCTTGCTCAGGCTACTTCTCCCCATTTTTTCTCCATCCTCATAATCACTGTATGCCCAATGTATGCAAAAGTTCCCAAATTAGAAGTGTGATGTTGTAGGTTAAAAAAAAAAGGGTGGTGGTGGTGTAAGGGTGGCTTAGAAAGAAAGAAAGATCACTAGCTGGATAAAATTAAGATGTGAAAACAATTCACTATATAAAAAGTACAGTAAGAACAGATTTTGAGAACCTACTTATTGTAACAGCTTATGTGGCACACAGGATGCAGGGAGTTTAAAGGGAAGAAGAATTCAAATTGTTGTTTGAAATAACTGAAAATGGAGAAAATGAAAAGGACTGAAATCCACAATCATTAATTCTGCTGTATGCTTGTCAAAGGTAGCCTGATTTTATGATGAAGGATGATCTATTTAATCTTACTGTTCATATATACTGAAATAGATATAATAGTCATTGATATTCATGCCAAGAATCAAGTATTTGCTGCACTGTAAGATGAGCCTGGTACTCTCCCGATGCCTGCGTCCAAGGCTCTCCACAACTATTACTGCTACAACAGACAAAAACGTATCTATAAATTGATATATGCATACCTAGCAAATTCCAAAATCTTGTGCTCTTGAGAAGAACCTACAGCGCATAGCTTCTACGTTATCGACAAAGTCAACAGTTTTTAGTTACTTAAAGATACAAAATGATACAATTTTGCTTTGTATAACTCACCATTTGTTGTTTTTGTAAGCATGGGGATTGACTATATCTCTGATAAAGCTGTAGTAATGTCCACCATCTGCAGTTCCTGTATGAACTGTTACGCCTATCAGATCATACTCGTAACTCTCAGTTTCTTTCAAATATTCACCGTCTTCCTTAAAACCTTAAGTAATTTAATACAGTATTTCATTATTTCATAAACACTTGAGCTTCAACATTAGTATGTCTTACACACACATTTCCTGAAGTTATGCTTAAAACATTTTATATTTTTTCTTTTCATCAGTGCACAATGACAGCCAGAAAGTCCGTACTCAGAACAAAGAGCACAGAAATCCCAACTCTTGTGAAACAGTTGAAGTTTTTTCCAAAGCATCACTACTGAAGAGATCAAAACTAATAACTAAGTTAGCACATCTTATTGATGATGGCAGTCAGTCAGCCCTTTTCTGTTTCAAGTATTACTCAGCAAAATCAGAATAGGCTAGTAACAAGCTGTATACAACTATTTGTTATCTCCCATATTTTAAAAATGAATAATTCAAAGTGAACTGCAAGGGAAAACAAAAATAATTGGCCAATTTTCTTGTATTAAAGAAAATGTGACTTTGGAAATATAGGTCAATTAAAACTGATTTTATTTTCTTTAAAAAAATCACTACTTGTTTGCATACATTATATATACAGAAAATGGTACAAACACGAAAGAGAAAACCACTTCGCGATTCATTCTATGAGGCATACCTTCTTTTCTGTCATTTTTTCCCATGAGGAAATCCTCAGTGTAAGGTGTCATATCCAAACGCAGAGGGAATGAAAAATGAGTATTGACCTTCTCCTTCATCATGGTTACCATATTGAAAGTATATCTCATTGTGTTGAAGCTTAAGATACGAGGTAGTTTCTTAAAACATGCCCTGAAGGATTAAAAATAGTTGTGATTTATGAAAAGCTTGGTTGAATTGTGTTTCCACAATGATTTTCAACACATTTATTCAAATATGAAATTGGAAACCTGTTACAAAGTCACATAAAAATAAAATTCCGCAATCAAAAAGTCTTAGAGCATGGTAGTGTAACCAGCAGCAGAAAGGTCAGATTTAGCCTACTGAACAATTCCATTTAGCATATCACTATGCCTTGGAGGAGAAATCAAATTTGCTTGTCGTGAGAGCTTTCTAAAATGATATAGTAATATGAGCCATGAAGGAATTTACCAATGCAAATCCCCTCATTAGATGGAGTTGTTACCCTGTAACTGACAAGTTTCAACCTAGAACGTATCTTGTTTTATATCTCATAAACTTCACATTAATTATTTTAACAGGCTACTTTCACCCATGCTATAAAAACAACTGCAAGGTTTTTCATCTCTTAAGAATTAAATTATGTTAGTTGCAATAAAGAGACAATGAAAAATTTTAATTTATCTTTATATTTATTAGTAGACTTTTTAAAATATGGAAACAATTATAGAACTACTAATTTTAGACTAAGAAATTTAGGGCTATGCATGAAACCTTAGCAATTATCCTGCATAATGAATAATAAAAATTCTGAACAAACTCTGAAAGAATTTGATCTTTTAAAAACTGGAAAAGTAACAGATTTCAAAAGTTACTGATTTCTACTTTTTTTTATTTACATAAATAAGGTCTTGAACACGTTGCTGTCTAGGTGATCTTTTCCTAAGATATCTTATAGTTTGTGTTTTGGAAATTCGATTTCTTAGTTATACAATCATTTGTATAGGGATCACATCCTCACAGACCTTCACATTAGTGAACTCAATGAAACCATGGTCCTGTTTCATCTAATGAATTACTCTAATTCAAATAGTAATTTCAGTAATTTACAAAAAAAAAAAACCAACCTTAGGAACGCTTAATTCTTCTTAATCATACCTTTTTTCAGCCCGCACTTTCTTCCCACAATGCGAACATGTATACATGTTATCACCTTCCAAGGTATCTTTAATAGTTACTTCATCAAGAGATTCCTACATATCATAAACAATACAGAAGGAGCTTATGTTTATCTTAGATATTTAAATCTTGTGCTTACATAGCCTGCTTTACAAGACCCTCTCTCTAAGTCTTACAGCACGTTTAATCAACATATCTATCCGTAAGCTATGAAACTAAGGTGGTCAAAACTACCCGAAAGTTTGCAGAAAAAGTATGCAATTGAACTAAGAGAAGAGTTTGAGATTGTTACAGAAAGACCAGTTCCTAGAACCCAAACACAAATTTCAGGAACCAGTTCGGAGAAATGGTACTCAATATTCTGAGCTGTCCTAAAGAATTCAGGTGCTCTAAATCCAAATTCCAAGTGTGAGGATTAATAATTGTTTTGTATAAAAAGATAACCTAAAATGATTTTATTTAAGTTTTAAATTAATTTAGTAATACATGTATATATATAAATCTTTTGATATTTACAAATCTCATATAAAGCATGACCATCTTTTAAACACAGAAGGGCATAAGTAATGATTACTGTCTGTAACTTTTTAGTCAATTCCAAAAGTATAGCTGACAGCATGTTGCATAGAGAACACAGACCAGTTCAACTGAATTACCTATTAATATCATCACAGAAATACACCAAAACTAGAGTACAGATACAAAAAGCATCAGCATATACAATAGTGTACAGTAAAGTCTCTTATAATTGACTGCATTCTTTTACAGCTGTGATCTGACCCACCCCAGTCTGGAAGTACTTACATAAATATTCTTCATATCTGCCACCTGGCACCTTACTGTATAGAACTCTTCAGCAGTCTGACTTACATGCTCACAGTCCTGAATCATAGCAATGAAAGAGAAAAGCAATTAAATAACTGTTTGGAGAGGTTAAAAAATATCTTGAAAAGATAAGGATAAGGAAAGAATACTTACCAAAGAAACAACATTGTTTGTAATAACACCTCCGAACAAACTTTTCACTGTATTTTTCTGTGAATGAATTAATAAATTCTGTCAAGGATATTTGAGCAAATCCGTAACTTTTCAAGCTCCCTTTTGCTCCCTCTCAGTAACTCACCAGTTCAGGAGACATTTCTTCTATTTTTGTTATCAGGTCAGTGAAGAATTCAGTCATATCTTTCTGCTCTCCAGTGTTCAGTGGCTGCTTATCCATGGTATAGGTTTTACAGAAAGGCCTTGGATTGTATGCCTTACATTCACTTTCCTTTAGGTAAAAATAAATAAATGAAAAATAGGCAAAACAAATCAACCACAAATCCTTGTACTTTTAAGTTACACAGATATACAGAACATAGCTATATAAATGTCTTTTTAAAAATGGACATACTTTTATATACAGTATCTCCACGTGCCTTTTAGGCACCAAAGTTGTGTAAGTGCCCAAATGCCTCTGATAAAATGTGAAGCAATTTTTAACTATCATTATTACAATACTCATAAAATATTATTAGCAAAAAAAATTTAAATAATTCTTAATGAAAGGAACCATTATTAAAAGAACATGGCTGAAGATGTGACACATCCAGTTTTTGCATATATTTTCAGATACAAAATATGGTACGACAAACATCAGTTTGTCCTTATGTATTTCTGAACAGTAATGACGTGGATCTTGTCAAGCGCTTAATTCTCATTCAGACTTCTGTATTGTATAAAACTACACTGTCTAGTTCTCCATTGCAGGTGTTCAGTCAGAGAAAAGAACTTGCATTATACAACATTCCTTTAGAATACATCACCCATTCCAATGCTAACACTGGAGATGCAGAACTTACAGCAAACGGAACTTTGTCCTTGTAAACAATGATATATATACTACTTGCTTTTAACGATGTGTGACAAGACACTGTTAATGTTACCTGGTTTGGAATTAAGTCATTCTGTAAGGTTTTAATAATAATAGATCTTTGTACGATTTTATATTCCTTTGTGATTTTATACTTACATAAATACCTAGATTTACTTTTCCTATGATTCATGTCAGGCACTACATGCTTAAATTCCTTTTCTCTATTTGTCTTCAAAGTGGTTATGATTTTCTTTGACAAAAGCCCGTGCCAAGAACAAAAACACTCATCTCTCCACAGTTTTCTTTTAAATTTCCTGTATCGTACTAAAAATCATACAATATCCTGAGTCAGAAGGGACCCAGCAAAGATCATCACCTTTTCAGAAATGTTTCACATTTTTAACATCGGTGAACTGTCTTGAACAATGTCAATAATTCACATACAGAATGGTATCTACATTTTTCTTGTATTTTGTTCTTCCCCTCCCCTTTTTTTTTTTAAAAGAAAAATAGGGCACATTAGAAAACATCCTCTTTCACACCAACCAGCACCTACCATTAAGTATGTAAACATTTTCTGGAGTTCGAGTAGAGTGGTCTTGTGTTTCATATCTTCTGAATACTAAAAGAAATTCATTAAAAAAAAAAAAAAAGACGTTAACCTTTATGCTTATAACGTTCCAAAAGCAGGGCTTCAGAAGATGAAGTAATCACCTTTTAAAATAAGATAATAATAATAATAATAATTAAAAAAATCCACCTTTATTATGGACAATTAAGAAAAATAATTGCATAGATGAATACACAGCACACTCACTATTTTACACATATACATAGCACTTCCTGCTCATGTTTTGGCATGACATTAAACCTGTGGCAAAAGGTAACTGTATTTTCTAAAAATGTACAGCAGCTAGGAACTTTGGGGAAGTATCAGAAAAGACTGTACTAATTTTGGAATACTTTTTTCTAATTCATATACATGGTGGGAGTTCTGATCAATCCTGTACACAGTATATTTCACTCGTAGACCAGCAGCGTCCTTTTTATTTTTTTTATTTTTATTCATGATTTGCTAATTCTACTTGAAATTAAGTGACAATAAAAAACAGTGATGTCACTGCCAGTCAGGGTGTTTCACAGGTTATATGTAAGCTACTGATATCAAGGACCAAAATGAAGCTTTCTCTGTTACAACAAATAGTTAGAATTAATAATGTTAATATTTCTGAAAGTTACCCAATGGATAATTTACAAGACTTGCAGTACTTTTGGTAGCATGCTCAAGGACTTTATAAACATTCAAGAAGGATGGCATTAACTCTAACAAAATGACAGATTAGGAGATAAGAAACAACAGACAAGTCATATAAAAACAAACCTGAATCAATCTATTTGACAGCAGCAGAAATATGCGTTTGAGAACATGCTCTGTTATAATGCCACCTTAAGAACATATTGCATTACAAATATGTATTTTTAAAAATCTCTTCACTTTAGACATCAGGAGAAGAATTTAACCAAACACAGAGCAAACTAAAGTCCTGAAGAAATATTCTTTAGCAAAAAACAAGTCCTAAAAGTAAATCCATATTTTATCAGCCTTTTCATTGGAAAAATGAAAATATAAACTTTTAATTTTTAATTAAACTTTTTAAAAACTTTTTTTTAAACTAAACTTAAAACTTTTACAAAATTCCAAATAAAGAACGTAAGATTGCAAACCATACCTTTGCAGTAAAGATTGCTTGTCTGGCCTCTGGTATCATATAGAGCTGCTGAATAGTGGATGCCAAGTAACAAGTTGCTCCAAGATTAGTCAGACCCACAAATCTACATTCAGCTCGAACATCATCATGGGGCCAATAATCCCACTTGTAAGGTGCATGGGAAGCTGGAAGAAGTATGTATCACATATGCACAAAAAATCAATTCCATTAATAACTTCCAAAGACATAAATGAATTTCAAAGCTTTATGCTTACATTAATGAAATACATCTTGTTTCTGCATTCTGTATTTTCAAACATGAGCCAGACTGTACCTGCTCTTTAAGAAAATGCATTAAGAAAGTATTTTCAGTATCTGGATACATGAGCCAGCCTTTCTAGATGCCTCTACAAAGGTGAGACAGACCCCTGAGAAAGTGAGAGGTGGTACCCTGAAACACAGTTCCATGCATTTCATCTCCAATCTCTGGGTAACAAAGTGTGGCAGCACACACTACGTTGGATTGCAATGATTTGGTACTTTTACAAGAGTATGCTGTGCTCTGATGTGCATTATTCATGGCAAGCGGCAGCTCCTGCAGTTGATCTAGGGGTAGCATACATGGAGTAATGAATGGTCTTCTGGCCTCTTCCTTAAAACTGAACATCAAGAGCATCCACATTTTCTAAACAGTGGTTGCTATACATTTTTTATAAATAAGAAAGTTATTTTCATAATATTTTATCCTGAAATGCATTTTAAAAAAATTACTCTTGTTCTGTAGCAACTTCATGGCAACCCTGTTATCTACACTATTATCTAGAATTCTGTCTTCTGACCAGTGACAGCTAACAGGTGATGTGAAAAGTGATGCACAGGCTTTAAAAACCCAGGCGTTCTGCCGAACTGAGCTTTCTTAAATTAAGAGCTTAGCCCTGCTCGTTCTATGGGGTTGGAATTAGACGATCTTTAAGGTCCCTTCCAACCCAAACCATTCTAAATCTGCAATGCTGTTCCCCCAGCCCTCTGTTTATTAGCTCTTTCTTCTTCTAGTCTGGCTTCCTTCCCTCATCTTTCATTCAATTCTCTTTTTGTCCACCTTATTTTCCCATTAAATGCATTGCGTTATGCATATTAATAAGTGCTACTGTTACACAATTGTGCAAAAGCTTTAATTAAAATGGAACCAAAGCAGCTCTTTAGCCAACCATAGTGAACGCTCGTTCCCCCACAACACTCGCACTGCGTAAACCAGTAGCAGTGACAACGTACTGGTAACTGGTAATGTGCAACAGTTACAGACTCCCAAATGTACCCCTGTCATTCCCCCAGCACACAAAATTACTTGCCATTTCCCCTACCCATTCCTGTGCACTGCTGTGTCACACTGAAAGAAAGCAAAGCAGAGTCTCTGCACCCAGAGATTTAAGTTAGGGAGCCTTCTTTTCACATAGCAAAACACACATTTGCTATCAGAGCTAACCCCACGTGAAGCAAGACTTTTATTTTTAGAAGCTGGTTTCAGAATGGTATCTGCTATAATGGACGCCATGCTAGCAAAAGATCTTTTTGACCAATACCAAAGACAGGTAGATGCTTATCAGAGGTAAGTGTGCTTGGCCATACATAAGCTTGAATAAACTTGGTAACAGCTTTTACAGGAGGTAAAGGAATGTTTCTTATTGCACTTGAAAGCCAAAGAAATCTGTAATCTGTAAGAAAAATAGCGGAAGCAAGAAGTGAATTGCCTAAAGAATCAGATTGAGAAGACATTTTCTTTTCCTGTAAGTTTTCTATTCCTCTCTATTTTACACCAGACATAACAATCTATTTCATAAACAGCATGGCACTAGACAAGTTAAGCAAGTCTGACAGACTCTTCTCAGTAAGCCTTGCTCTGAAATGGCTGCCAAGAAATAGGAAGAATGGGAAAGTTCTCACCTGCCACTCAAGAAGATGGCATCCAGACTACACAAACCACTTTTAAGTGATTCGTACTGCTTCTAGACACTGACAGACTTTCCTTTCCATATCTCACACAGGAGAATAGAATCGGAAAATAATTATTTGACCTGCAGAAGCAACTAGATGACACAGGCACTAAATTAGAGAGGAGCTAATCTAGTGTACAGAGATATTCACTGTAGCCTGTCTTCCTTGGTATGCAAGAGGTTTGACACAAAAACTTACAATAACTTAGTTATTCATTCCCAAGGATGTCATTCTCCAAAAATGTAGAATGACCTACAAGTAATTCAGCACCTCTGTTCAGATATATAGAAAAAAGGGGAGGGGGGAAGAGTAGTCTAGGTGTCATGGTTTTTGGTTTCTTTCTTTTTTTTTTTCTTTTTTTTTTTTTTTTTTACAATCCACGAAAGCTATGTGGACTCAAGATTCAAATTTTAAAGCCTTAATTACTTTGTCAAGGATTAAAGGTTTATTAAGTATTCTTCTAAATCCATACTACCTGCTATAATTTCAAGGAACTATCTGGCATCCTCTAAACAGATCCTCAGATACCCGACCCACAGGATGTTCTGTTGCACAACAAATAATTATTGTAATCTTCGTTTTGGCATTGGCATCAAAACTACCATTAGCCCTGCAGCTTCAAGTAGGGAAGGGAAGAGTTTTAATTCTCATGTTTTAACAAATCTCAGCAGCATGACCTAACGTTACCTGGTTAAATTGGCCTGACCAGCCACTTGAAACAAAGCTCTCCTCAACGTTTAAACTCCCAGTGAAAGTCATTAGCGTGGTAGAAGAACACAAAATTCCTTCACCTAACTAAAATCCTTAAATTGCAGCATCTTCATTCACCCTTTCTGATGTAAAGACTCAACACCTATTGCTCTGCTTATGGCTCATCAAGTGTTAATTAAAGAAAAATCAGACGACTTCTTTATACTTCATGAGAATAGCTGGAGTATCTTCCTCCTCCTTATATATGACAAAGGGCTTTCAAAAATTCTACAAGAAATTTCTCAGGAGGATCCTATTTTCTCTGTCCTGGGACTTTTAAGCGACTACCTTCATTGTGATAGTAAATGCTTTCCTTTTTCCATATGGATCTTAACTGGAAAGGTAAATTTGGCCTCATTTATATCTTATCTTCATTATTCATCTTTGTCATTACAGAAAACTGCCTTTTCTCAGGAAGAAATGTGGAACTTGTAACCAAACTTGCAACAGTCACATTCTACTTTAAGTAAAATTAATTTCTCTCCCCTCAATGACTGTGCATTTTTCTCTATTCCACCTTCTGATCATGCTTCTGCTCCAAACATAACATCAGATATTATCTTAAAGAATTTCCCAGATAGCAAGGCAGCTGGTCTTTTTTCTCCTCCCTTGAACTGAATGTTTTTATTATTTTTGGCCTTTAAAGAAAGCAAAACCCCAAAACCCTACAATAAATTTTATGAATAATAGAGGGTATCTAAATCCCGTCTCCAGGAAGATCAAAGTCTGCATTTAGTGTAAGCCCTCCCTGTTGAGAAAAGCAAGGACAAAAGTCAGCTGACATCAGCTTCTTAGCAGTTAATTTCCTGAAAATTGCTGAAAATTCATGAAGACACTGCATGTTTCCTTTAGGAGTGCTGGTTTAGGAGGGACATCATTTCATTGAATTATAGACTATTTCCTTCCCATTTTATACAGCTAAGTTTCTTCCTCCACCTGCTTTCAATCAATTTATGCATTCTAACCTTTTTTCTTTTTTTTTTTAATCGTGGACATGGTCTTACAGGACAATTCACCTCTGCTGAGGACAAGGACATTGCTGGTAGAACATTACATCCCTTCTGGTCAATACTTGCATACCAGGTGGCAATATAAGCCAGCACCTTATCTATAAAGGTGTTTAAGCCACTAACAGTACTGGCTAAGATGCTCTTCCTCACTCAAAGAACCGGACTGGCATACTAAAGAGAAGAGATCAAATCTTCTGAAAGAGAAGCCAAAAAGTTAAAGGAAAATGAATTTACAATTGTATGTTTGGGAATGATGTACACAACGGTAAATCTCACCACCTGGTTCAACACAGCAAAATGCTATATGGCTGTAAATGCTGTCAAGTCAGAAAAAAGCACACACATTAATCTTTTTGCATCCGTCAGTAGAGAGACCTACACTACTGGAAACTTTCCAAAAAATGCTGCTGAAGTTAAAACTTTACTACAGCTACTTTACATTACTAGCTCAAGTCTGAAGAACAGTACACAGTAGTATGTTTTTATATGACTGCCTGAATAGAGTCTTAACATCTCATTTTTAATTAGAACCCTAAAATCCTTTCTTTTGTCCCAAGGAAAATATACACTAGATATCCTTTAAAAACACGATTTCATTTTGAAAACTGTACCTTACATTGCTACACTAAATTAAAGCAATCTTTTAAGAGCATCCTGGCTTCAATCGGTTAGGGGTTAGAGAAAAAAGGGTAGAGTAGAAAAGACAGCAACTGGTCAGATGAGATGACGACAACTGTACAAGTTGCAGGATCGAAAATTTCTCCAGTGAACCACAAAACCAAAATGTTAAAACCAAAGACAGGATGGAAATTACTAACATTTTCCTTAATGCATCTCCTAAGTAAAATGGCACAACAGGCCTAAGACTAAGATTTTAAAAGACTAGTTAGATTACAGAGATAAGCAACGAGGAAAAATCCAGTTTTAAGAGTCTTTGATTCACATCAGTGGAATAAGAAGACTTTAAAACAATTGAGGTATCAGAAGTCCTGTGGTCAGTAGCACATAAAGAGACAACGGCACTCTGCCAGTTGTATTAAGATTAACATTCACGAAACTGAAATACACTGAATATGTAGAAGGAGCATGGACCATATGATTCTGGAGAACTCAGAAAGGAACAAACAATCTAGAGAAGAATATTTGGAAGAAAGTAGTAACTGGTAAATGTTACAGAAAATTTCAGTAGCTTGAATTACTGGGATTTGGAGTTAAAAAATAGTGACTGTAAAAAAATGGATGATTGCACCTGGAGAGATACTGACAGGCTCAGCAGCAGCAGATGCACTCACAGCACACACAAATATCAGGTATTTTCATACATCATATTCTTCATAATATTTTCCCTAAGCATATGACATTTTAGAGGCTTTTTTTTAGAAGGCTTCAGGCATACAACTACAGAACTCAAAACATTAAGATCAGATTTCTCTTTTGCTTCCTGAATTGAAAGGCACTAAATCAATTCAATTGATTATAATAAATTACAAATCTTCAGGTTACCAGAATGTAAGCTGGACATGTAAAAGGAAATCTATCAAGCTTAAAATGCATAATAAGAATTTGCAAATCAAAGATAAAATATTAACTGGCTTCAGATTTTGGTAATTTACATATTTTACATAGGAACTGAGTTTCCAAAAAACAGGAAGCATGAAAGCCAAGAGGCATAACAAAATTGTATTAGTGCTGTATGCAGACATCTGGGTACAGACTGAAAGTCAACTACAGAGATATTAGAGACTCCTAAAATATGACAGAGCTGTTAGGAGCCAATACTTTAGTCAGCGTGGTTTATGGACCTTGGTTTAGGTATAAATAATTCATATTTCTTCATGTAAAAAGGCAAAGCAGCACAAGCTAATGAAGCATGTAAAACCCACTCTAACAATGCTATCTATGTATTGGTGTCATCTGAGAGGGCCGCATCCTTTAAGTAGGTAGAATTTAAGAACAGATGATCAGAAAATTATACATGTGATTAATTTCTCTCTTTTGCTAGGTGAACAACAGATGCATACATCTGCTCTGTGACACTTCTTTAAGTGATGCTGGATAACTAGCAGAGCTACAAAGGTAATTTTAAAAGTACTGTTAGTGGGACCAATGTCTGTCTTTATCACTACATTTGGAAAGTGTGGCTATCCAGATTAAGCCAAAAAGTATGCAATGTCCTTTTTGATTTTCCTTGTTCCTACCTATGCATTCTTAACATGTATGCTTATTTATTTTTAGCCAGTTATTAAATGAAGACACTTATGGTGTACTTCAGGAGGAAAAGCAAACTCCACAATTGCAGTGCTGTTCACAACGGTGGCTAGCAATCCTGTTGCAAACATGCAGTCTTCAGAAGGAGTCCATATAATGGCTACCCTTCCATTTACTTTACTGAACTTGATAAATCCAAAAATTCAAAACAACCAAAATGAACAGAAAATACAAAAGGACTAATTTTCCACAAAATACTCAAAAGCTACATATGTATGAAGGTTCTTACACTGCATATGTTGTGCCATAACCCAGTTGTGGAGCAGCCTGTAGTTTTCCACGGACCCCTTCACCATTTCTACCAACAAGTCATATGCTGCAGCCCTTGAAGAATGTGACTTGCATTTTGGCTGCTGTCTATCTTTTAAACTTGGCAGCAAGAACAGAAGATTGAAGATGTCTCTCAGAAACTCCTGTAAAACAATTCCATCAGCAGGTTTAGCAGTTTGAACACATTCTTAAAAAACAGTCATGTTCTTCCAATCCTCTAGCAATTTCTGTATACTTCCTGGACCTCTATCATGTATAGAACTTTCTAACTCATATACAAGTTTTAAATTGCAAATTTCAACAATTTTATTTATATTAGAGCCTAAAGAGAAACATGTCCAGTGAAAAAGAATGACAAATTATGCTTGATTCATGACTGATAATTCAATTTGACAAACCATGCACATGTATTTTTTAATAAATTTAAGACTGGTTTCTCACAGTACATAATCACTCCACTAGTCTGAGTTTTATGAATCACTAATTAACCATAAAACATGCACTGATTTATGTATCATATGTACTGCAAGTATATGTGGGTATTGTTACTCAGTTGGAATATTAACTGAACTATAAAAGGCATACAGCACAGCTGTACCAAGTCATGTTGCCTTTGCATGACAGACCCGTAACACATTGTTATTTATATTTCTCTTTCCAGATTAATACACTAAAAAGTGGAGTCGCGTACGTCTAAAATTCAGTACCTTTGTACTGTTTTGTCAACTTAATTCAATAAAATTATAACAAATGTAAAATATTAAGACAACAAGAAATCAAAATCTATCTAGGTCTGTAGGAAAAGGTAGTCATATTCTTCCAGAAGCTATAGCATGTTCATAGAAGTACAGGATGGTGAAAGGCTTTCGTCAGCCTTTCAGCTACTAAGTGAACATTACTAATTAGTCATCCAAGTGGTATAATGACAGAACGTGAAAGAAGAAATTTAACTGATTTAGAAATCGGTATTTCAGCAAAATCCCTTAGACAATCAGCAATTCATTCAAAACCTTTATGCCCAGGCCCAATGACATGATCTACTTCCTACACTTCACTGCATCAACAAAATGGCTGCAATCTTAACAAATTGTAATTAAATCATATTAGTAGTGTATCATTGCAGTAGTCTACACGATCAGACAATAAACCCTCTATCCTTTACCTCTGCAGAATCTTCATTTTGTCTTTTCCCTACATGATTTCTTCTTCAATTTTTTTTAGGGATAGAATTCTCTCCCATTTGTAAAGTACAGCTACCAGTACAACTATTATATTTCGTTCTGTAACTTCTAGACTGTAATTAAAGAAATGTTCTTCTTGGATTTCCCTATGTTAAAAGGTCAGGCTGCAGTAAAATCTAAATAAAATCTAAATATTTCCAAATATAGCCTCCTGCAGAGCAAACAAAAAAAACACCATAAAAAAAGTCTTTTTCCAATGTATAGAGAAATTCCTATAGCACTAATATGAAATATTATGAAATATTATAAATACAGTCACATGTCTATGTCTGAATAATATTGAGGGTATATTATATGATATTATTATTAATAATAATATCTCCTCCTGGCCAAAATAGTTAATGAAAGCTCTTCCAGATTTCTCCACGCTTTGGAGTTATATTTTAATCCCACTATGCATGAAATTAAAATTAAATGGATACCTGCTTTCTTGGTAGTAACTCTGCACCACAAGTGCTCATGGGGCAGCAATCTGACTGGTTTCCATTCCTAACCATATTTGCCAGGTGATGGTTACAGCTCATCAGCAGACCAGCTGTATCCAGTATGTGGAGTTTTGGACTGTGCTATTGGCTACAGCTTCGTGCTGTGGTGCAGCCTTTTCAAATAGGTGTTCAAATAGGTGTCCTAGCACACCAGCCACCCTAAAATGCAGTCTCATAGACTAGAAAAGAAGTAATGTCAGAGATCTGGATCTATCATTTTCCGATTAATACTCTTAATCTTGTATTTGCACTGTCTGATTGAATTCTGACATGTTGGAGCAGGGAAGAAAAAGATCATGTGGATCTTTTTGTGGACAGGTGAACTGCAGTATTCTTTTTACACGTGTCTGCCACTGGGTAGGTATAGAGCTTAAAAGCTACTTTTAGATCACAACTGTCCCAGGATACAGTCAAAAAGCAGCTGTTGTTAAAAAATTTTAAAGTAGTTAATACTGATCCGTTCTGAAAAAAATCAGACATAAGAAATGAAAATAAATAAAATCTCTAGGATGTAAGAACTTTATCCTGAAGTTAAATATTGTTAGAAAGGGAAGGGACTGTACATACTACTTATCAATTAAGGAATGTGACATGTTTTCGTCAATCACCCAGGGCTAGAAATATGACATACTCTCATGTATTGAGCCCTGCAATCAAAATATTAGGTAAAAAGGTGTAATGAAGAAAGTACAGTAAAAAGATATGACCTTGTCTTGATCTCTGTCAGGGTCCTTTTCTTACCTGCCCTTCACGAGAAAATTTAAAAGGTGGTTTGTGCTTAATAACACTTGTTGCAAGGCGAAGCAGTCCTGTAAGTCCATCATCTTCTATATTACCGTCTTGATGGTCAAGGATTTCTCTGCTATATATATACATACATATAAAAGAAATGTTAAAACTCTGTCTGTCCCACTAACAATAAATTTAATGCAACTTACAGATGGAATTACTTTACTAAACCTTACCTCCGAATGCAGTCAGCAAGATGTCTTGCTAGTGCATCTAAATCAAGGAGTGTGGTCTGATTAAAAAAAAAGAAAGTGGTATATAAATGGAAAAAAATTATGTACGTCATGAATTAGAAGTCCAGCCTGAAACTATGGTTATTCTTTTGGATGGAAATTTGCTATAGTACACAAAGAAACAGGAACAATTAGAACTCTTTCAAATGTTCTTGCAACAGTATTTTAATACATTTTTATAAATGTGATAAAACTGTTTTTTAAAATCAATGATGTACAGTTCAAATAAAGTAACAGTTATTCTTTCAATTCCAGATCCCAAAAATATATTATCTCTATCATGTTGAAAAAATTGAATACTACTATTTTAAATATTTAACTGTTATTTCTCACAGGAACACACAGAAGCTTGTCATTAGAAGCTTGAAAGCAACATGCAGAAGAACTATGCAAAACTGTAGCCTAGCTGAGAGACTCAATTAATAAAATGGAAATGGCAGGAAACTGAGTGGAAGAAAGATGGAGGAGCCAAAATTTTTGCCTCTACTGGGACCATCAGGTGTTAGGAGACAAGATTTTTTTCAACACTACAGAAATAAGGTTTACAGCTTTATCTTCCTTCCTTTCCCACACTCCTGCCAGGGCACTGAAAATAAACTAGAGACACTTACGTAGCACGTCCAGCCAGCAGACATAGTTGCAGAAGGTGCCTAAAAAGTTAATTTTAACCCTTTTGGGATGTTTCAAAAGGGTGAATATTTTTTCTGACCTGTGCTAATTGGCTGCTGATTTTTTTTTCTCATCTCTTTCAGTTAATGTCAGATATTTGCTCACCTCCTCCTTCACTGAAATTACCAAGAGTCAATCTTTCCTAAATGATTCCAATACTCATGTCTCTTAACTTCACATAGCCCCCTCTATTTGTGCATTATATGTACCCTCCCTTCTTGACTCTACAGGGTGTGTATCTGAAGCTTCCTTTGACCATGAGCTACTAAAAACACCAAGCAGCGGCAAAAGTCAAGAGAAGGGAATGCTCCGAGAGCAGTTTGTAGCAGTTCACTATATATTAAGTAAAATTGTCTCACGCTCAATGAAAAAAGTTATATAAATACAGATATTTAAAAACACAAACATTTTTATGACTGCAAAGTAAAACATACCTGACTTGCATCTTTGACATGTATGTTATCAATCAGTTTGCACAGCAACCAAAAATATTCCTTACAACCTGGTCGTAGCACTGGTTCTTCTTCATAATCCTCCATCTGAGAAAAAAAAGAAAAAATTGCTTTTGTTAACTGTAATAATAACTGTATTAAAGCAGTGCAATAAATGCAAGGTTACAAGAACATTACTTTCTACATGCCCCTATTTAAGATAAGCTCCTTACAAGAACAATGAATTTTACAACGGTAACACTGCATGTTCTGTTTTTCTTCTGAAATACTTATTCATTCTCTTGAAAGACTGTCAGGATGATGTGCCAGAACCTTATAAAATTTACAATAGTATTAAATCTGTACTCGGAACTGCAAATTGCAAAATTTTCAATATTAGACTGGGCAAAGCAAAAGAAAATTTGCATGAATATCAGTTCAACATGTGTTAGTAAAAATCCCATTTTGAACTCTTCTGAAAACTAGTCAAATAATGCAAATCTTCTGCAGATTGTTTTAATGCAACCTTTTTTTTTTTCTTTCTCAGAATCTCCCCCAAATCAAGGTTCACGCTTCACAGTCATACAAGTGGTCTTCTTCAGATCTACAGTAGCTGAAGTGAGCATAGCCTTCTCTGATATGCATTGGTATGTCTACAATTCCTAATTGACTTTAGGCAAAATCATCCAGGTTAGTTCAAACCATCTCTATTAATCTCCATACATTAACAGTGTGAAAGTAGCTTTGGCACCATCCCTAGAATCTCTTCTATTTAGTGAAACTGTGAGGACAATAATACCCCAAGAGAAAAACAGAAACAACTGACTGGGGAACACTAATGCTTACCTGCAACAACAAATACAAATATAAAACTATTTACTGATTTATTTATGGACTTGCCTACATTTAAAAGGGAAGATGGGGCATTTACTGAAAACACAATTGTTATTCCTTAACAGCATCTTATGTGGATGCTAAAATTCCAGAACCACAACACTTTCAAAATGTTATTTTCTACTTTTCTCCAAGCACTGGCAAGGTATCAATTACTTTAGCATCACAGCTATAACTTCTGTGAAGCTTCTCGAATCGTCTAAACCAAAGGTCTTAACATCTTAGCGGATCAGAAACAGTATGTCACACATAATGATGGTACGTGCTACCATTTTTCTCCTTTATATTAACAGAAGTAAGTTAAAATATATCTTTAATAAAGTCTTGTAATTTCTTAAGTTCTTACCCGAATAGGTTTCAGAGCTTGAGCATCAGGAAGAAATTTTAATAATGTTGATGCAGCCAGCAGCAGAAAGGACCGATTAATTGAGTCTCCCCCATCGAGACCAGAGAGAGATAACTTGTATAAACCATTGCATGACTCATGGCGAACAGCAGTCTGTGTGAAAAATAAATAAATAAAATTATTGCACACATTATTTAATTTTTTTCTTTTTTTTTTCTTTTTTGACTTTCCTTTCATATATACATATTTAAGTTCCTCTCATAACATCTACCATTTATCAAGGCAGAATATGTCTAAAAACACCTATGCTGAAGATACCCTTGTAACAAAAAAGCCTTGTCTCCCAAGTTACATATTTTCTATAGTAAAGACTACAGCCAGCTCCCAAAATACCACATCTGGGCAAAGCAGGAACATATATATGATGCTGGAACCTATACTTACGCATATGAAACTATATGGTTAATTTAATTTCACTAGAAAAATTATCTTCTTTTATTCCTATGAAAAAAAAAATCTAGACTATCTCTAATTCAGCTTCAGAAGTTTGCGCTCATTTAGTTCCAGTGTTTTTAAATGGAGACAGTACATATGTTTTTTCTGTGGTTGAGTAATAATTAACCGATAATAACAATCACCTCATTGTGTCCATATTGCACCTTTAAGCAATAGATAGCAAATAAATAAATAAATAATCCATCGTGCATATTATGCAATTTCCAGGTTTGTCTTACATTAGAAAAAAAATTTACTTAAAGCTAGACAAAGATTGATGACGTTTATTTCAATTCTTATTCACCCCATTTTGTGATAAAAAGTACAGCTGAAAAAATAACACAATGGCAGAAGTATATTTAGATTAATCCATGTTAGAGGGCATCATACAGAATTTCCAACAAATTACAACAAAAGAATTACCTTCAAACAAAAGCTAAGAACAAAGATGGGAGTTTATAAACTGGTTTGCATTCAACCACAAATGTGCCATCTTACACAGTATTTTTACTACAAATGATTATTTCTTAAACAGGACTGCAAGTAACTGAGTCAGAACCTGCTTACTTTTAGCAGGAAACAACATGATTTGAAATTAATGGAAGCTTGAAACCAAACTTAATCTCGTTCCATATTATGCACAAATTAGTGACAACCTCTCCTTTAACATACCTCTGGAATAAGAAGGGTAAGCTTCTTTAGCCAGTCTTGCAAATGATCACTGTCTGCCAGACTGGATTTCACCGAGGAACAGCAGTGAGCCCAACTCACCAAGAGCCACATTGAATAATGAGTAACTAATAGGAAATGAGATGAGAGTAAATCGTATCGTAATTCTAACAGAATAAGCTTTCTAGGTTGAAGGGTTGCATAGTTCTAGCACAAACGACATTTACTTTAATTATCTTAACGTACAAGACTAAGTCCTTATTGACACATAAGCCACTACCTCAGCTCAGAATTTCACAAATACGCTTACTAAATACTGATCATTGTACTACTGATCAGTTTAATTTGACTAAATACTCAAAATCCGGAGCACAACCCCTTTCTGCATCTCTCATTCCTAAGTAGTGAGCTGGTACTTTGGAGATGGGTTGCATCAGCTCTTAACATGAACATTTCCCCGGACTAACTAGCACATCAGTTTTTTTCTTCTTAACAGCCAAGAGTAAGACGTTAGTATGTGACGCATAGCATACTGAGAATTCAGGTTCATAGCCATGAACATCTGTAGGCCAGAACAAAGTGAAAAAAAACCAAAGGCAATGCACAAGCTTAGGAGACCTACCTATATTTATGCACACCTATGCTGTACTTTTGGCAATTACTCTCATACAAACCTAACCTGACACAGGCCATTTAGACCTTTTGTAGGAATCCTCCCCAGGAAGGCTGAACTGGGGATCTCCAAGGAATTCTGGGCCCAGAATTATTTTTCTAAACCTGAATAAAGGTGACTGTTGGTGACTATATTATGGTGCTACATATATCTTCTGCTCTTCAGAAAAGAATACTGCTGGTTTTCCTATCAAAAACAGCTATTCTGGAGATGAAGGCATAGCTACCGTACAAAACTTCAATCATATAAATAATTACCAGAGAAGGAAAGCCATGCAAGTCTTTTAGGACCCCTCTGTGTTTTAGCACTCAGATTGTAACAGCCCTAAAGCTATCAAGATACACTATTTTATAGCATACTAACGGTGGAATAAATCAAACACATAACCTGTTATCTTCGATATGTTTTCAATATTATTAGTTCATAGCATACAAATAATTTGCAGCACTGACCTTCGTGTCTTGATCTGTGATCAGACTGAGCTTTCAACACCCTGAACAGGAAGAAGATAAAGCCATTTGAACTTTATCACAGATCATAACAGATTACCACTTAGAAATGTAAGCACATGCCAGTAAGAACAAAGTTATTCTTAAGTACCTATGAATAAAACTAATACTGTAATCCTAAAAAGATTCATTTCTCGCAGTACTCAAAATTAGCAATATTTATAAAGCTATTAGGATCTTCAAATCACCCCCCTAAAGCTTTACTGACTACAAGATAAAAAGTAAAGAAAAAATAACCGCAACCCCTTTATATTATCCAAGAAAGAAATGATATACAATGGAACCAAGAACAGACCCATACAGAAGAAAGCTAGCATTTGTTATGGGGAACCACACTTTAAACAAATCTTTGCGAACTTAAGACATACTGTAAATGCTTGTATTTATTTACTTACATTTTTGAAAATGGCAGTAGAAGTTTATGAAATGGAAAACATATTGTATATAATTAAAATTATTCTTGGAACACAGCTAGAGGTTACATTTAGGCACAGTTGTAGACCTGGCTGGAAATGCTCTGAATATCGTTATCAATCTTTTAAAAATATGGTAAAACACATTATACCTTATTTGGAATCAAGTAATTCTACAACACCGAATGTGTCAAAAAATTGACTTCCCCAGGATCAGTCCAACTCTGTCCCTATACAGTCATACACAGAATTGCTTTTCTCAGGAAAAAAGGCAAAAAGGACAAAAATCACTAATAACCATTTTCTGAAAGTAAAATTTTGCCTGCAGTACATGCACACTAACTATAAAAAGAAGGGGAATTGCAATAGAAATAAAGTAATGTCATTAGGATGGGGAAAATAAGTCAAAGACAGCAGATAAATAAGCAGCTTAAAAATGAATTTATTTCAAATTTTCCTTTATATTCCCTTGAAATTGACAATGCTAATTGTTACAAAGAGAACAAAGAAATAGTTTTGGTACGAGAATTTCTGACAGCATCCTGTACACATCTTGTTGCTCCACGTCATATACCCCGGAGAGCAACTGGTTATATAAGGGATTCTATGGTGATTAATTACTTTACATGTAGGTTTTGTCGTTGTTGTTTCTATTTTATTTATTTATTACTATTACTATTTCTGGCAATTTGTTTAGTCCAGTGATTACTTTATTGCTGATGACCACTGAGAGTTCTCTCCATGATTCATAAGTGTGGATTAACTACAAAAAGAGGCGACTAAGAAAAGCAAATCTAATGCCTATATACTTAAATTTCTGATATGGATGTTAATGGGAACTACAACTGAAAAAGCTATTCATTCTATTTAAAACAGCCAAGGAAAATGTGCACACTTTATAAGCTTTATAACAAAAATAAAAAGATATTGTACCTAGGTGCCAAGTTGTCATATGTATAAGCAACTGACATAAGTCGCTGAATCAAACTGGTTCCCTGGACAAGTACAAGAAACACCTTTAAAAATTGAAGTCAAAAGAAAAAAAGACCAGTTAATATAACAACAAGCTTTTTGATTGTTTTTTAAATTATACACACTGTGTGAATCTAAAAAAAACCCACCTGTGTAGAGGGAGGAACAGCAAAAGAAATGATAACATCTCTACAGTTGAAAATTATATTCTGTTTTTTATTAAAGCAAATGTAAAATCCTGTGTTTCACTGAGTACACCTAGATGCTAAAATTTCATTCTATTCCTCTTAGGCAACGTAACTGAATAGAAATATCAATCGTTTTCTCAATCATTTTAGTAAAAAAACAGCGTATTTCTTAAAACCACAAACATTAACTTTGTTTTTAAAATCATAGGTTTGAGGAGACAATGTTGTGGGTGAAGTTGGATGTGTAAATTTTGCTTGTATCTTTGTGATCAACACATTTGACTGACTACACATTCACTTAAATTATTAATCTTAAAAAGAGCCTCTGACAGGCTATACACAATTTTCAAATCTGAGAAGTCTGAATAGAAAGTCTTTAAAGACTTTAGAAAGAAGTCTTTTAAAGTATTTAGATAGCAAATCCACTGCAATCAAAAATATTCATTGATGACAATTAAAAAAGCTAATACATTCAATAATTTCCCTGTATCGTATCAGCTTTGGCAATTTAGAAATTTGTTTTGTCAAAAATACCTCATCCCTATAGAACAGTTAGGGTCTTTCCTTGTGTAACAACGACAAATGGGAAGTTTGGCTCCAGCTCACAGTTCAAATCTGCCCTTTCCTGCAATCACAACTGGTCCTGTGCCCAAGAGCAATCAATTTACAGTGAATGTATCTCTAGCCATCTGATGACAAAATACTATTGATTAAATATCAGGCTTGGCCTATATTTGGAAATTAGCAGGCAAGGATCTGGGAGGAAGGTCTACGCGTTTAGGTATGTTTTATCATACGCTTGCTCAGATATCCTTAGTATAGTAAGTTACTTCACACTCAGAGTGCACTAAAGGACACAAAAATGTATTTGCTGAGGATGAGGACAGCAAGTACGAAAGGTTACCGTAAAAACAGCATTAATAATTTGGAAAACAAAATGTAAGAAATAGGAATAAAGCACTGGAATTCTGAAATTCCCATTTCACATGCTCACCAATCATCAAAAAAGCTTTCAGTTCCAGCTTTTAAAATTGGCAGGTTTAAAACAAATACAATTAAACTATATTTTAGAGAACAGTATGTAGCATATAGATTAATATTAGTAACTTTGCCACTATATTATTTTATTACCAAAATAAAAGCTTCACACAACAAAGGAGTCATTTAAGTTCACAAAACAGACACACTGTTTATCTCTTACCTCTGTTAAACGAGGTATATGAAGGCCCTTCACATGGTCACTTGCAGTCTTCCTTGATTTGCCTGGCCACGTTCTTTTTCTGTGACTCTCTGCTACACCAGACCAGGCAAAGACATCATGGTAAGCTAAATCCAGATCTGAAGGATCAACTGCAAACTGGCATATCAGCTTCAGCAAACAAGCAAGGCAGTCCAGCTGCCACTGTGAATAAGAAGGAAATGAATTTTTCTTTTTGCTGGGATTTATTTTACAAATAATTCTATGTCTACTACAGAATTTGACAAGAAAAGCTCAAGTAAGCTCCAAAGGATAAACAACTAAAACTCTAACTGGCAAAACCTCACAAGAAAAGACACTAAAGAGGAAAGGTATTAAAAAAAATTACTTCTTACAAAAAGGACATTTTTATTATCTAGTCCTATTAACAGGGGCATTTCAAGACATTCTGTTATTGCGTGCATGAAATACCACAGAGGAAATAGTATAGGAGGTTAAGCTCTACAGTTGAATGCAATGCAGGGAAAGCTATTAATTACGGCACAATGTAGTAGGTATGGTATACAGAAGTACTTTCAAGTTGAATACGTTTAACCACGAGGAGACAGCAGATAGTACTTCGGAAATAACATTTTGTATTATAATATCATATGCAGAGACAAAACCCACTGATGGATTTAGTAACTCTTGAGATCAGTTTGCATGGCTCTCAGCTGTGCAGCTATGGCCAAACACCACACATGGTCAGCTCCACCAGCAAAACTTGCAGTGTGAGAGTAAAATTAACAACAACAAAAAAAAGAGCACCATTTCACAACAACACATGGAGAAGATAACTGTCTAACACCTATATACATAAATGATCTGCTTAAGTTCAGTGACCTGAACAAGGCACTTAGTTGCAGAATTTGTAATTATTTTCATGGTGATGTCCAAGTTTTCTGGACAGAACAATAAAAGTCATCATGCAATCTTTTGCTTATAAACAGAGTAAGAAAGAATGACAATTTGTTTCTAACATTGAATATATTTTAGAACAAATACATAAAAATCTGTTTAAAACCTTTTAATAAAAGGTATGCCTGCTGTCAAAACCTTTTAATAAAAGGTATGCCTGCTGTCTTTTTAGCATTTGAGAAACTGTTGCCAATTTTATATGTATGTCTCATAAAGGACAGCTATGTTATTCTGGAGTAAAAGGGTGAATAATCACCTACCACAGTCCATGACTCCTGTTCTTTAGGCTCTAAGATTCCAGAATTAAAAATTTCGAGTAATTGTTGGAGCCCTCCAGCAGCAACAAACTGTAAGTATATTATGGAACCAATGTGAGAAAAAGCAAATGCAGAAATATCACCAACTTCAGTTAGATCTACAGGCCTGATAACACAGAAAAACTTTAAAATATTCTATTTAAATTTGAGATCAGAAACCCTTAGATAATGTTTCAAATGGGTTTTCATTTTACATCTTTTTCTGATAAACAACAATATGTATCACAAAATACTGTAGGAAAATCAGACCTTGCAGCTCCATGTGTTTTTACTATTTTCTATTTGATCTTCACTTGAATCATCTGAGTCTGGGTAAAGATCACTGTAACTTCCCTAAAGACAAACAAGTATAAGTCACAAAAACAAACAAACAAAAAACACAGTTTAAGATTAAAAATACTATAAACCAAGTTATCAATATATACTTTGGTTCATAGAAAAAACATATTTTGTGCAAGAAACCCTATTACCGTAGATTCACGTCTTATCCTTCTGTTGGGCTTTCCCAGAGCTTCAATAATTTCCAGGGCGTACAAAAGTTTATGGGCACTTTTTATTCGCAGAAGATCCTTCCAGCTAAAGCCATCATTACCCTTAGCAAATAAAGAAGACAGAAAACAATTAACGTAATTTAATGCTGATCTTAAGAAAGGCAATGAGAGGGTTTTTAAAGTAAATGGACAAGTTCTTCAGTTTTTAATTTCACCTATTATTTGAAATTAGACTATTTAGAACATATTTCTATACATGAATAACAATTTGAATAATTTGAATGCAGCAGTGAAATTTGAGTAGACCGCTGACATTATTACAAGCTATGGTATACACAATTTTAAAGTACAGGAAGCCAAATGTTGCTTGGATGAATTATAATTTCCAGCAAAATTTCAGTGTGTCTATAAAGAAACATAATACCCAAGAACAATAATATGTTATTTCAAGAACTTTAAAACAGGCAAACTTTCCTTCTGTTGGGCAACAAAACAAGTAGGTGAGTGGCCATCTTTTGAACTTATAGAAAAAAAACACACAAAAAGGATTGCTATCATAACACCCACGATGTTAAACTGAAACAGTACATTTGAAATATTTTATACACACTAGGCAGCAGACGAAGAAAGTACTATTTTGATTCAAACCAGAAGATTGTGATAACTAGCATTCACTATTCATTTGTTAAGTTCAGGTTTACTTGTGTCTAAATGTACTAACATACTTTTTAACATTCTTCTTCTTTGGGGAAAATTCAACTAAAACACTAAACACTAAAGTATCCATGTATAATAAAGATAAAAATGTAAAACAAGCAATCTGTTGTACCTGCTCATCTGAAATATTTTGGAATGCCTGTAACATATTAGGGCACGTTGGTAGAAGCATTAACAGTTCCCAAACACGTCTGGATAAGTTTTCTGCATGGAGATGGAGTTCTTCACATCTTGCACTCTGACAAATCATAAAATAACTATTCTTACTGTGAATTTCTTAGTGAAAATAACCTAGCTAAGATTTAAAGTCCAAAAATTTACTTATTCTTAATTGAGAAGTTATCTAATGCAAATCCATCAACAGACCATGAAGTCTCACTCGAACCAGGAAGAAACTAAGTTCCATTATCTTTATAGTCTATAACATATTATGAAATATTTGAGTGTAAGTAAAACTTAAAAATAATCTACCAGTTAAAATATACTAATGGTTATTTAATTTCACACAAGCTGATGATGGCATATAAGAGATATAACTTCAGTTTTTGCAATAAAACTTTTACTAACCTTTCTTCAAACCAATTCCCATTATTAGTCACCATAATTAAATACTCCATATTCTTTTGTGAAAATTATTTCTTTAGAATTTCTACAATATTTAGGATACACTGAATGATATCATAACAATGTTACGAAAATCTGAAAGATCATGATAATGACCATAACACACATGAAATTGAATACACATATAAATACAACAAATATATCTGGCAACTGCATACAGAAGACAAGAAATAAGCTAGATAGGAAAAATAAATTAAGACTTAAATGTAATTATTCTAATAAAGTTACTCTAAATTACCTCACTATCTTCCATAGCCACTTCTCCAGAAGGAGGTTTAAAAGAGGCAAGCATCTCTAACAAATCAAAAAGGGTGGTAAGATGAGGTTCTTGCAATAGTAAAAGCATTGGAATGTTGTCCTTTTGAGGAGGAGGTAGGCAAGATGCTGGAAGCTGAACGCCTTCACCTTTACGTTCTCTCCTTGGTGCTCCCAAGGATACAAACACCATCTAGAAACAGACAGAAACAATGAGGAAGAGAGAGGCAGCTTTAAAAATGCATATGCTAAAGTCACAGAATGTTTTCAGCAGTATCTAAATTAAGACCTTAATGGTAATGATCAAGATAAATCAATACCTGTGATGTCAAATTTTTACTGAGCATCATTTTGAGCAACTGCCATAACTAAAGCTTGGTTTTGCTTTCACTTAACACATTTATGATATAGTTGCATATGCTGCTTGCTTTGGCTATAGTAGATACCGCTGTTTCCTTTTCCCCCGTCCATCCCTTATTTTGCTAGTCAGGCTGGCAAGCCTCTAGTACCAGTCTGACTTCTCAGTAAACTAATAAAATAGCACAAAAGCTAATCCAGAAGAAAAATAAGATAAATTGTCTAAAAGGACCAGAAGTATGCTAGAAAGGGTATAACAGCATAAATATCAGCATAGTTGGAAAAGCTGAGATTTGTTATGCTGGCATAACTACACAGTAGAAAGCAATTCTCAGATAAAATGTTTATGCTGACTAGTTACCACCTCCATGCCCAGCCATTGAAACGGAATGTTACTGTTTCTTCAAGTTTTGCAAGGATAAGAATTCATCTGACTGTGACATAGCTCGATTCTGTAGTGACCTATGTTAACACTAAAAAAGTATTTTAAAGTCTGTTTTCATTTTTGTATCAACCCGATTTATTTAGCAAAGTGAAAAAACAAAGATGTAGTCCAATAGATCATCCAATTTGGAACATCAACAGTTAAAATAGATTAACTGCTACAAGTGCTAACAGCCAACAATGGCACATGTAAGTGTATCAGTCAGCAATAATCCTTCTGTGGTATAAGCTTAGTTTTCCTTCAGACTGAAAGAAGGTATGTGATGATCAGCTGGCATCTGTTACAGTCCCACCTCCCTAAAGCAGTCACGATGTCATTCATACATCAAACTAGGCTTGACAAATCAAACTAGGCTTTTCCAAACTGTAGTCTTCTGTAAACTTCAATAAAAATAAAAAATTACAAATAAGCATTATAACATGCTTCAGATTTAACCCATGGAAAAAGAGAGCTAGTCACTGCTACTGTGGAATAGTTCAGACAATATGTGGATACTTAATGCTGTTTTCACTGGTCCTTGATGAATGAAAAAAAAAATGAAATTTTCCTTTTACTCCTCGAGTCTTCAGATCAGTTAGCATAACCAGAATCGGGCTTTTAAAATTATTAACCATTTTAAAGACTGACAACAGCAGAAAGGACAGGTAGTATTACTTTGAGCTTACAGGAGGCACATGTTGGATAGTAAGAAACAACCAGATGCAGAAAACTGTAGGATGCTCCCAAAGAAAAATGTGCCCTCTGCCATCACCACACACAGCAGCTGCATAAAAAAAGACAACATATCAAGCAACTTTTGTTGGTGACTATATGCTGGTAATACCTGCATATCCTTGAAACCCAATTCGTGAAGCGTTTTTTCATCATAATCGGTTGTCAGTTCATGCCCAGATGAAATCATTCTCACAGGTCCCATGAGACCACCTACAATTTAAAAAAAAAAATAAATTATAGTTTTATTTTCTAATGAAAGTGTTGTTAAGATTCATTTTTAATAGTACATCCTTCAGCAGCAATTAAAACCAGACAAAAACTCAATGCTATTTCATTATGAAAACTGCTTATTATATTAAACTAAAGTTCCTTGCATGTATTTAAAAACAGCATTTTCAGTAAGAGTTCACCCAATCTCGCAGAGAGAAGTGTCTACAGTACAGATTAAAACATGACTTCCATGTTTTGTAGTAAGTTATACTATGCAGGAAAATGATTGTGAACATCGACAAAATTGCTTTGTATCACACACCTGTGATAAAGACAGCAAAAGCAAAAGACAAAATAATTAATCTTACTCAAATGTAAGTTGGAACTGAAGATATTGTATACTACAGAAAGGAGAAACTCAGAATACCCTCCACAGAATTCTCAACACTGAACAAATCTGAACAATTAAAAGATCAAGAATTTAATTTGATGCAGATAGTCCAGCAAGAAACCTTATTACCACAGATATACATTCATTGTGCATTTTACAATGAATTTATAATCCCAGAATACTTGTATAGTTCTAATCACCAATTACAGTGCACAAAGATATTTGTTGTGGATTAAAATCTGCAGAGCTTTTCCTGATGCTAGGCACTGATCCTGCAGACTAATGAAGAGCTGCCCTACCCTGTCACTACACTTCAGCACTGGGTTTTCAAAGAGGGTCCTTCAGAAAAGCCTATTTTTTTGATCCTCCTTCAGAGATCCTAGGAAGTACTCAGAGTTGTGCTGCCTGAAAATGCTTCAAAACAGTACGTTATTTGCCTATAGAAACATAGTACTCAAAGACATGGGTTAAAACCAAAAAAAAAAACCATCAAACTTTATTCTCTCCCTGTCTCAAGAACAAGCACAGTGTAGCGCATACACAGTCAGCATTCTTCCTCTGGTAACTGCTGAAAGCGCATCACCTGCAATCTGCAGCCACAGTCACTGCTGCTGTGTGCACACAATAAATTCAGGTGATGCTTCCCAGAAACAGCAGATACACACACATGTGCTGACTTTTCCATACGACAGCACTGCAGTCAGATGTGAACGCAGCAGCTTTGACTGCCAGACAAATGGAAATCTCAGACAAAAACACGATCCTCAAATCCTGCACCCCAAAATATTTGTGAGACATTCTTGTGAAAACTGGATATTTGGTAGTCTTCCAAAGTCACATCAGTGAACAATAAAACCATCAAGGTTTTATATGGAGTTGGGCATAAAATTTTATCTCTCACTGTTCTCATTGTCCCCAGCAGGCTGCTTTGAAAACTTATCAATGCAGTCAGGCAAAATAATTTCAAACAGCTAAAGGCGAGCAAACACATCATCCATAAAAATAACACAGAGATCTACCATCTTCTGCACTTCAGCAAACCAGTAACAGATTTCAGAAGAAAGAATACAGGAAATAACCTGAGTGAGAAACAAAAGCAATCTCACATTTCTCACAGCACTGTAAATTTCAAATAAACAAGAGATGTTATAAGAAGTTTTGGGACCTCAACAGAATTTTGTGGTAGATAAAAACAAACCTGAGAAAACAAATAAAAATTAATTAAGGACAGGAAGATTTAGCTCTAGAAAAAAAAGGTGAGAGAAAAATTTGTACTCCTGAGCAAAAGGATTTTAATTCTTACTGAAATTTGATAAACTCTGTTTTGATTTCTACCTCTGTTAATGGAATGACAGCCATTTCAAGTTCCTAACCAGGAACTTTTTTGTTTGTTTGTTTGTTTGTTTTTGTCACAGATTTACCACTACTAGTATATTTAAATAAACACAGTTAAGGTCACTGAGACAGAAGAGTGCACCATGTCCCTTATAGAAGATGTCTCTTGTGATGCAGAATGACTGAGGTTTCTAAGTCTAACAGTCAATACACTGAACTGTAATTCACAGAGATCTTGTGACCAAACAACTTTTTTTTTTTTTTAAATCAGCTATACAAAACAGTCTACAAAATAAAGCATGGCTGAGTAAAACAACAAGTTTTAACTGCAAGTCTCAGTTTCAGTCCTATCCTCTCAAAATTAGGAGTTGAAAAGTAGAAGTTATTCAAGTGGATTATTTCAAACTAATGGTGGAATGCAGAGGACAATGCAAAGATACTTCTTCAGGAGTTTCATTAATAAGAAATTTAGCCAATTCCAGGATTTTATGCATCTATCAGCCAACACAGCTATCAATTACAAGATGAAGTACTTAAGAGGCAGTAATATAGGTTTTAAACCTAGCAAAGAACACTGGGTTTAGGAACCAACAGATAAAATCTGTATGGTTCTCCAGCTTCCCATAGTTACGGTACGTTAATTATTAGTGTAATGAACACAGACAAATTCAAACAACATCCATAAAATGTTAGGTGTACAAAATTACGGATATCGGCACAATCATTCTAATATTGATGTACGTGTATTTTGTGTGCATGTAACATGGGTGAATGGCAGCTCCCGTAGGGCTGCAATTCTGAATTTGCTGGATTTTGTGTCTCTATATTGTCAAGTAAAATAAAAAATAAAAAGAATCTGGTTTCTGGCCATACCTCATAGAAAACAAGACAAGTTTATTTACTAAAACAGCTTCTGAGAAGTGGCTAGAAAGCAGACTTCATCAAGAAGGTAATTAAGATGTCTAGTGTTCAAAGTCTGGTATACTGACACCGTGTCTCATTAAAACATTTTTTTTAAGTTGTAAAGCTACAAAAAGAAAGTCAGATTAACATTTACACATTTCCTAATGGTCAGTGTTGTTGGGAAGAGATGTGTTCATGGACACAATTTGTTCAGATAATATACCCAGAACACCAACTCTTGCTCATAATGAGTCAGAAAGAAAACAAGAAAATATTGAGGAAAAAATAATTCAGAGAACAAGAACATTCCAAACAGCAATAGCCACTAAGAACACTATAATATATAGCAACAATACGATTCAGAAAATATCCTTCTCCTAAAGGATAAAGCAAAAAAAAAAAAAAAATTCACTCAGAAACACATAAAGAAAGGGAACAACAGGAAGCTTATTCATCACACTGTAAACAAGCAATGACCATCTCAGGAACAACATGACTTTCAAAATTAAGAATATAAAAATAGGATGAATGATCAATTTAGCTACAGGATGATCATAAATTAAGAAGTAGTTGCAGGAGCAAGGAAAATACAACACCTGACTGGAATACATATGTGCAGGGTATAAATTAGGACTTTAAATTATTAATTCATATTATGAATCAATTGCATAGACAGAAAGGTATATGTATAACAAAATATAGAATAAGGTTTTATGTAAAAGGATCTCTAAGTTACAGAAAACTACATAATTAAAACAACAATGAAAAGAAACCCAATGCAGGAGAAGTAAGCCTATTAGGAGTTGGATCTTGGCCAGATCTAAGGACATTTGGCAGATCTACATTTTCTCTGCAATTTCAAATAAATGATAGCACTTAAGAAGAAATGCTATTAATTAAGTGAGGATGATGCTAACTGTAGCTACAGGTAGAATAAAACATATAATAATGTTTGCTTACTGAGGATATCTGGGGAAGAAAAACAGATAGTCTTCTAAGCTGTAAATGGATGAACACTCATACGCGCAAAAAATACAGGCATGAGTACTATAGCTTACCAGGGAAATCCCCTTTGCGGCTGCTTTGGCCAAACTCCTGAAGCTGTGCTTGTTGATTTATCTGCTCCTTCTGCAAATTTTCATACCAATGGGTGACTTCTGCTCGTAGATCTGCCACCTGATCACTGGGATACATTTCTATAGTCATCTGAAATTAAATACATATTTTGTTTTTTGAAGCGCACAATGAACTTACTAGAATTTAACAGCATAGGATGTAGTTGTAAAAAGGCTTTTTTAAACTACCTTGTCAGGAAGTCCTGCTGGCTGACATACAATTCTTAATGGTAGTGACTGTTTGTCACTCAGGGCTTTCAAGTGACTGCTGATACCAGTACCTTCAATCTGCCACTGTCTCAGATGATATGCAAACCTTAAGAAGCAGGTAAAAACATTCACAAAGTATTTTTGTCAAAATCTATTTAACACAAACTGTCAGTAAACAATTACAGGAAAAGCAAAACTTGGCCCCTTATTCTCTGTTTTTTTCAAAATAAGAAGAGGTTATTATTATATATATAAGATTGGTATTCTCATTTTTTTAAAATAAAAATAGATTTGAACAAATGTGAAAAAAATATTTCTTTTGTGAGGGATGCAGAAATGTGAACCATAATCATACATCTTTATACAAGGACAATGGCCAGCTTTTGTAACTGTTTAAACTTCATAGGTTATCTTTCAGAAATACCCACTGCTGTCCTTACTTTACACAAAGAAAAGTGAAGAAACTATTATTTATATTAGTAATTTTGTAACTCGTAACTCATTCATCATTACTATAAGAGAAATGGAAAGAAATTCTGCATCCAAATATAGCGAAGAAGCTATTTACCTTCTCCTAAAAGCTTCCAGGTGTGTCTTTAGCATTAAGAGTCCTCTTTCAATAATTGTCAGACTTGAGTGAGAATCTTGCTCAAGATTACTAGAAGCTATCATCAGACTCTCCATACACTTGCTAATAAACTCCTGTTCTTTTTCAAGACCAGTTTTACCTGTAATATCAATGTTAAAGTAAATTATATAAGCACAAAATTAAGTCTACGCATTTTAATGTTAAGAATAAAAGGCGGATAATGTTAGATATTCTTTAGAACATACTAAACAGAACATATAGATAAATAGAAAATATTAAACAGAAAAAATATTAATAAATATTAATATTTATTAATATTAAAAACATTAAACAGAAAAAACAGAAAAAAAAATGAAAATTCCTACCATTGATATAATAAGAGTTGATATACTGGATAGCTGCTCGACTGACATCACCCGACTGTGCTCTTAAAGCAATACCCCAGAACTGGTCCATGCCACACAACTGTTATGACAAAAGGAAAACAAACAAACAGAACATTGCCTTATTGTTTTACTGGGAGTAAAGCCTTTCTGACCTGAGAGATTTTATTATACTCTTGATCCAAATCCTAAAAGTACCTCCTCTGCTCAGGTTCTCATCAATGCAAACACCAATTATTGTAAAATCCTACCACTGACAGAAATATGTTCATACTTTGAAGTGTTAGGACAATCGGTTAAAATTCAAAAGAGTGAGTTTTAATTTTTGACAAAGAGGAATGATTTTAAACGAAGCCTTAAAATGACAACTATTATCAGTATTAGTTTTAAGAACAGAAATCTTAAATCAATCATTGCCTCAAATCAATTCACAGGAAAATACCCTACTTATCACTTTATTTCTATGGCAGTTTCCTGGTAAAAACAAACTACAGAAGAAAAACTTCTAAAGCACATCATACGTAAACTGAGGTATGTTTTAAAACAAATCTGTAGTCATAATGAAATACGCCTAATTTTAAGTAAAGATTTTCATGTAGTCTGAATCTTATTATTTACAGAAGTAAATGCTACAAGCCTATTCTTTAAACACAACAGCTAACACAGTTCAGTTATGCAAAGAGTATGATAAACTACACAAAGATGCACAGGCAACAGGTATCACTTTCTTCATGGTTTCCTATCTCTGCCTCTAGAGACAAAAGACGTCCAAAGTCATGAGGAAAGGTCGAGATTTGCAGGCCTCTTACTTCCATTTTACCGTCCTATGTTTGAAACTTTTGAGAGAGATGGTTCCTGGACTCTCTTCAAGGCAGAAATCCATACTGCCTCTATCACCACAAGCTGTGACATTAGTGTTTCAAACCAGAAAACAATTTTCAAATCAGTATGTTCTCAAGGTAAATACAGTGGCGGGTAAGTAATTTAATTTTCCCTTTCCCTCAAAAAGAAGAAAAACTAGAGCACACGGTGTAGGCTTACCTCTGAGTTTGAGCCACCATCATATGCACTAGTTGCCAGTCGAGCCAAATTACACAAATGCTGGAAGAGGTTTAGGCCAGTCATACTAATAGTTTCAGGTTTCAGCTGTGGCATCTGAATAAAATATGTTTTAGTATTGAAAAGAATAAAATTCATTGGTGGAATAGGTAGAAATTTCAAATTTTAAATAGAGAGAAATTACAAATAAAATTTGTTCTTGCAAAAGATTATTGAATTTTATACACAATATAAATAATCTACTATAATCAGCTTCAACAATCCCTTTTTCTCTACCACTGATTTGGACTGTAATGGTACAGAAGGAACAAAAATTACTATTGTAACATTAGTTGCCTAATTTACAACAGCAGGAGAATGTGCTGGCACATATGAAACTTCAACAAATTCATACATTTACGATAAGTAGACAAACTGTAATACTGAAAAAGAACTAGAATGCTTAATTTATTGAATAATACAATCTATACTATACTATAGTCTGTTGAAATGAATGGGACCCCTTGTAGAAAGCTCTGCTGTGGCACGTTCATATTTTCAGCGGATACATGGATGAGATTTAAATACTACTCCCAAAGCGAAGTCTTTTTTTTTTCTTCTTTTTTTTTTTTTGGCAGGTAACTGTATATCATTTGGGAAAATACAGTTTTGGTTGTTTTTTTTAATTGAAATGAAGTGCTACATAGCTTCAGATACAACACACAGGCTATAATGCACAGAAGCACTGGAGTAAACATTCTTGTGAAAAGAATTCATGCCAATCCCTTTCCCTAATCCCTCCACACAGGAAAAAAAAAAAATCATTTACACGACAAGTGGGGTCCTCCCAGAGTACTGAAGAGATATACTTCATAGAAATAATTTTAAATATTTTAACCTGTGCTGATATGTAAAGAAACACATCAGAATTACTAAGGTTGTGATTTACTATCTACATACCTTTTCCAAGAAAAGATGCTTGTAAGTCTCCATACCCATAGCATGCTGATCTTTACTTCGTACTTGATTCAAGAACCAGTGTAGTGCATCATCATAACATTCAGAATCTTCTACTAAGCAGTGCCACAATATGTCCACTTGTTCTAAACTCAACCCTAAAGTTAGGGAAGCATTTTTAGCTATTTCAGTATATCATCAAATACATGGTAATATTCTACAAAATCCAAGAATACACACAAAGAAATCAGAAAAGGTTTTGTCAGGACAAGAAGTTTTCAGAAGCAGCAGAAGAAAAATGCAACATCTGCCAATGAGGAATCACAAGACTTTTCCATTTTCAGAGCTGGCAATCAGTGAGTTTTTGGTTGTTAGTGATGTCCGTTAAAATTGTGTATTTTAAAAATGACATATTTATTTAAAACATCACTGATTATTAAGAAGTATGCAAGTTTTACTGCGAGGTGCTTCTCTGGTAAGTTAACCTAAAATACTTACTGAAATGATCTGGTGATCCTAGAGTTGAAAACACGCATGTCAGGAATTGAAGACGAACCTGAACTTCTGCACTGTGGCTGTATCTAAAATTTAAATTTGTATAAAAAAGGAAGTTTATTTAACTTAGCAATATTTAATTTCTTATTGTCATAACTTTTTTTCATTAATGCATATGCCCCTCAACAGTGTAATTTTTTCATATAAACTTTTCTATGAACTTCCAGTCCAGTATATAGCCTAGACTTCAGTTATATACATTAAAGAACCACATCAAAAAGTGAAATGAGACAACAGTCATTAGTAGGTAAGGTGAAGAGTTTAAGATTTTTTGTGTTTATTTATTTATTTATTTATTTATTATTTTTCATACAGTCCAATTCAAATGCATTATTTTGTCATTAGCACCTTGCAGGAACCGAACTTATTTTTTCCTAATTTATTTACAAAAATAATTTCATAACCTATATAAAACTATTGACTTCACTTCCATTTATAAGCTTAATGGTTAAAGGAGTGGAACAGTGTACTGTCTTGCCTGAATTTAAAGCAGTTCACCCCACTTTCGAACAGCTTTGGAAGTAGTTTCTCATTAGAGAAATGTCCAATATAACAGTATATAATGAAGTAAAAATATGTCAAAACCTGGACAATCCAGTCCTCTGGGATTGAGAAGCTAGAAATTGTATCATTTATTTAAAAAAAAAAACCACCTAATTTTAAGCATACATATTGGAAAGTGGATGAATGTGTTACACAAAAGAGCGATTGTAAAGGTCAATGATAACATATTTTAAAACAGAAATATTTGAGTAATTTTTTCATGATATAACAATTTTAAATTAATTTGCATACAAAAAATCCTTGTTTTATCTGTAAAGAAGCATTCAACAATGTCTAACAAAAATGACGCAAGAGTACAAAAGTTGCCATGTTTTGTTTTTTTTAAGGAAAAGGAAATTATTTAAAATGCGACTACATTCATAGACTTTTCTCCATCTAAGCATGTAATGCCACTACAGAAATTATTTACTTAAAAAGTATGCATCAGAAGCACCAGAAGAAAAGCAGAAAAGATATGTTTAAAACCACAAAATATCAAACAGTCAAAGTCTGTTCTGCACTTACAACGTATGTTTGTGTCGTCCTTCCCTGACTGCCTGGATGTAGTGTACCAAATTATCAAAGAAAAGTTTCATCATGTTAAGTTCCTTTTCTGCCCACCTATTTAAATTCAGAAAGCAAAAAGCATTAGGGCTTGTTTAAAAATGCCAGAAAAGCCACAGGAATTAGACAGCTATTACAGGAAAATGCACAAAAATAAATTGAATGTTGCATTTTCTATCTACCATAAATTCAAGTTTCAGTACAGCACTCTCTTTATTTTCATCCATAAGGCTCCATAACAGAATTACGAGGTCAGGCACACAACTGATAGAACTTTCCTTTTGCAGCCCATGAAAACTGTTCCTAAAGGCCCTAATTCAGCAAAAATCCATGCCAAAAATCAGAACTGGGTTCATATTTAAATGCCATGTCAAAATGAACAAGAAGGATTGCTAATAAGCAGTGTAAACTTTCTTAGAAATTCAAGTAGTCCAATTCTCTACAGTTAGATCAACTAGCTAAGTTGGTTGTTCTAGTAAGCAATGCTATGCTACATATTTTCACATTTGAAAAGTTTTCTTACAAACCATTTTATTACCAAGCTGCATTTGATATATAATCAGAACAGAATCATGCTGATCAAGTTACTGCAACCTTTTACAATATACTATTCCTAGATGTCTAGAACTGTCTGACAAGTCTTTGACAGGGTTTGGGGGGAAACAGTTAAAAAAAAAAAAAAGTCTTCACCTCAGTTATGATAGCAGAGCTTATTAGGATTAAAACTAGGCCTGAGTGATTAGACAAGTTCATACAACTAGGCCAGATAACAGACATGATAATCTTAGGTCATTGTTAATTTGGATCACACTAGAAGAGCAAGCCTCAAAGCAGTTCTCCGAATGTCATCACCTCTGTCAGTTTAGTGTGTTTGTGGGGGGGTTTACTTACATTGTTATCCAATGTGTGTCGTAACTGCTCCCAAACTGTTGAAATGTACCAAATAACTTTGGAAGAAGACGAAGTGAAACTACTACTGATCTAAAGGAAAAAGAAAGAATCACTACAATGTGACCGTTACAAAATGAAAATAGTTTTAAAATTACTTTGGGAAGCTCCTGGTCAATGAGCAGATATGCTAACTGAAAGCACTGGAATACATCTGGGTGAAGTTTAATCAGTTTTCTGAATTTGAACTACATATATATCAAAATATTTACATATCGTACCTCGCACAAAGAGCTGTTAGACAAGTATCAAAATAAAACAGTATACATTTCACATATTTAAAGTGAAAGTATTTAAATTTCACAAGATACATTCTTATTTTTAATGTTCATAATACTTATCTTTTGAAATTTCACCAAAATGGGTATTTTTTTTTTTCTACAAACAGATGAGACAGCAGAAATAAATCTCAAACTGTCAAAATATTGCCATTTTCAAACTGTACAATCTCACAGTTTTGGCTGGTATTAGAAGTTATCTAAAGTCAGGGTACATCTTCATCCTCCAGCTGCTCCTTCATAGAAATTAAATCTCACAACAGACTTGGTGGGTAAGAACTTGTCTGCTTCTCAGTCACTTAAAGGTAAAATCAAAATATTCAGCTCAAAATGCTTATGCTAAGGCACTTGACTTTGCACTCAACTGCTTAAGAAAAATGTGAACCCAAGTTTACCAACTGGTGGGAAGGCAGTAAGCTCTGGCAGAAGGGAGAAAAGACAAAAGCACAAGATGGGAAATTCAGGATGCTGATAGAATAGAAAAATGGAACATCAGACACATCCATAGCACTTTTAAAACTACTTTTATACTTTAACTTTTGTCTGTTTTAAATTGGCTTCCTGTAAAATTAATTAACTGGCATATTCAACTTGGATTTCTTATATACTGAAAAAAGATGAATGTAAAACCAGATAATTTAAGTTACCTGTTGTTTGCTAAATTTTCTAAGCAGCCTTCAATAAATCTCATTCGAATCTGTCTGTCAGTGAACCAGCATACTAAAGAACAAAGCAGCTTCTCTGCTTCATTTATTAACCCTTCAGAGAGATGAATCTACAGCAAGTAGAAAGAAAGGTCACTGAATAGCATATAATTTATTTTCTTTTTAAAAATATTCTTTTCTTGTATTCAACTTACTGCATCTTCATCCTGGACCAGATCCCACAAAAGGGTATTTCCTTTCTTACAAACATTATCCAAATTAATGTCCGTCACCGCATTGCTATTATATTGATGTTTATGAACTGCTGGTCCTGAACAAAATATAAAGACCGTTATTAAATAAATAGAAGGAATCATCTAATCTGAGCATTATTCCCTCAGTGCATGAAGAACATGCTTTACTTCTCCATTTGGCTACTTTAAAGTGCATACAATAACATTACAGTTGCAGTTTTTTTCTGCATATGATTTCTTTAAAAAAGAAAGACACAACCTTATAACCATTCAAGAATTCGACGGGACAGTTAAGGTAATATTTGCATTGTTTTTGGCTAGCTGCAAGTGCAACAAAAACACTACCTAAGAATTGCAGATGCAGGTGCAATTGCTTTTTCATTTAATTAGATCTAATTCATATAAATATATATGTAGTTATACATAATTCTTAGCACTGTGGACTGAAGGGAGGTTATCTTTTTAATTACTATGGTTGGAAAGTAAAAAGCACATTTCAATAAATTCCTCTCATACTGCATGATATCCTATATCTAACCAAAAACCAGGAAAAACAAACGCTATTTTTACATATGATAGAGTATTAAAGTGCATGATTTTAGAAACTCATCATGTTTTCATGAACAGGGATAGACGTTTTCCTTCTTGTATGTGGTCACAGCTGGTACCATTCATTTCTGCTATTTGATACTATTTTCATACTGCAGCAAGGTCAAGTAAAAATTTTAGAATGTGTGCAGAACACTGTAATCATTTGCACATTCAAAACTAGGTGTGTCAAAAATAATTTGCCTCATGCTCAAACAGTAATTCGGATCTCTCTATATAATATGTATATATATGCATAATATCTATGGAAAAATGATGCTGATTTACAAAATATTTTAAATACAAAGTTTTTTAAATACATCATCCCAAATTTTCAGTGTCAGGCTGAAATCAAGAAATACTATGCCTGAAGAACAAACACTAAACCGTGTTTCAGGAAAAGATGTAAATAGTAGTGGTTTTACTGTCTGCTGGAAGATAGCAAACATGGTTCTCCTGGACCAGTGAAGAAAAATGTCAAACCCTTCACTAACCATACCCTCTGTTATATTTAAAAGAAGGATAAAACAGAAAACAAATCTGCCAAAATAGCATATGGAAAGATACCACAATTCTTACAGAGCATTACAATAGCATATTAAATTACACCCTGAAGAAAAGTAGATTTGGCAGTGAAAGATAAAATTGCATAAAATGCCCTTTAAGGCAAGCTCCCTCCGATATCAAGTTGTATTTTAACTCATTTTTCAAAAGTTATCCTTTGCACAGTCCATTATGGTTAATTCATTTAAGATGATAAATGTATGAAATCACAGTAATATCCACCCACCAGAAGAAAAGTCACATAAGTTTTCAGGGAAAAAAATATCTAGCGTTTCTGTAGCACTCTTCTCTTAATTTCAATTAACTGATTTGAAAAAAAACATTTCTTAGGCTTCTTAGTGCCTTTGTTTTCATTTGTATTAAAAGATCAAGTATTTTATTTTTTATTTTTTTAAAAAAGATAAACACAGTTACATATAGTGTGATACAAAATGAATCCCTTGGAAATGAATTAACTTGAAACAGTAAAATCTCAGTAGTTAGTCGCTGTGGTTTCTTTGGAGAACTACATTTTTATATACAACTTCACACATGTATGGTTAAAGTAATTTGATTATTCAATTTATTATTATTTATTTACTCTTCTATTGAAGAATACTTTAAAATTACACGAAACTGAGTTAGAAGTACGGACAATGTTTTTCTGCTTTCTTTTTATTACTCCTACCTTGAGTAAGATGTTCATGATAGATAGAGGCGAGGTTAGGAAGGTGCTGCTGGAGATGGGATGTTAGCTCAGCATGTGAATTAATCTGTACAAGCTCTTCTTCACAGCCAGACTCTTCCCCATCAAAATCTGCCATATTTTTCTCTGATTTTGCACTGACTTGAGAACTACTGCAACTGACATCATCTGCACTTAACATGTCATCAACCATATGTCTGTAAAAGAGGAACGTTAGAACAGATAATATCAAAGAAAGCTTTTTTTACAGCAGACTAATCTGATAAATGAGTTAAAGCCTTTACTAGAAGACAACTGAAACATTACGATGTAGTCAAGTTACTCAATGCGTAGTTTATACATGTATTTCAATACATAGCTAATGTAATCCAAGTAAACAGACACCTCTGTAAGCTAAAGTCAGGCTGAAGCATTTGTCTAAACAACAGACCTTTATATAAATTTGAAAAACAATTATAGATAAATTGAAGGTCTCACTATCATGATAACTGTGTTGACTTCTTTAAGCTAAATAACAGCATTTTACAAAGCAACATTAACGCTGTTAAATATTGTCATACTTATTCAATCTAAAAACTTTATTAAAAAAAAAAGACTTTAATCACAGTAACCAAACAGATAACTGTATAACTACTTGAGATAACTATCTGTCAGAAAAAATTATCCCAAATATAGCAAAACATCAACACAAATTTCTGATCAAACCAAGTATTTTGCCACCAGTTTTATTTTTGTTACAGGAGGAATGAGGAGACATGTCAAGCTACCTACCCATCATGGTGATGGTGGTGGTGGTGGTGGTGGTGGTGATGCTGTGGACCAATGAATTGCCGACAGTTAAATAATTCATTTCCAATAGCTTCCCCCAGAAAGTCCCCTGTATGAGTTATACAAGAATCTTGAGACCCTTGTGAAATGTGAGCAGTGCTCATTTCCCCTGCCATGTCATGCTCTGCATCCTCAGCATGGGAACAGGCATCTAGCATTCTAATTCGATTATCCACTGGTGTCACAGAGTCAGTATTAAAAACATGGTCCTTTCCTGCCCCATTATTTGCACCACTCCTCTCCGATGCCCCTTGTGAATCTCCCAGACAAATGCCTGTTTGTGATTCCAGTTTCCTGTTCCGTAGATCCGTGCTCCTACTGCTTTTTTGGGGATTATGACTCCTATCTTCTTCCTCTTCATCCTCCTCCTCTTTGAGAGCTTCAATATCTGCAATGTCTTCAGATTGCACTTCACTGCCAGGACTTCCAGCAGACTGGCTTGCATGACTAGAGTTGGCCTCATTACTGGATCCATCACTGTGGCCACTGCTACTACCAGGACCACTACTGCCATCTTCACCGCTGTTTGCTGTCTCATCAGAGCTTCCTTGCATCGACTCCTGAATTTTTTTTTTTTAAGATTGGAGGAAAAATAAAACACCATTGAAAATGCATAATGAACATCATCATCACTCAAATGCCATTCTTTGTTTATAAGAAAATGTGTCAGAGATACAAGTTTTCATTCACTTTTTCTCAGTTTGGTTGTCAATAACAAAACACTCCAAGAGAGATATGGATTTAAGAATTTAATTTTTGTATTCCCGTAATGATAACAGACATACTCTTTGCATGTAAACAGACAGAGGAACACTGTGACACACAAACAATACATCCCGGAATCCCTTATGAGATTAATTTCATTTAAATACAATTAAAAACAGGAATTCCCTCCACCCCCACCTTTTTTTTTACAGTGCACATGCTCATAGGCAAGGTACAATACAGTCTGTACAAACAATGCAGAACAGAAGTAAAGATTCTAGCTATCCACTGTCCTGCTGCAGATAAGCATGCACATTATGTACCTGTACAGCTTTTGAAACCATTATGGGGAAAAAAATAAATTCCATAGCTAATATCAAGCAACTCAGTAACAAAATTAACAGACTAAGATTTACACTCTTACCTCTGTATCTGAAAGTCGCTGCTGTACATGTTTTGTTCTGTTAATAAGCTGTTCTTCCATTTCAATATCACTGCCTCCACTCTGATGGGTGTCACTGTTGTCACTACTCTGAGGGCTAGCTGCTGGTGACCCTAATTCAAAATGACATTTCCCAGTCACTTTGTGCTATATATTAATTGGAATGTAATAGCATTACATACATCTGCCTCATAAATCTGACTTGTTACATGAATCTGCTCAACAGCATTCTAACTGAACAGTTGAACAAGGGACGCAACTCAAACAACCCAAATACTTCAAAACTAAAAATTCTTTTAATACTGTTCATTGTACAATAAAATTTGTGTTCTGATGTCTCTTTGTGCCAATATCTAACACAGATATATTGATTGGCTAGGTTCTATAATAAATATAATTTTCATTTAACTTTCATAAAAAGCTCAACTCTCATAAATAAGCTCAATAGGAGCTAGCAATGTGTGCCTGCAGCCCAGAAAGTCAACCACATCCTGGGCTGCATCAAAAGAAGCACGGCCAGCAGGCTGAGGGAGGTGATTCTCCCCCTCTGCTCTTGTGAGACCCCACCTGAGTTCTGCATTTAGCTCTGGGGCAGAGGTTTGAAATTAGACGATCTTTAAGGTCCCTTCCAACCCAACCCATTCTGTGATTCTATGAAAATATAATTTCAAACTTGTACTAGTTTTTTCTCTATAAAAATATTATAATACCAAACATATCAGATTGTGGTGTACTTCTAAAACTATACTTACAAGGTGAAGGGGCTGCTCTTCTGAGCTCTTCTTCTTCTGAAGGAAAAAAGCAGGATGGAAAAACAGGTGACTAAAAATCTTTTTGCCAGCATATAGTTGTCCGTGATTCATAAAAATCAGCAGTAAGAAAAGGAAGGGGAACTACAGTATAATGGCTTGGCAGCACCTTTAGTAATGACCATGGGGAAATACACAGTTAAGTCAAAAACAAAACAGAAATAGCATGTAATACCATAAACAGGGTAAAAATCAGGTAAAATTTTGTAAGATATTATGTATCTATAAAATTATAATGTTCATCAGAACAGAAATAGTTAACTAATCAGTAATAGACCATCCTTTGAATTAAAGTAAAAACAAAAAAAATATATACTAATTTATACAAAGAGAACTGTTCTGAAACATAAGGCTTTCCAAACTCATTCAAGTTTTAGCGTTTTCATCCTTAGGCTGCTTTATTTCACGTTCTGTTTGAAAAATATGCCAGCATGACACCCTTCATTTAAAAATGAAGTATTTTTAAATATTTCAAGTAAAAGGTTCTATACAGTCTTATTGTCCAAAGTCAACAAGGAGACTATGAAAATTAAAAATTTAGCTACCATATTAATTGGAAAAAATACGTACCTTTTTTGTTTCCCATTGGTAGATTAGTACTGAGTAAAGATGCAAAAGAGCTTTGTTTTGACAGCTGAGCCTTAGCTGCTAGTGCATTATTCCACAGTGCTTTTATAAGCATTGATGCCAAATACAATGTCTGTGAACAAAACCAGATAACAGTGCCATGAAGAAGCAGTAGGTATGCAGTTTGGTATGCAAATGTACACTGCTAATATTTCTGTGTGCCAATAATACAGTTCATCAAAATAAATGCATCAAAATAAACAAATGCACAAAATGAAGAAATATTGTGTGGAACACTTACTAACTTCAGAAATAATATTAAAATACTCTAATGGTGGTTATTCAGTTCTCCAAAGCCTCAGAAGCAGACTGTAATTCCAAAGCCAGAATGGCCTACTTGAAGAAACATTACAATTTTACTCATGTATGTTCCTCTCTTATGCATTAGTGAATACTACTTGCATGCAGTCCTTTAGAAAGGCAAACATGTAACAATGAATATACTAAAATAATTTCTTGCAGTGATTTTGTTCATCTTTACCTGTTCAGTGTGAGCACTTGGATGAAGAGTTGAAACTAGGTTAAGAAGATGCCTAAGCGGGACAGGGTCCAAGTTTTTGATCAAAGAAGGAAATAAATCGTGGATGTAACGACTGCAATGCTTCAGCTACAAAGTACAAACAAACAGAAAATAACAAGAACAGTAAAATAGTTAGTTATAACAGTTCCCTTGATAAAAAGATGGATAAAATTGCAGCAATTATGCATCATCTTTCCACAAAATATGAGGAAACATTCGTCCAATAATTCTAAACTACATCAGATTTGCAATTTTGATTCAACTGAATTTTTACATTCAAAAGCTGGTGAAGTTTAGTAAAGTCATGTTACGACTACCACATATTTTCTTTAGTTCCAGTTCTAGGAGATTTGGTGAAAATAACCGAAGTTAAGTTTGCATTTTAATGTAAATAAAACACCTTGAATATTACAAAAGTTTAGATATCTACTTCAATCCAGAGAAGACAATTTTTTTGCCAAAAAGCTAGCTAAAAAAATGAAAAAAATATATTTAAGGCCTTCTTTTATTCTAAAGATGTCACCCTTTTAAACAACATTAGAGGTTTAGACCCTTTACAGGAAGTAATCTGGACGTACTTAATTCTGGTATCGAACATGTATTTTGAAAATATCCATACATTAAAATAAGCATGCAAACTGTAAAAGAAATATCACATTTGACAATTATATTAAGTTCTGAAAATAGTATAGAAGAGAAAAATTTAGAGCTCTAACACTAGTGTGAATTACTGTAGTGTGAGAACATCAACGAAGATAAACGATCACTTTAAAAATATAACTGAAGTAATTATTAATCTGATACAGAAAATACTTGGCACCTGTCAGAGTGAATGCTATTAAAATGAGCATTTACTAACGTTCCTGCCGCATTTTATAATGACAATGGACTACAAAGTTTTCAGTATGTTTACAGTAGTATTTAAATGAAACAAATTAGAGACAAACACCATTGAACACAGGAAAAATAAAACCTTTCAAACTGTAATTTGTTTAAAAGTCTGTTCCCTACACCTATTTAAAAAGATCAATTTTATTTCGCTGACCTTCATTTTGAGTATAATTTTCCTGAAAAACTGACATTGAAACCTTGAGGTTTCTTTCTTTTCCAATGTGGGCCTGTTTCTATTTTGTTTGTTTGTTTTTAATGCATGATAAAGGCAGAATGAAACCATGGAACACATTTCCACATCAGGAAATCAAAATATCTACTGTATTCAAATCTTCTGAAGAAAAAAAAATACATAATCTAAAATAAACAGTGTCACAAATACACATTCAAATTAGTAAACAAATATATTTTTCTGAAGGAAAAAAGCCTATCAGAGTTTCCAGGTTTACCATGTGAAAAGTAAAATCTTTGTGCATTCTGTAGATGTCACCACCAGCACTGAAGCACAACTATGAACTTCACTGCTGTAATTTTCACTACCTTGTTCCCACCAACACTAACCGAAGTGGAATCTACACTACATAGGAGCAAAGCAATTTACCACAACAGTAAAAAAAATTACATCTACCTTAGAATCTCCATCCCTATTCCTAGTGAAAATACCACGTCTGCAATGAACAACTTCATTTGTTATATGCATAGAAGTAGCTTAGGAGAATTTTGCAACTAATGAAACAATTTAATTGTGTCAATTACTAAGATGAAAATTTGGTGAGCTAAACACTAAGACAAACACAGAGTAAAATGCAAGAAACTCAACTTTATGAATGTAAAACAAAATTAACTTGCCATTTTCTGAGTTGTTTTGTACCACTCCTGCAATTTTATTTAAAAAATACAGTATATACCTGTGCTGCAGCCCAAATACAGTCTATATGTTGAGTACTGAGTCTCCCTTCAGCTGCGAGAAAATTCAGAATCACTTGGCACTGTTTGATGATCTGCAAAGTATTGAGGAAAGATTTACTAGAACAAGAAGTTACTCCTCCATGTTTATAGTAAAAATAATAGGAATAATTTTATACAAACCTCAATATGTAAATTTGGTCCAAAAATGTGCTCAACTACATTGTTGCTGATAAGCCAGTCTGCAAGCTCTTTTGCAATTGACCTAAAGATGAAAAAGGAGTGGAAATATATGTAAAATTGTATTTCTATAACGCATATACAGTACTTTTCCCTAGTACAGCATGTATTTCAGATTAATTCAAATTAATATCTGTAATTGTGGTAAACATACTCAGAAACTTTTTGGAACACAAAGCATTCAGTCATTTAAATATTCTCTGTATTTTTTTGTTCAAATGGAAGACAAATGCCAAACATCAGTTCCCACTTATCCCTCTGGATTGTTAGCAAACATGTAAACAACAATACTACGATTGTTTTTTTTAAATTGAATACAGTTCAACAGACCACCTGCAGACCACTTTCAGAGACCTCAGAGGTAAGATTTGATAAACACTGCTATTTGACCTGAGTTTATCATGAAATCGCAAAACAACTATTGAGTTTGCAAATGTAGCAAAAGCTGAGAGTGATGGAAATGATTTTATAAGAAAAGCACTTGAATATTTTTAATTCTCTTGAGTAAGTAACAATTCATATAGTTTTAGAAACTTATGTGTTACTTGCTCATACTCACTCACACGTAGTGTACAGATACTTCAAAATTTTAATTTTGTTTCAGCCACAGCAGTAAGGGAAGTTCACCTACTGCCAAATCCATAACCAAACATTCAAACAGAGCAGGACAAGGAAGCTGAATTTTCCAAAATAAAAGTTGAACTTCCAGAAATAGCTGCCCTGTCTGGAAACTAGTGCATAAGCTCCATTTTATTCCTTCCTTTCAAGCGAACGTTTGTTTATCCAGATTTTGGCACCAGAAGCAATTAGAGGACATTTCAGTATTTAAAGCACAGCCTCTAGTTTAAATGGCCCTGGAATAAAAGTGCTCTGTTTCACAAGGAGGAGAGGAGGGGAGGGAGGGGGTGTTTTAGAAGACTACAGGAAGAATATTTTTACCACAACTATCTGTGCAGCATTTATGGTCACTTTTATAGTCAGGATTGCCAGTCTTTATTATCCACAATAAGACAACAGGATTCTTTAGGTAAAAAGGGATTGCCTTTGTAAGTTAACCAAACAGAATTCACTTTTTTGGGGCACAATGCCAGTTCTACAGTTCTTTTAAATTGCATGATCACTGTGGATGAACTCAAGAGCAAAATTCCTATTACTCAACACCATTCCTATACTGTCTGCTTCTATTCTGATTCCAGGACATGGGGAATCAAATGTTCTTATTCAAAAAAAGTAATGTCTCCAACAGTTAAGAAGTAACTGGTTTGCAAGACCTAACGATTTACCAACAGTATCATTTATGACTTGATAATAAGTAAGTTCTCATACTGTAAAGTCAGCATGGGTATCTGCTCAAAAAGGATGAAAAGGGTAAGCCAGGTCTGTTCCACGAAATCAAGATCTATTTCACTTCCTACAGCCTCATTTCAAAAAAAAAAAAAAGGGGGGGGGGAACAAATAACTACTACCCCCAGCACTTCAAAGACACCCACTCCAAACCAAACTTTGGAGTATACATTTACATACTCATTCAGAACTTGGATTTCTAACAAAATTTGAAGAAACACATTTTCACGTGGGTGTAGAGATCTTGCAGATTTTACAGCTGAAGTTGTTATTCATTTGAATATATACTACCAGTCTCCTTTAGACACCAAAATGGCTTTAAACAATGCTCTTATCCATCTGCCTCCATGCAGAAATTACCACAGTGGCACTGCCCCTGTAGGGAGTTTTTCAGACTGCTGGTAGACTTTGTATCAATTGCAAGGTTGGGATAACAGAGTGCTCACAGATAGATTTACTTACAAGAAATGAGCAACCAGTTTAATTTCTTTGTGAAAGAAAATGCTCTTTCCTCTGTTTCATATACAGTTTTTCATGGTAGCAGAGCCAACCACCATAAGGATTACATTACCTTCTGGGAAGTAATAAACCTGTAGTGTATAAGCAGTCATAAAGAGCTGTGACGGAATCCAACATCAAATATTACAATTTGTCTTAAATTACAATTTCCTAACCCATAGTCCTGAAAGCTGAATTGAGCTTGCAAAAACATTCCCTCACTTACAGCCCGTTTGCCCCCAGCTCATTCTTCTTGCTTGACATCGCTTTCCCCTGCTGTGGGCAGAAGGGCTCCTGTAGCCAGAAAGCATCCGAGTTTACATTTTGCTCATAGAAAAGGTACAGATCTGGCCACATGACTGAGCATACACCCCCCTGGATGCAGGAGACCTGAATGGAGGCATTTCTGGATATGTGAAAAAAGTCATCTCCATAAGAGGCAACAATGTTAACACCAGTCATAAGCCAATTTAAGTCTTAATTTTGTTCCAGGACTGCTTGGTTTCTACTTGGATCTGAATTTTCCAACCTGTATCTTTGAGAACTGATCCTACATAAACACTTCTAGATTCAGCACACATTGCCAATATGAAAGGACACACTGCTCTGGGTCTATTTAAGCTGAATACTCCTGCTAGTGGCATAATGTCCATTAGACGTTGTATCCAGAGTTGTATGTTGCATTTTGGCTACTCCAAAAGAAAGAATAAAAACTTTCACGCAGAGTGAGCTCCTACATATTTTATTACATGCATATGACAATTCTTTATCTCTAATTTGCAACATTTTTTCTTTTGAGAAATAATGGATTATTCATTTGAAGGAGTACCTTTTTTTTTAAACACGTCTTCTCAAAGGTAGAAAATTTCCTTATTTTACTAGTGAGCTAGACTGTGCTAAAATGACATCTCAGATTTCTGAAAGTAAACATCAATTTGATATAGATTTATTGAGGATGACCAAGAACAAGAGGATCCTTGTGAAAGACAGAATGCAGCTTTTGTGTTTCCCTGCAAGAATTGTTCCTACAAGAAAGTTTTGCTGAAGGCACACCAATCACTAAATATACTGGGTTTTTGAATGACAAAGCTACTACCAGCACTAACTATTTTGTTCTCTGCTATACTGAGAAATACATTCATGAAAACAGAATCAAGGATTTACCAAGAAAAGCTCATTTCAGTGTAAATGTATGTCAGACTTCCTGAACACTTCCTTTTCAGGAACGGTTTTTTTATCTAGTAGTTTTCCTCAATATGTTTCCTCACCTTCAAACAGAGTGAACATCTCAACTCACAAGCAGCTTCAGAACTTCACACAAACAAAAAAAGCAGGGCAACCCAGAACTACTTTTTACGACAAGAATTAAAGCATAATCTCCTGTATTGGTCAACATGGTTTCATTTCAGTTTTCAGCTATGTTAAAATTCCTTTCATGTAAGTCTGTATTCCTGTATTCTTCAAAATTCAGAAATACTTTTCAGAGTGATTTGCAAATTATTGTATGACTATTACTATACAGTAACTCTATGAGTCAGGCAACTTAGCAGGAACTAAATTTTCAGTAAAAAGATGCTCAAATTTTCTTCTAAAAAAGTTCTTGAAAAGGTTTTAGAAAAATTTTCCTCTTCATACAAAGGTAAACAGTGAAAGACACACATTATAATCACAGTATAGATATACTTTTCCCTCTAAAATGGAAGTAGCAGAACAAAGAATTGTTCTACAGGTAATATATCTAAGCCCTAGAGACCTTAACAGTGAGAACATTCACCTTGGTGATAACATGTATCAGCTATTTTTCATGGATTTAGTAACTGGGATAGCAAAAGAAAAATGAAGGGACTGGATACCCCCTCTGAGTGTGTGTTGTTGGGAAGGGGAGAAGGGGAGAATGAAAAAGTGAAGGTAGCAGCCACTCCAGTTTAATTGTCTCTAAATCCTTTTCATGCTGGAAATCTACACAACTTATTAGGGTAGATGGTCTCCAGACTTCATTAATTTCTCCCTATGCTTTTAATAGAATTCATAGTCAATTCATGTCTTTCAAAACTACCTGGTTTAGATCCAATAAATTAAACTTAAGCATTTTTGACGTTAGTTTCCCCAGGCATTCCATGAGACTTTGGGAGAGGAAGCAATGTAATTTCTGATATAACTGGATGTTTGTGAACTGCATTTATGAAAGGTGAGTATTAGAGCTTGAATTCCATTCATTACTGTAAATAAAACTATCCAGAAGGAAACTACAGTGCGCACATTTTCCTGGTAGCTCAAAGAATGCCTCCCTAAAGGAGGACTGGGATAAAGTCCTAGAAACATTTTAATCTAAGGCTGTGTTGCAATACTTGGTAGCCACATGATCACCCAGATCCAGGAAACAATCCCACAGCAAAATAACCCCCCAAAATAAAACCTTTTTTGTCCAGCTAGTCAATTCCCAGCAGAATTCACCACGAAGCTACAAAAACACACTAGTTCTGTACTGGATGAAAAGCAACAGTAAGTCATTAATGTCACTGAATAAAGTAATGTAAAACCTTAAACAAAACATGCAGCAATAAGAACGAGCACCTTGCAAAGGACGAACACTAACATTTCTTGACTAAGTCGTTGAAATAGCATCTACAACAATAACTACACATGGGAAGCACTGATCTTAATTATACAGGATCACAAATACAAAGAGGATAACACACACCTTCCAAAAAACATTCATACACGTAGTTTTGTTTACCATCCTGCACTTTCCTATTTGACACTCCACAGGCTCCAAAAACAACAATCAGACAACATCTTGCATATTTGTTAAACTACTACGTGTGCCACTAGATAGCTGTAAGCCACTAGAAATAAACATTAGTGTTTCTAAAAGTATTTTTTCTTAATTAGTGTTTCAAAAAATACTGCACTTTTTTCAGAGAAAATCTGAGAAGGTCCCTGGAATGTGGAAATAGAGGGAGGTGAAGGGATGTTTAAATCGCGTTGCCATAAATTCGGTTGGTGAGCCTAGGCAAAATATGAGAAAGCAAGACTTAACACGAGCTAAGAAAACAGTGGTGAAGGGGAAAAAAAAAAAAAGAAAAAACCCAAAAAATTCGCAGTTTAATATCTCAATATATGAGGAAAGAGAGGGAAGAGAAAGAAGAAAGCCTAGATCTTTTTGTTCACAGGTGAAAGGAATTTTGGACACCTGAAATTACTCTGTAGAAAGCTTTTAAGTGAGGGCAGTCAGGTTTTCAAATGAGGAGGGAGGTTATCTCAGCATCAACCTGAATCCTGAAACTCAAATACTTGGCTGCCTGCCAAGTGCAACGCAAAACAAAATCTCTCTTTATACCTGTTATTTTCATAGACTGGCAGTCTCCTCATTAAAGAAAAAAGAATATTTCTTCTTCTTATGGTCTAAATAGCACAAAAAATCTCTCCGTCTATGAAAAGAATGATCATTTTTCACTAACTGACATTGGGAAAATAGTTTTAGGAATCACTGTTCAAAGACCTGAAGACTCCTCCGTTCAATCTCATTATTTTTAGCTTCAGTAGATTTCATACTCTTCAGTACCTTAGATAGTGCTCTGATGCCAAACTTAAGAGCCAGGAACAGCTAAATTAAAGGTATCTCTCTGTGTGATATTACAAAGTTGAGACCTAAGACACTGCGCATAACTGGACAATATGCCTACTAAGTCAGCACAAACCCTCAGCCCTGCAGAAGACGGTCAAGTAAACTAAATCAAGACATGCAAATACCTACAGCTAGAGAACAGATTTCCCTATCTTAGCTTTCTGCTGCTTTCAAGTGAAAGTTGTGAAATCCAATGATTTTCCTAGACAGAAAATGCTTTAGCTGCCTTTCCACAGAAAAATTTGCAACCCATGCAGATAAAAGTGGGAAGCTACTGTTGCAAAACATTTCCTAAAAAATTCTGATGATATTTCTAAACAAAAGGGAAGAGCTAGAACTAACTCATAGCTCTTTTAGAAAAAATACAAAAAGATACCTCCCGCAAACCCACCTTATCAAGATACAGAAGCAGAAATCCCAAAGGTTGACAGTTCCAAATGCATCTGGAAAAGTCAAAACACATAATGGGGATGACCAGACATAATGGAAAACATCTTCCTTTGACAAACCTGCAGAGGCTACAAAGGTACAAAATAAATCTTAGACTTCCTTTCTCCTTTGACCAAGTAAAAAAAAAAAAAAAAAAGGAATGAAAAGCTTTCCTTTTGCTGCTCATTCAATCACTGCCAGCTCTGTAAGTGCTTTCTGATCCAAAAATTTCTCATGAAGAGAGTCTCTAATGAGAAGGAAGCTTTGTACTGCAGTTTGTTCAAACCGCAGAAGTAAGACGTTCCCCATCCTTCTGCACCAGCCTTTTTTGATTATTTGGCCAGCAAAATACCAGGATAAGTGATTGCAAAAGACACGTGAAGACAAGCAGCAACACTTGATATTGATTTGTTACCAACTTTTCAGGTAAAACATCAGAATGACTGGAATTCAGATTTAAAAAATCGCATGCTACAAAAGTGCAAAAGAAGGTCTTCTGTTCGTGATGCATTCCTTTCAAATGACAGGCTGTTTACAGATGCCCTTGCCAAGAAAGTAATATCTCAAATGAGAACTTGACAATTTCCTTCAGCTTTAAGATAACTCTGATCTTTTTGCATAGTACATCTGCTCTTCTACAGGGAAATTAAAGCACGTTGTTAGTGTTTTCCTTGTTAGTGTTCCGTAAGTAGTTACTACTTGTTAAAAACAATTTCATTCACACTGTACTTCAGAAGATAAACTAACCAAGAATCACCCCAGTTTCAGATTTTCAACATAAAGGAAGGATGGGAAAAAATGGATAAAACTGAGACTTGGCTGTCCCACTGTAACAATACACCACAACTGGCAGTACAATACTGAAAATACCCCAGCTAACCAAGTCACCTCACATATTCAATGTAGTTCTTAAAATGCTCATTTTGCGTAGCCTAAAAGCTAGGTATACTCCTCTAATATTTAATTCTACCGCTACACAACTAGTGGCTTTGGAAAAAAACCCACACCTCTCAGGGCACAAATAACAATCTTTGTTAGTAATGCAAATCTTTGGAAGTGTACATGAGCTTAATGAAATTACGTTCAGGTCTCACCAGATCATAATAAGATATTTCCATCATACTTGCAGAGAATTCTTTGTTTCTTTTTGTTTTTCTGACCCTATGTATCAAAATTAACTTTTAAATAAATGGATAGCATGGACTCATGCTCACCTATTGACTTAATGACAAATGACATGAAAAAAATTGATTTCAAGCAGTTATTTGTTTTGTATTCTCAACGTATTTTCATACTTTTATGGAAGCAAAAATGTCCGACGTTCTGATTCTTTATTTTAAAAATATCAACCTATTACCACTTTAAACATTCAAGTTGCTATTCACATGAGATCTACAGCATTGTGGTCTTGACTGCTGCTATATTTGAACAAGCAGGTGTTAAAGAAACCATCTATAGTAGAACTACCCACATAAAAAGCAAGCCAACTGCTGCTGTAACAGGAGAATGTGTCTCCAGTGAGACAGATAATGCGCATGGATATAACTGCCAAGATAAACATAAACAGTATATCACAAATAAAATCCTAGGTATCCTTTAGATAATTTGCCTATTATTTCAAAAGAAAGGTTATTTCAACTTCCTAAAGACATAACTTCGTCTAAATCCTAAGCAGTTCTAACATTAATTTTAGAGTTGTTACAAAAATAATACATTTCCTCATTGGAATACAATCCCACACATGAAACTTCACAGAGATTTATAGGAGTCTTCTTTAGAATTGTTAAACACACCTGAATTACAAAAACACGGATTTTGAAGAAAAACAACAAACAGTTCTAAAAGCACAGCCTCAGAGAATTCATGGAAAACTAATAACAGGGATAGGTGCCAGTGATGGCCAAACAAGCCTTATTTAACTAAATAATTAGGAGCATTGTGATGATGGCAAAAATACTACTTGCATATGAGTTAGCTAGTTCTTATTTATACATGATAACTGTTGTGTTTATTATTTCATAATCTAAAGGTTACTTTATCTCTTATCTTTTAAAAAACAGTAAAAAAATCCAGAAACATTTAGAAATATTTTGAAGTTACCATTTAAAACCATTTATTACACCCTGATTAGAATATTTCTGATAACACCCCAGATTATCACTACTCCCCACTGGCTGAAATCCATAACAATACAGAAGAACCACAATCAGACAGAGCACTTAAAGTATTCATAATAATGTTCCTACTTACGTTTCTGTGTCTGAAACTAACGACTCATTATTACACACATCATTGAAGGTATGAAGTTGATTCTATAGTCAGAAAAAGGAAGAAAAAAATTAAAATTTTATCTAAATGTTTTTCGAGGTAGTTGTCTTAATAAATAATATTAGTGATAGTAAACATTTTTTTCTAATACTTTCAATGTTTTTAAATACAACTCTTTGACAAAAATTGAAACAACAGGCATTCTAGTAGGCAAGAAGGATTTTTTTGTTTGTTTTTTAAATCAACCTTTCTTTCATTAAACCAATTAAATGATGTTAGGAAAGTCTGCCCTCTACAGAAATCAAAGCAAGGCATTTAGCAGTAACTCTACACACAGGTTTTTATGAGACATGGAACTCACACTCTGGAAAGTAATGAGTGAGGTTGAGTCCCCCATTATTGTACTGTAAAGCTTACTACAACAGCAAAGATTTCAATACTGATAATGTGACGAAAGCAAGCCTACAAAATTGGAGAGTGAAAATTACAAAAGACTGTATATATAATGAAACTTTTTTCACTATGTCACAAAGAAATGAAAAGCCTGTTAAAGGATTACATCTTACACACTAATCATACCATGTTTACACAACACCTTAGTAATTCATGAACCCCAGATTTTTGTGGTTGTATACTAATTGCAATTTTGTTTAGGTTGCCAAAATTCCTTGTTAATATCCTTGAAAGTTCAAAGTTTTGAAAAGGGGGGGGGGGGGGAGTGTTGGCTGGTTGGTTGGTTGGTTGGTTTTTGTTAAATTCAGTGCCTTATTCTATTTACAGGAAAGAAACTTTATTTACTATGTTAGTGTATGAACTCCATACTTTGGAAATCCACGTGACTTAAACATATCATTAGCGTTAATAATAATTATTAATCTCACTGTCAGCTATTTCAATCTTCTACTACTGTTAACTAAAACAGATTCAAATAATATGAGACAGAATAGCTGGTGGGGATTGCATCACCATTTATAAAATAATAAAAAAAAAAAACAAAAAAAAACAACAAAGTTGTCTTTAAAAGTGAGAGATGTTTATCATTTGAAACTTAGGTCAAGGCAGCATGAGAAATTTGGACTGTTACAATACCTGAAGGTTATGATGGAGGAGAGTGAGAGTAAACTAGGAGTACTGGGAATTTTAAAATAAAAGCTACACGCAAATTTTATTCACGTTTTGTTGAAACTACAGGATCTAAATTTTAAAAAACATTAAAAAATCTGTTATGCGCCTTTAAACATTTAGAATTTCTCTAGTATTTAGAAAGGCTATCCATATGCACTTCCTCTGGAGATGTGCTCTCAAAAAAGACCATGAAACTGTTATAACTCTCTACTATGCAACTTGACACAATTGGCTGAAATCACAATGGTTTTCTTCCACATCTGTAAGCCTAAGGGGTCTTTATAGAAAATACTAATTTCAACCCTCAGAACCAACTTTTCAGATACATAGATGACTGTTTCCAATTCTTTACATGTATATGATATTTTTAAACATTTAAAATTACATAATGAAACTTATTGGTCATCTTGTCATCAAAAACATTAAAGACACAGGAATGAAGTTTTTGAAATTCAAATTAAAGTTGTTGCATAACTTCTTCAAAGAAGTTATTTATTTGTTTCTTTCTTGAAACAACTCAAGTTCACATGCTCTACAATTCTGGTGAATTAATCTCCTTCAGACTGTACAGAAAGATTTATTTGTGCCTAACCTCAACAATTTTAAAGTGAAAAAATGTTTTTGAAGAAGTAAAATTGAAAATGAATTAAAATTAGTGAGACACGAGAGCCTGATTACACCATTACTATAGATAAGTTATTAATAGATATCTTCAAATGAAATACATTTAGGAGTGGAAAAATATGTGAACAGAACTTAATGAACAAATTGTTACGGCTGATTAGAATTGGGTCAAATAAAGAAGTGAAAGGTCACTGGTATTTCTGAAGACTCACGCCACATCTGAAAATGTTTTCAAAGGTATCAAGAACCGAAAGAGTATCAAAGTATGTCCATTATCGATTTTAAATCTATGGTCATGTGTTGATCCAAACTTCCAATACGAAATCCTTATCCAAGAGAATTTTGATGAAAGCTTTTCTTTTCATATTTGCAGGTTCAAATAATTTATACAACTAGTCTTAGATTACTGGCACAACAGTACAATACAAAGTAGATGTGGAATAGTGCCACACCACCTTAGCCTCACTCACCTCCAAACCTTTTTTTTGACTTCATTTGGTTACTATGAAATGCCAAAGAGAGTAACATACTCTTACAACTCTGCACGATATATGAAAGATTGCAAGAAAACAAAGAGGCCTCTGCCCGGACACTCCTTAATCTAACACAAACATGTTAGTTACAAAGTACAACAGAGGAATGAAGTTTTCAGCAAAGAACAAAAAGGAATCTCCCTAGCTACTCTTGTCTCAAGACCCAGGCATCAAAAGAAATTACACTTTCTACATAGGAAATCAACGCAGGAAGAATAAACACACAGTGTGCAAGTTTGTACTGAATTTACTCTGGGAAAACGCTACAATGTTACCTTTGTATTTTCACTAATTCACAGAAATAAAAATGTGTTGAACACCTGGAAAAGGAAGGATGCCCAGATCAGTTGTGAGAATTCATTTTCACATATTTAAGTTCATCTGTAACTGGAAGGACATGAAAAAAAAAAAAAAAAAGAGTCCTATCTGTGATGCAATAGTAAAGAGATAAGAGGGTATTTTGGAACTGAACCACCTCAACTGATGGATGACTGGGTGATGAAACCGAAAAGAACCAAGTTAACAACAAAAATAAAACTCCAGGTATATCTTAGTTTACACTTTGCTGTAGTTTTCTGTAGCTATTTCCAACTTGATATTCAACCAGTCAAGCTTCCACTTTGCTAAAATTAAACTACATGTGTCTGTCTTCAACCTTGTTTTGTAAATAAGAACTTAAGTCAGATGATATGACACATTATGTATACACTACTCCCTCAAGAGAGGCAAGTCTATATTTGGCGGTAAGCAAATATAATCCCTGTATGCCATACAGCACGTATTCTGTGAGTCTCAAGAGGTTCTACAAAACTGAAAGGTTTAATTTTAGGACTGGTCATGTTAGCTGTTAGGCAGGAAAAAAAAATCTTTTGGCAGACACAAATCAACACCTCCATGTTAGAACACATGTATCTGTTTAGATTCGTTTATGGTTTTGGTCAAAAATTTCCCTCTCCATAATAATGGCAAAAGTATCTTTATCTTGCAAAAGGAATAATTAGGCATGCCACAGAACTTATTTGACCAGCTCTGTATTAGTCTTGATCCTGTGAGTGAAGTTAGAAATATGTATCCGAGTCAACTTTCCGTATGAATAACGAGAAGACAATTCTTCTTTGAAATAAAATGTATATTTGAAAGTTCACACTTTTGAATATTTTGCATAAAATTGTGCTGAAAGTTTTCTTTGAATCTTCACATCTATTTGAGAAGTGAAGTGACAAATTGCTTCAAGGCTAAATTCTCAATTTTAGGCAAATGGAAGTCCAAGAAAGGAAAATATTTTTCAGTTGCAGTTATCTTGGTTCTAAAGTCTTAAATACATAACAGGAGGCTGAAATTGCGCTGACTGAGAAGAACACTTCAATGAAATTACTTTGACAAATTCTTGCCATCAAAGACATGAACAGAAAAAAAATCAGAAAAGTAGTCATGAACGTACATCAGTAATAGAGAAGGTTGTCTGAAAATACTAACTAAACTGACCTACAATACATACTTGTAAGCAGATCCTTGCTTACAAAGAGGACGCAAAACTTCAGAAATGAAGCAGTCAAAATTTCTGTAAATTTTGGTTCAAATTTCACTCTCAAAGTTGCACAGATCTGGCAATTAAAATAGTTCCAGGCAAAGCAACAAAATAGAGCGAAATTCAGAAGCCAAACAAGAAAAAGTAAATGATGCTTCCAAAGACATCTTCCTGAGATCTTTAAAAAGAGAACCAAAAAAGAGAAATTTTTTATTTGAATGAGAAAGAATAATGAAGTGTCTCAAGAGTTCCAGAGAAGTTTTATTTGTGTGTGTGTGTGTGTGTGTGTGTGTGTGTGTGTGTGTGTGTGTGTGTGGTTTTTGTTTCTTTGTTTTTACAAGCTGAAATCTATTTGCTTTAATCTAAAACTGTTCTAGAATATTGCTTTTGGTAATACATACCTGTTATTAAAAATCTCACTTTTACATTATATATCATAATATTTATAAATTGTAATATGTCAAAGTGTAACAATTTAAAATTATGCTATTTCACACTCCCCTAAAAGACCTATATGTATGAAAAATAAACAAACTGATACATTCTCATTTTCAGACCTTCTTTTGGTAAGGATATACAAAAATGATACAGTGGCAGTTGAAGGACAACTGTACAAAACTGAAGGAAAGTACTTAGAGAAATAAACATCTAATGTAATTGGAACTATGCAAACATTGGAAAATTTACTTTTAAATCAATGATACTCAAAATTATATTTTCCAAAATTGCACAAAATTTTTTAAAAAAAAAGATCAAGAGGAGAGGAAGGAGGGATTACTTCTATGTCCAACCAATGGACATATTTTAAAAATATATCTACCACATATTATGAGAGATCTGTAATTGTATAAATAATAAAGGACATTATTATGTCCTTAAATTTCTTAAATTTCTCTGTAGCTTGCTTTAGCACCTCCACTGGACAAACTGCATTACGTTTTCATTTGAATAAATACGAAACTGAATGGACAATGGATTCAGATAACTTAACTTGTATTTACTGACACTCAGTGATGAAGAGAATCACTGTGTGATACTATGTAATCTGTTAGAACAGAGATGATTAAATGTGCTCAGAAAAGACTACAAAACTTAAGAAGTACATGTTTATTCATTCTAGTATAGTTTGTTCCTATTCATCATTTTGTGCATTAAGGCAGACATGACAATATGACCCATAAATCTTAAATACAAGAGTGTCAGCAAAACACAAAATTGAAAAGGCTCAGGTTAATAAAAAAAAGTTTAAAAGTTCACTTCTGTCCCTGCGTGACTATAATGCGTATGTAGGAAACAATGACAGACAAAGGATGCCCAATATACCTTGACTGGTGCCATTTGGAGCATTTCCATGGGAAAGAGAAGAATGGGGTTTCTGGTTTTAATCTATTTCTATTTAATACTATTTGCATTTACCTGTTCAATTCCATCTTCTGCTAATTGATGCAGAAATGCACTCTCTCGAGAAACAGACTATACTAAACAAACAGGAAAAAGAGGTACGTACAATTTGGAGAAGTGGCTACACTACAGTCAAGACACCGTAAAGGTAACAATCAAAACAGACTGAAAGCCTTTGTAAGCAACAAATATAGCCATGTCAAGGGACTTAATTTCACATACCTGTTGCAAAACATGGTTATAATACAGTTTTGTTTAGAATGGTAAATTGTTCCGGAAATGTGTTATAGGTCTAGATACTGCAGAACATAGACATGTCTTAGTTATATCTCTCAGTGCACCTTATATTCAGAACCATAACTGTAATTTCCTAAGATTGCATATATGAGGATTCTCTTGTTTTCACACGTTAAAAAAGCCCCCCAAATAAGTCAGTAACATAAAACACAACAGAAACATTATTTTTCTAAATATTTGTATTTTTAAAAAGTTCTTACTGTTATTTGACTCAGCCCAGCCAATCGCATTGTTAGAGTTGGAGACATAAAGTATTTAAATGCAAGATCAAGACTTTCTTTATCAAAACACAAGGCTGTATCCAATGGTTCTTTAACTGTGCTCCACATTAAATCTGCCATGTTCCGGGCTGCACTCTGTCTCAACTCCTGGTCTGACAGTTTACATAAATACCTGGAATAAATTACAAATGGAAGAAAAGAAAGAGTATGATTCAAACTAGAACAATCCTAGAACACCATCTTGATTATAGCAAATACGTATTTCCAACAGCTGTAAAAGTAATGAGTTAAAGTATCACTATCAATAATATATCAGAAGTTGACAACAATGAAAAAAACCACCGGGGAAGAACAGAATTATGTAAAATACATTAAAAAGGAAATACATTTCTGACTTTAATCCTCTCCAAATTTCTTTGTTGCAAAAACAGATACCCACAAAATGACATGAATCCCACACAGTTCTTTGGAAATGCAGATTGGAAGCCTTCAGTATTTTGAAGTGTCGGCTACATCCAACCTAGATTTAACTACGCAGAAATGTGTTAAAAATCCATTTGTTTGACAGCCTAAGTCTGGATCTATCCTTGGAGACTGGACAAATACATGCAAGAATCTTTTAAAATATAAAAGAGATATTAAACTACACTTAACTAGATTTATACACCATTCCTTTGCATTTGCATTGTATAAACATTAGTAAATTAAGGAAAAAAAAAATACAGGCCCTGATTCTTATTTAGATTGAGGCCTTTTTTCACAGCTCTTGTGTAGTGGCCTTAAAATAAACACACTTCAATGATACTTAACATTGTCAAACATAACAAAGAGACTTCAGCGCAAATAATCAGACTGTGGATCTATGACAGGAATCACTGAGAAGTAACAGAAGGACAAGAGAAGGACCACTGGGAGCCATCGTAACCAGATTCCTCACTGTTATTAATTGTAATATTTCTTTTCTTATGCTGAGCACTGGAAATCAGATAATGGCAAGGAAGTAATGCTTCTGCGCTATGATTTCTAAACAAAAGAAAAAGTGGCAATGAAAAGGCATAACTCATTTGAAAAAGTTCAGCAGCAAACCCAACCTAGTCACCTATTTCTAATCTACAGACAGGTGAGAGGATTAGAAAGACTGATGAAAAAATTCATTGGTCTGTGTTACCAAATGTAATCGTCTCAACTATCAGTAACCATGGACCGTCTTTTATCTCCACATTTTTACATGCAAACTATAATCAGTCCTGGCTCCCAAACCTTTTCAATCATAATTTAAGCTGTGGGGGAAGAAATGCCTTTTTCCAAGATGGGAAATGCCATCTTTCTGAGGAAGCACGTCAAACTTGACCCTACCTCAAAGTGAAACTGCAACTGAAGGAAAGTCCATGTATGACCAAAGCCTTTATTTCTGGTTAAATACTGGCACAGGCTTCCTAGAGAAGTGGTTGATGTCCCATGCCTGTCAGTGTTCAAGAGACATTTGGACGATGTCCTCAATAACAGGCTTTAACTTCTGGTTAGCCCTGAAGCGGTCAGGCAGTTGGACTAGATGATTTTTGAAGGTCTCTTCCAACTGAACTAGTCTATTCAATTTTATTCTAGAATGCACATTAAGTCATACTTGATTGTTTTGTCAAGATTTCAAAGGATCTTGAAGATGTTAAAAGAAATTAACAAATTCTCACTTTACATATAACAGATAAAGAGTGCATGTGTGTAACAGGCAGGAATGGGCATGGATCAATTTACACAGAAAGAAGGATGCTTTTGAGGCTTCATTGCATTTCACTAACAAGGCTATCACCTGAAACCTTGCTTACACTAGAAAGTTTGGTGAAGCAACTATGCTGATATGGTTAATGTAACAAAAGTTTCTGATTATCGTGCAACAGTATCAATGTAAGCCCACTTTTATTCATAAAACTTAAACTGCAGGAATATTTTTAAGGTTCTTTTAACTTATTTACTGTATTTAGTCTAAGCTTACATCAGACCTGCGTCGTGTTTTCTGTACTATATAATTGAGATAGAATTTTTAAAAATCCCACTTTTATAACTTAAAGTACAGTGTAGGTGCATTTTCAGAGCTACAGAAGTACTCCAACAGTACAATCTGCTTTGCCCAGTGTCTAGAGAAAGCTACAGAGAAAGAGCACTTTTTGTTTGTTAACTTGCACCCTTTCTAAGCTTTTTTAATGTAACTAGGTTATTCTAAGAGTTAAGCACGGTACAGATGTAGAATCACAGAATGGCTGAGGTTGGAAGGGACCTCTGGAGGTTACCTGGTCCAACCCCCTTCTCAACCAGGGCCACATCCAGATGGCTTTTGAAGATACCATACTTGCCTTTACAAGTATAAATGGATCTACATTAGAAAATTTATTGGCACTATTATGCTGGTCATAAATTAAATATGATCATGTTTTTATTACCAGGATTAAATCTGCTGAAACTTCCAAAGTATGCTAAGCCTGATTTTGGTTACGGAAGGATACAGTGGCCCAAGCCTGTTTCTATCAGTAAACTGGGTCCATTTTATGCTTTTACCGGTATAACTTAATTTTTAACAAAAATGAAATCTTTAGCTAGCACTGGCAAATAATACACATTTTTCCTTACACTGACTAGCTGTAAATTTGCTGCACTGCTTTCCACAAGAACAGTGTCACTGGAGCAAGACAAAAGGTCTGGTCAGCCCAAAATAGACTCTCTAAAAGCAGATGAAAGATTTATCCCGTATGTTAAAAGAAAAAAAAAAGAAACTATGTACTACTGTGAATTCATTTCTCTCTTCCTTTTATACTTTTGGCTTTCTCATTAACCTGTGGCCGTTAGTTTCACAATTGCGTTTGCATGAAAAACAAACTTCTGTTAAGCCTGCAACCTGATGATTGCAGTGGATGTTCTCCTCTTTTTATTTTTGAAAAACTGTATAATCATTCCCTATTACCTTCATATTGTTGTCTTCATATCACTCATATAACAGCCATTCTTGTCAAAAAAAACCACAAAAACTACACTGCCTCTTAATGACGGTTTTTGTCTACCTGGTTTGTAACCCTTCTATCACCTCAGCAGTTGTTGTTACCTTTGTGAAATGGAATTAACAGAACATACGCATATATACATTAATTTTTAGAAGTTTTAGTCTGCTGAAACTATTTAAAGTTGCTGTATTTGGGGATAGAGTTCAGTTTTAAATGTGCATTTCCATTTTTATGTGACGCTTACAATCATGTCCCATGCGTCAGGACTTTAAGCTACTCAGCTGTGAAATAATCTTTTTTCCCATAGTATGACTCCTTTGGACCACAGCTACAAAAAGGTTATCAAGCCAAATGAGTCAGGGCTCTTCAGCAATACCAAGAATTAACTTAAGTGCCTAGCTATTGTCTCCTGACTGAAAACTTCAGGCTTATTACAAGAGTTTTTCATGACATTTAGTAGCAAAGAGTAGTCTTGGGTACTTCCATAAAATTCAAATTCTTAAGAAAAATATTTCTACGCAGTAATTTGAATTCTTTCAGCTCCATTCTGTCTCACTGTATTGCACAGAAAGCACTGTGGATCAACAATTCCATTTGGAGCTTCCACTTCCTCTGCATACACCAGCACTGTGCTTGTGCCCTGTTCTGAGACTAAAAGGCTAACACTGGAGAAACTGCCACATGCAATTTCCTCTCAATGTGTTTTAGCACAGAACGTCCCATTTCCTCCTAACTGGGGCAGAGACACAAACCCTTTGTAAACAAAATCTCTCAAGATCAGTCTGAAAAAGGGACAGACGAAGAAGGAAGAGGAGGAAAAGGGGTTAGAACTAAATAAGATATTGATCAGTACTATTGCTACACATAGCTCTCTCAGATTTTACCAGAGGAACATTTAGTAGGTGATACCACCTGTGAAGTCAAAGAAAGAGGAGTTCTAGGTCCTTCCTTTCATACTATCCAAGACTTTCTAGTGGTTTATAGAAGCACTTACAATAGCAGGCATACAAGTTTATCTCTTACTTCTCATAAAAATGGACTTCACTGATAGCCTATTTCCTTCTCAAGGGCACAACTACCCATGAGATCCCATGTTTCAATCAAGTTTGCTGCTGTAAAAAACGTCCTCAAAATGACACTGTTCATAGCTACTGCTATCGTGAAGCATCCAATATCTGGGATTTGTAGAACATCTCCCACCTCCGATCCTGAGGTGAAGTCAGCTGGAATCAACTATCTGTAAGTCTTGTCTTTCTTTTTATCACAAATAATATGATAATTTTATCATGAGAGTTTTGCAATTTGAAATGAAGAACTGTAAGTTATTGTGATCAATAAAAGCTTCCTTCTGACGAGGTCAGAAATACTTTGCTTCCTTATTGAAAGATGTCCTTTTTAACTTACATCTTTTATTTCTTTCCTAAACTACTCAAAAGCATGGGGTTTTCAGAGTCAGGATATAAATACTATTGCTCTATTCTAATTAATAGTATTTAATAGACTTAGTTTTAATAGGAGCAATAACAACTTTGTTAGTCCAGTAATTTGGACTAACAAAGCTTATATCCTTTAGATGAAACTTCTCATGAAGGCACCTACCATGTGGCCATTATCAACTACAAAGGGTAGATTTCAGTCAAGAGAAACATCTGTGCATACACGGTAAACTGCATTTCTAGATGAGGGGTTTCCAACATGCAGACAACAGGCCATTTCCAACCAACACAAGGACCATGACTTAATGTGTATTTGATGTAATCATCTTCTTATGAAGGTTCTAGCAGGAACCCATCTCTTTCAGATACTTTGAGTAACAGCTGACAACAATAACATCATCACTGACCACACATCCACCTCACTCCAGCATGGCGAAAGATGCCTCTGCAGCACTGTTGTCCCATTTGTCGCCTGCCCTGGGAGGAGGGTCACACAGTGGGGTCCAGAGCACACAGGAGGCCCACCCCAAAGTGCGAGCAGTTAATTAGAACCCCAAGGGCTCATTCTAGACTAAACCCTTCTCCAAGCTCTCTCAATGACTTTGCAGAGCAGCAGAAGCTAATGCAGAACTTGTTTTAAAAGTGCTGTTTTGCTGTGCCCAGGGTTATGTTTGCTTTCAGATACGAAAGTAGAAGGCAGAGGGAGACCTAGAGACCCAATGAGGTGAGATCTGTAAGCTTGACAACCAAATGAGGTGATCTGTATAAGCCATCTTTTGCTGAAAGCATCTATGTTAACTTCTGTCCCCTGTAGAGGTATAGCAGTAAAGATTTTGTTACGTGGCCTCCCAGCTTCATGTCTCACTCTGTAAGTGCATCTTCACAAAGTTTTGGACTTCATAATGTTGAGAAGTCCCAGATCTCCTATCAGCATTCAGTTGTAAAAAATGAAAACCGAGAGAACATCCTTCTCTAAACTGCTGGTGGTTTTGATAGGTGTGTCCTGTATCAATGTTATCTTTCTGATGGACACAAATGCATTGGTAATAACATCAGACATCAATTTATGACAATAAAGTGCTGACAAAGCACATTTTAAACTAGATGCAAATATTTCACTAGTTAAAGAGATGAGGAAAATGGAAGAATAAAGCGTTTTAATTCAAGTGACCCTAATTACATCTACAGTTACAAAATAGAACACGGTTAAAGTATGATGCCAAGCAAGGGAGAATTAACAGCAATATCTACAGGGTGTTTTGTTCTGTCTCACTCAAGGTCCTTCTTACCAGTCTATCTCTAATTGTTGATCCTTCAATGCTCTGTTTATTTTCCATACACTGCAAGAAGACAGTTAAGGCTCACAAACCAAATTCCCAAGTACATCAACAACTATGGGTGGAATATGTACTGGGACAAGCACTTGAAGATCCCCTGTTTGCCCTTCTGTGGCTATTTTCCACACTGTTTCATGATTAATAATTACTTTTATAGGACTTCAAAGATAACACATCAGCATTAAAGGAGTGTGCACAGCTGGACTGTAACTCAAGAGTGATATATTTTAATAAAAGATCAGAATACTCTCCTGTCTGCTGATATAATTTTGGTAGAAACCATGTTACACCAGGATAGGCCTGTAGCCAAGCGAATAATTTCTACACTGTTAAACTTATTTACAATTAAAACCAGAACATTTTAAAGTATGAAACATAGTTCTGAGCCTCACTGTTAGATGTATGTTTTTGTTGCCAATGTAATTATTATTTTTTAAGTGCGCTTTCACACTGGTACAATTAAGACAATGTAATCTGTAAGGGCACATTTACTGATAACAGGGAAGTAAACTATGACCAGTTCAAGCACGTTTCTAATAGTACAGATACAGGAAACCCAAAGCCTTGGAGAAGTTGTGGGCACATGCAAGAGCAGTGGCTTTTTATATTGTCTGCACCAGAAAAAATTAAGTTTGGGCTACTAGCAGTGACCAGCCCCCCCCCCCCCCACCTCCAGGCAAACACACATACACCAGATAATTTCATCAGCAACTCATTAGATTTTTTTCTATTGTCCTAAGAAAGACAATAAAAATAAACTGCTTGTATAATTAAATATCTTTATAAGTACTTTAATTTTAAAGTGTTCATGATAGGCAGCTTATAAAGAAAATCATTGAGACTGGATATATTTAGATACACAAAAGTGCGAGTAGACTTTTGATCACACTTCAGTTCATGCCAGCTGGAAATACAGAACACAAAAATGCAAAGCAGCGTTAAAACTCGGTAGATGAAATTTCAGTGACTACCTAGTACTCTTCTACTTGTATCACCTCGGTGTAAATTTTCACTGAAGCTATATGAAGATACCGCAGTAGGAGGAATAATTACAATTGATCCTGATATGACATATCAGAATGGGGCTGAATGTTGTATCAAAAATGCTATTCCCAAGACTGATCTGATTGATACTGGAATTAGGTAGATAGAAGGAGCTGCCCCAACTAACTCTAAATATTACCTTCCTTCTCCTCGTTGAAATAATACAGACAGAGCAATAACTTGAACAACTAGCAAGTATGTAAACTGAAATTATAAATAGGTGCTATCAAAAAGCCCTCCCAGGAACAAGTTCTTAAATTAAAAATTTACCTGATAACATATGTCCTAAAGGGTATAATGTGCTGCATGACAGCAGGGATGTGTAGCCATATTCTGATCTATAATGCAAAAACATAGATAGATAAAAAATTCATTAATGACATTTAATAAGAATGTTTAAGAATGAAACGTTGATACATTTGCATATGCGACCCCATTCTAAAAAAGGCTTTGTTGTTGTTTTCAGTGAATTTTAACAACTTGTTAATTTTCTCATTCTCAAAGCTATTAGCTGAAGAATATTTCTGTGACTTAGAAACGAGTTGCATTTTTTCTTCTAGTCATCCAGAAAATATGAACTTTGTATAAATAGTATCATACTGTCCAGACTCTCATTTCTGAATTTCCTGTAGTTTCTTCAGTAGGAAAACCCATTGCTCAGCCATGTGGGGTTTCTTTCTCCCTTTTTTTCCTTTTTGTTTTTTTTCTTTTTCTTTCTTTCTTCTTTTTTTTTTTCTTTTTAAGTCTCCGTGAAAAATCTTGTTCCTTACAAATCTCTCCTAAATCAAGTAAAATCATTTGACTTACATTGATGTTTTACTGCTTAGGATTTATATACCCTACAAAATAAAACTATTTTTTATAACCAGTGATTAAGAGCAGTTTTTTTACTACCACATTTGCATTCCCATGTTTACCATACTGCCTTTACCACTTTTGCAAAACTATATGCAGTAAGAAAATGTATGCAGAGAAAAACACCCTGAAACAGCTATTTAGCACTGCTGTGAGGAAAAGAGGACCAACCAAACTACTTACACAGGCAAAGTTAGAAGTTCCATCTGCATTTCAAAAAGGAATGCTGAGCCTGTTAAACCTGTTACAGAAAGACAGCTACGTGCCAGGTAAGGGATCTAGCACAGATGAAATATTAGCAGCTGTTACTAGTGACATAATTTTAATCACGTGTGCTCACATATCTTCTGAATAGCTAACACCAACAATCACTCAAAGATGAAATGCAGAGAATTCTACATTATTCTTCTGGCTAGAAGAGAAAAATATTAGGCAGTAGGAAAACTGTATGGCCAGTATTTATTTTAAACATTTGTGGAATTAGCCAAATAGCTTTGAGTCAGTTCTGGAAAAAATATTTTCAGACTTACTTTTTACTCTGTGACTGTTAGTACACAATAACAATACTAACCTATTTTGCAAGACAAACCTGCCAAATCTTCACATTGCAAAAAAATACCACATTTGGAATAAGCTTCTGATTCTACTTGAAGTCTCAAGAAGGAAAAAAAAAGGGTCTAGCATGCCAAATATAGAAAGTGTAACGAGAAGATTCTTCTGCTAGAAACAAAAATTAAATAACATTTTGACAAGGAATTGCAATGATGACAAAGATACTATTGCATTCAAACAATTTGATTTGGAACACAACAATCTGCTGTTTTCCATATGCAAACAAGCAATCCACAAGGAAATATTTTTTATGGAATGAAAGTAGTAAAAGGGTTTTATAATTTTGTTTTCATAGCTTTCATTGTTTATCTTAATCTTTGCTGTGTATTAATTCAAACTTCTCAAGCCATTTCATTCATCTAGATGTTTGCATTACATATGAATTTCATCCTCAGAATTGAATTAATTGATAATTTTACATTAACAAAGGAAAATGTAATTTTCAACATGAAATCAAACCTAAATATACTAAATTAAATAAAATGACATAAATATAAAATAACATATAAAAATTGACATAATTTTTTATAAATCCACTGCTTTCATTAGACTTCTTAAGCTTCCACCTGCTTTTAAGGTACAATATTTATTGCGTCTGTTCTATCCTCCAGCTTCAGATGTACTTTCTTTTTTATCATTTTTTTTTATAACGTAATTCATTTCTAAAACAGTGTCTCTCTCAACAGTTTGTACTTCTGACTTATGAAGATTCACACAGTAAAATTTAACAAACATTTTTGAAATTGTCAGCCTATTTCTATTAATTTTTTTCCACTGAGAGGGCAGCAATTCCTCCACAACATCAAAAAATTAAAATCATTCAGAATGAAGCAATGACAGGCTTTTCCAGAGATGTTTAAACCCTCCACAGAACAAGCTGGAGGTCATGGATTTCTCTGCATCTGTTGGTTCTTTAAAGAGACCAACATAATGTCAGGTAGTTAAGCTGAGCAAATACCACAGAATATGAAATATGGGAAGAAAGGTGGAACCAAATATATGACTAAAAAAGAGAGCAAAGAAATACTCTTAAGAAGGAACAGTCCTACCACAATACATGTTGCTAAGAAAGCATCTTGCAGAGCAGCAAGTTGGAGAAAAACCAAGACTGCCAACTAGACAACTCCCTGGGTGATGCAAATTGTGTTATATTACATTTACCGGCTTTATTACAAACATAAACTTGTCTGATGAAGGGATTTACTCAAACTAGATTTGCTCTATAAAAAAATTCAAGCAAACATCTTTTCAATAATTTTTCTGTCCTCTATACAAAGGAAACGCCACTAATAATAAACAAGTAGCTCAGTTGCCCTGAACAATTTACTGATTTGTGGCAGTGGTCTTCCCTTAAATGAGCCTTTACAGTGCACTTGATGAGACATACACCATTCTTTGTGGAAGAAACAGTGCAAATGCTTTCCAAGTTGAATGTTACTGCTTGTTAGTAGATGACTGATTGACTTTGCTTTACTGTTTCCAACTTCATCTATTACACTTCCTGGAGCTTACTAAGTCTAACATTTTAATGAGAAGTGATTAGTCCATCTACACTACAGACTTACTTTGAAATATTTTTTGAAACATTTAAGGTAGTAGCTAAACAACTCATTTGTCCCAAAGACTTTAAATAATTCCATCATTACTACCTCTAATAATCTTTAAAATAATGACTATTGAAAGACCAGCTCTCAAGAGTTAGTGCTACTGTGAAAATGTATTTAACAGTTAACAGAAACTAGTTCCTGCTTTGCAGGATGGTACCACATAACAATTGGTCTGCTCACAAATTTGTATCAGAATCTATTTGTATCAGAATCTATTTCATTTAGAACATGAAAATCAGCTACAACAGTTCAACTTGCTACTTCTTCTCTCTGCTCATTTTAACTTAATTGAGTTAGGACATCACAGGAGAAACTAAGCTGATATACTGGAGCAAGAGATACCAGCAGGTTGTGCTGACAACAGCCAGAGATGAAAAGCCCATCAGCTTATCACCTGAAAGCTCATCAAATCCTACAGAAAGGGCCAGAAAACCTATCTTTACAGTTTAACATAAAGAGGTGCTGCAGCAGTCCTCCTGTCTAAGATTACAAATACTGAGCACATCATGGCCTTACTCATTTGTTCTCTGACCTACAAGTGAAGAGCCATTACACTAAAAGGATCAGGAGGAAGTGGTATGATCACCACCACTGGCTTTACTTCAGTGATTGGTTCCCTCTACGCAAACATGTTTCAATACTTATTTAGAACATCATCCTGGCTGGTCAGGAACGGAACAAGGAAGGAGCAAAGATGTATGGAAGCAAGCATCTGATTTTAAACATTTAATACTGCAATGAACCAACATAAAAACGATGTTAAACTCACTTTGTACAAGGCGTTAAAAGCTATTTATTTCCTTTACATCTGTATGTAACAGGACAGGACATGACTTCACATTCACATTACGCTAGCTCTTCACATGTCCTTCAGAAAGAAGTTTTAATTTCTATTACCAATCTCCTCTGAATCTCCACTAATATCCATTCATAATTCTTCCAGTAAAAAACTGCTATGTGTCCCAAAATGGACAAACAATGAAGGATATTGATTTTAAAACTAACTGAAGATAAAACACAGTTCTCTCTACACTGTAAATGTGTATAATGATATAAAATCACAGGAAACCGAAAGGAAAAGAAATCCCTTGTGCCTCACAGGAAATAGGTAAAAAGTTAAGACAGCTTAGAATATTTTCATGACACAACTTCAGGAACAAAAACGACATCTGAAACTGTCCTTACAGGTATTTTCTGAGGCTCCTACAATCTTGATGTCTAGGAATGATGAAACGATCCAAAGTTGCAAAATTAAATACGTGCCTACAGGAGATATATAGGGTTTGGATGGTGAAATGCTGCCTCAGTGGAGCAGCAGCCCTCACATTCCCAACAAGGACAACTGTGCTTTTCTTCCTTCCCTGCTCCTACAGTTTTTCCAGACTTCAGTCCTTTTACTTCTTATGCTGTGTTTAACATAACGTAAAGACAATACTTACATTAGACACCACTGTGATAAATGCATGTGCTATAAGAAACGGCAGTGTCTCAGGGGTTCCGTATTCAAAACAATCCTTCATGAGGGAAAGGCCATTTTTTCCACAAAATAGACAAACATAGCGAAGCAAGTGCAATGGTACTTCTACATCCTAGAGAAATTAAAAAATAAAAAAGGAGAAGAATACGAACAATCAATGCTAGATCCATTCAGATATACAGGAAATACAAAATAAAATAACAATATCATAACACAAATCCATACAGAGGAAGCAATGTAGCTATTTCAAGTTTCTAGGAGATATGTACCTATTTAAAAACAGACAACTTACATTCATGTCACAGAATGCTCCTAGTATATTGCTTTCTTGAGCAGAAATATCCTGTTTAAAAGGAAAAAAAATAAAATTAACTAATAGAAGCAATAAAAACATTTTTGTAGAACAAAACACAACTGACCGTTAACAGGTATTACAGTCAATTAACAGAAAAATCAAAAACCTAGATTAGAGGAAGCCAGAAGCTAAAGCTTTGCTCCACTTTCACACTCCAAAATGTATTTTTCTTATTTATGAATTTACTATTGTTAAAATGCATTTGTAAGTACTCAAATACACGTTTAGGATAACATCTCAGCAGTGGCTCTCAATGGCTGGGATCAAAAGATCATTCTTCACCCCCCACCTACCCACCCTCCCTTTTCACCATCAAGATAGCAATTTTTCAACAGAAATACTGCGAAGGGGGATACAGCCTGGTGCAGTGGCTGCATATAATTCCTTAACTTCAACTACTATATTATTTTACATATAATGAAACACCTCATATAAAATTAGTGCCTAATGCTATTTACAGGATAAAGCTAATTTAAGAGGAAGAAAGAATCATATCACCTTATCAATCTGTTAGCTATTTGCTACGATGAGAAATATACTTTCCAGAAGTACTAAACTGAAAAGAGTTTGGAAATATAACTTTTCTTTTTAATGTTCACAGCACCTACCTGTTGGGCAGCATAAAGCAGGAATTTTCTTTATTAGGGTTGTTACGCATACTGTGTGTATCTTACATGTGGCTAGGAGCAAAAGGGCACTCAAACTGTCATAAAATGTGACTGTAAAACCACAACATTGCCATGGATACTTGCAGGTAGTTACAGCACACATTCTTCTTCCCATCCCTCTGTACCAAACACCCAGTTCTCATATTCGCAATTCAAATGCAAGTTTAAGATAAAGTTAATTTTTTAATGAAGTTTCCTGAATACTTTTCAAATACCTCTGTAGGAATAAGCTTCTGAACACTATAGCACAGGATGCCAGAGGCAAGTGATTTTGGAGGGATTAAGTGTGATACAAACATTCTGAATTATTCAATATGCTTGTATTATATCTAAGCATTTATTTTCCTTTTTCTCCTGCTGAAATCTAAGTCATGCCTGAACTCGTGATACCCTAACAGCTATTTTTAAAACGGCTCTGAAGCCAGTAGGTGGTATGTTTTCAAGTAGCTAGAAAAGGTGTTCAGTGCTATGCTCATGAAAACTGCAAAAATACTGAGAGAAAATTCATTAGTTTTCTTGAATAAAATAAATAATTATTGTCAGGTAAATTACAGTTCTTAGAATACAGAAATCAACTCATGGAAGTTTGCTGCATGAGTGCTTACTGAAAGCGTAACAGTTGAGAGAGCGAGTCTGGAAATGTGACTTCTGTACTTGCAGATGTGAAACAGAACAGTCAGAGACCAAGAAATCCTTAAGATCACCTTTATAAGGAAATAAGAGAATTCCTCATGGGAATCTAATATGGTATTAAAAACCACCACTCCAGATGAAATATGCTCACTGAAGTCTGCCACAGACACAGTTTTGGGTGGAGGGTACTTAATTAGGGGTATCTTCCAAAGAAAGATTTACTTGAAAAACAAAAGCATAGATGGCAACATTCCAAAGAATCAGAGGACTACAGACACACAAATGACTGATTTTTTCCTCTTTCATTTCATCTTCTTTCAAGAACTGCTGAACAGTTGGCTTACTCCCTTAAGATTCATTATTCATTCCTGTTTGGAGGAATTTTAAGACAGTGCAAAGTTTAGGAATGCATTTTATCTTTTTGCTTCTTTCTTTACAGGATTTTAAGAGCCTCCATTTTCAAAACCTTTTTTCCCCTCTGAACTGTCCATTAAACCTACTGCATAAAGTAAGTATAAACTGAGTAACAGAGCATACACTTTTGAACTATTCTGTATGCAAGGTCTCTTAAAACATATTAAATTGTCAAAAATACAAGCGTATTTATAAAAATACAGTGTGTCTATTTTTTATCATTTAAAAATCTCTCTGGGCACCAAAAATAATGGTAGACTCCAACAGGAATAAACGGTGTGTTTCCAGACTTCATCTTCACAGAAGCTTTATTCTTCAGTGTTCATGCCCTGAGATGAGCTGTCCTCTAAAGGACTACAACCAGCTGTGCTCTTCTGAAAGCACAAACTTAGTAGAACGACGTTTTTCCTTATGTTTCTGATCAGTTTAAGAAAAGCTGAGGCACACCTTCTGTCTATACAGACCCATATTCATTCTACGCAGGTCAAGACTATATACTCATCAGTTCTCAGGTAACATAAGCTTGATTTACTTCCATGCAACATACTTTCACTGTCCTCATATCCAGCACATTTCTGCCCTCTGCAAGGTCATGTTCACTTTGCTGTCAGAACTTAATTGTTTAAGGAAGCTTCTGGTGCTAACATGCAGTCCTTCTGGCTACCAACCAGTCTTCGCTTCTCATTTCACAAGGTCTTCACTTTCTTCAGAAGTGTCATAAATGTGTAACTGACAAAAATAACTCTTAGCTGGTACTATTTGAAGGACAACGTCTATAGGCTCACAGAGGGGCTGATATCTTGGTTTGTTGTTCCTTTTTTATTTAATCAAACTTGGACTTCTAAAATAGGAAAAGCTTGCTACTTTCATATGAAAGTTCTCTCCACTAGGTGGTCAAGTGTAAAATGGCACCTGGATTAGACTTCAAGACTTGTATTCTGTTTGCTGTCATTAAGAAAAACAGATTTTGGTTGTGTATGCAAAGACTAACGGTAAATATTGACCACTGCTCATTAGCAAAAGATAACATGTGAAAACCTTGCAGTGGAAGCATTTAAATGACAGCCTAGTCTGTCATTTCTAGGCAAAGTACAACCTCACTGGACTTGATGACTCAAACTGTACAAGTTCAACTCAATCTGGAACAAGGAATTTCTGAAGTGGAGAGTGTAGTCTATTTTTCCCATCAGAAATTTTCTCTTTTTCCAACACAGAGGAAATACTCAGAGGGGGAGGGAGAGCTACGCTGGCTTTTCACACAAATTCTTGGTGGATTTTGTCTGTCCAGGAATCTATTTAGCTTACAAGTATTGATGGTACATTTAGAACAGGTATTTTTTGTTATTTTGATTCCAAGACCGATTTAAAACAAGAAGTGCTCCTATTACTGGGACTAATAATTTGTCCCAATTCAACTAAGATGTGCTCTACACTGAAATCCAAAATTAAATTCTAAATCTCAGGAAATGAGTTACAGTAACAAAAAGTTTTGACATTAAAATAGCTATCATTACTACTTTAGAATAATAGTACCCTAGGGCTTCTTAAATATAGAAAATCTCATTTTGTGAAGAAAAATAAAAAAGATTGATGGTGGATGGTGGGACCTTTTAAATAAATAAAAACCACCCCAATAAAAAAGAGGAATAATGTACATAACAAGCGTGGCAAGCTAGCATACCTCCCTAATCCATACCTGGGCATATAAAAGTCTAGCAGAAAGGGAAAAAACACTTTTCCCTGACAACTTATATATTTTTAGCATAGCTAATGAATGAACATATTCAGTAATTCAAATGATCAATGTACCACATACACTCTCTACAGTGATAGTCACTCACAATGCAGCAATCTACTGCATATCTGTGGCCAATCATTTTACAGTTGCACATCAAGTTGAAAAGAAATCTCACCAAGCACTCTGATATTTTCTTTTTATAATTTGGAAGTGAAATTGAAAGAGAAGAAAAAAATACAAGAAGATGTCATTTAAAAGAAGTGTGTTTATACATAGAAAACCTGTTCCAGAATTGTTCATTGCATATTCCTACGGAACTAGTTTCAGTAGGCATCCCAGAGGAGTACAAAAGCTAAATCACTTAAGCAGGCATTGATTTTCTTTTTTTTTTTTTGAACTGACGAGATACATCAGCCCTCTTCAGTTTCTATTTGCAGAGGCAGAACTACAGATTTATGTATGTTTAAAGCTTAGAAGGCAAACCAAAATGAACGATGGGAAACCTGAAATCCACAAATCCTAAGCTTTGTCATTTTTCTGTATACATATGTATCGGTGAAACTACCGATGTTAAATTATGCCCATGTGTTTTGGCAGAAGACAGAAGAACAAAATCCAGCCCATCCAAAAGAATTGCTGTTGCCCATCTTACCCTACAATATTTTAAACTAGATTTATTGTCAGATGTGGCAGGATCCCTTCAACAAGAACTAATTATATTGTGATCCCACTAGCATACATAAAATGTGAAGCATGATGATGTCTTTTCAATTTGAACTGAAGTTTAAAATGCAAACTCAACCACTCATAGCTCCAATGGAGCTCTGAAACTGAAATTAAAAGACAAAAAACTGAGTTAACTGTAATTTCATTCTCCATTCTTACTCTGAAGCTTGTTGGATAGAAGTTTTCTTTATATAGCTCTTCTTTGTTTACAGATTTTATAAGCTGTTTATATGTTAAGAGGCCATCACAAGTTGAAACAAAAAGCAAGCTTTCCATGAACTATGTTGTTTCAACTAGGAAATGTTAACACTATAATATTTATCTTGGAAACCATGAGTTAAATATTTGTAGGAGTTTTGAATGTGGTTTTTGTTTTTTGTTGTTTTGTTTTCAGAATACATTATTGAAAGTGTGAGTGGTAGGCATAACAAGTACCACAGAAAATCAGACTCTTAGAACAAAGCTACTTGCGTTGAAATCAGTTATTCCCGTCAATTAAACAGCTGTTCTAACAAGAAAGTCTGGTCTTGCACAAAGTTCAGTTTATGAAGCTTTGCTTCTAGAGCCATAGATTGTAATGAAAAGAAATTAATAAACTATTAATGGGTTACCTTCTGGAAGAAAGGCTTCGCTACAGTCCCCTTTTTGCCTTCCTGTTATTTAAACAGTACAATAATTCAGTGTACAGTTCCATCCAACACTTATCAATATATTACCTATAACAATTAACCATATTTTAAAGAAAGTGTAAGAGTATGTGCCATTTTAAAAGTTTCTCTGAAAAGATCTACTGAAGTCAACAGGAGAGCCGAATTTGCCCATCCTGTACGAGAGCAACTATCATCAAACACACAGTCTAGTGAGAACAAATAATCTTTCACAAAAGTAAAAATATACACATAAAGATAAGATATACCTCTATTGTGGGATGAGTATTATGCTTATAAGCAGTGTACAGAGGAAACTGAATCTGAAAGATTTTTGCCACACACAGCAACAACTTTTCCTTCTCATCAGTGCTCCATAAGCTAAAAGCATCAGTGTTCTTTGCAGACTCCTCCTCTGTCAGGACACAAGTTCTTGCAGAATCTAATTTTTTCTCTATAGATTTTTGCCGTTCTCCATTTTCTTCTTCATGAGACTCTCTTTCTACATTCAAGGGCTCATCAGCATGATTACTCTGATCTTGCCATGTTGAATCTATATTAATAGTGCAATGTTTACAGAGCTGGTCCCGCAGAGCTTGAACTTGGGCAATCACTAAGTTAATAAGCGCACATACTACTTGGTTAAAGATCTCCAAATGTTTATACTCCTTGAAACAGCACAGACATTGTCTGTAAGAAAAGAGAACAATAAATAAATAAATAAATAATCCTGAAGTAGCTAAAATCAAAACAACTAGAATGACAAACTCAGTAAGACTAGACTATTGAGTTAATAAAGGGAAAGAAAGGACAAATTCTAATACACAGGTGACTAACCAAAAGGACTCTGCACATTAAGACATTTCAAACAACAGAATATGTGACAGCCACGAAAGCAAGAAGTCCAAACGAAACTGATGCTTCCTAGCAGCAAGTTGGAGTCACAAAGTCTTCCTTAAACCCTGTAAACATCCAATTATTTCAGTTTAAAATATACATAAGGTATCTTAGAGGTAAAGTCATTGAAATGCTAACAAAATAGTGTTCTTGAGTATGTTCCTGAATCCCTTTCTTCACCTGGATTTCTCTATCAATACTGCTGCACTAAACCACCTGGCAGGCTTATTAGCTGTGTAAGAACTATTTTTTTTTTTTTTTATTTATTTATTTTAAATCAACAGGGCAGCAAAATAATTTCTAATTTGTATTGAGTATTTAAACTCATGTCCTTTATCTGCATTTGGATAGAAACCCCATGCACGTTAGTACCCTTTACCCACATGGGAAAAAACAATATTGAGTGTCTTCGTTACTTTCTTCACTTTATAGACTCAGAGATTATTCCTCTGAATATCTACCAATACACCGTAGACTGAAAATAACAAGGGGAAAACTACGTACTGTTCCTCTATCAATAAAATAAGAAAGTCAATCCACTTATCAAGTTAGAAAACCATGTATTATGGCATTAGTTGTGGGCAAGGATAACTAGATATGCCAAAGACATTCTGGGTGCATGAACACCCAAGACAGGTACCCTAGAACCTATTGTACAGGAACATTTGCTTCTTCCATGCAAACAAGGCAATCTCCTCATTCCAAACAAAAGGTGAATGACAGTCTCCTAAAAGGATCTAAATCCTGGAGAATGTAGAGGAAAAAAAGCAATCAATAAGCAGGGGGGCTTCAATGAAGACAAAAATTAAAAGTTACATGCTTGTAACAGTATTTGAATTAGACTCATCACTCTCTCACTCAAACTCTACTAAATGATGCAACTGCTATAAGAACTGGAGCTGTCTTCCAGTAGAGGCCTTTCTCCTGTTGCACACAGCACAACAGACCTCAGTCCATAAATATAATTCTCAGCTACTACAGTAATATAAAAATTGCACATTCCATTTCTAAAAAAGCAGCAGAAAGAAGAAAGGGCAAGAAAACATCAAGAAGAGATTAAAAAACCTCTCCCACAAAGCATTGCATTTAATCTAGAAACCTGGCTTAAACAATTTGTGAAGAAAAAAAGAGACAAAGAACTCAAAACTATGACAGGCAGAGGGTGCTGCCACTCTTGAGGGAGTACAAACATGGCCTTGAGCTACGGGACTTAAAGAATATACATTTTGAATATAGATTTTTTTTTTCATTGGTTTAGACAAAGTTAATATTCATTATTCCCTACTTTCAGCACAGGTACAGTGATGGGAGCATCTAAAACTTCTGGTGCCAAGTAGAAAGCAAAAGCCTTTTAATATCATTTAAGTGGAGTGTCTTCACCCATTTGAAAATAGATTCTTATGATGTACTAGTAAACAAGAGCTCTAGTTCACAGCACAGTATGTTTTGTATGAAGGGAAATGCACAGTTGAGATTCATTATCATCAACATTCAAACTCATTAAAAAAAAATACCTTTGTGTCCAGGAATTGATGTAAGCAAATATCTTGAGCGCATGTTCCTTTCTGAGCTGCAACCCATCAGCACCTTCAATGTCAGATACTGAAGGAAAACAAAAACATATTAGTGTTGGGAAAAAAAAAAGGCATGTAATTGCTATACTTTAATTAAAAATCAACTTTGTTATTTAAGTAGAAAGTAAAACATATAAAGATTTTTTTTAAATATGCTTTGTAATAATAAACACCAGTAGTCAAGTTGCAGTAGCTTTATGCCAAAGGTTTTCAGCATAAAAAAGCATAACAACCAAATAAATTATCTTTTCATCGTGGAAACTAAAGTTCTCAACCAAACCTACCTATTTTTTGCCTTCGGTAACCAAGAATAAAGTTTCAATGCAACTAACTTTAAAACAGATATTGTGTGGTAATATTGGACACTGCTGTAAAAATTAGTCATTCAGAACAGCTCCTTCCCCTAATCCAATACCCTATATTAATGGTTAATGGCAACCTCTTCAAGCACTTACAACTTAGAAATGATAGTAACTAGGGACATCTTGTGCGATTTATAATTCCACAGAGCTCTACTGTAGAAACAAAGTTTTCATGTTCCTTAATCACACACTTTTGATTAAAAATGCCTCATTCCTTAGCTGGAAGGGACAGACAAGTGTTTCAGAAATGGATGCTCAGAGAAAGGTTTTTAAATCTATATGAGACTATAAATAGCTAAATTTACAAGACAGCTGAGCATAAAGTACTCTTCATAAGCCCCACTGGGAGCTACTGATTGATGTGCATTTTCAAATATGAATCTTCAATAATTTCACTCATTAGCCTTTTTTTTTCCTCCCAGATGTTAAAAGTATGCATCTTGAGATGACCATGAGACCTTAACTTCCTTTTGCTGATCAGATAAAGGCCAGGAAAAAGAAACTATCAAGATAAGAACAGATGTACAAACTACATGTAAAGCAGCTCATACTACTTAAGTTGTTGGTTATTGTTTTCAAATATAGACATGACTTTACTGACATTTAACTGTAACAAACCACTAATTGGCAAAATGATAAACATTTACCACACTTAGTAGAGCCAGATACCAGAACAGTTTTGTACCGAATTCAAATCCAAAAACTTTCAGTGAGTTATTATCAAGTATTCCACCTTCATCTAAAAAATGTTTACACCGTCTAATTAGCCAAAAATCAGTAGCTCACACCTCCAATTCCGTATCAACCAGTTATATGTATTAGAGCACTGGACTCTGCCTACTGGCCACATACCCTTCTCCAACTATCAACACAAAATTCCCATTTGCTCCTTGCCCTAAATTTCCCTATGGTTCTACAATTACCTAATTACTACACAAATTGAGAATGTCAGGGTTCTTTAAGTTGACCGTTCCATTTATTAATAATAATAATCTATTCATTTCTACCTTTCACATGAAATTTCAAGCATTACGTGCTTACAAAGCTCCTTCACAAGCAAGCTTTGTGGGAAAGGGTCTCTAACAGAAACAAGCTCTGCAGAATCCCTGCCTCAACCTCCTTCCCAGCATCAGGCTTGCAAGGTCCTATGGGAACTGTCAATACAGGTTTCCAAAAACTAAAGCTAACGAAATCCTGCTGGCACAGATCAGAGAGTAAACTTAAGAAGAATGCCACTTCAGAAAAATCACACAAGACAAATAATTATATTGTCTTTGAAATAAGGATATTCCATATGCACCTGTGTGCATGTATGTGTGTATATATATATTTATAAATAAATAAACAAACATTGAAAACAGTCTCAGGAGGATACTTGTAAGTGACAAAACTCACTCTTCTGTCTCACTCTAAGTAGGCCTTGAAGATCCCTACATAACACTTGGGCAAGGTACGAAACTGACAAGCGGATGGCCACATGGGTATCAGTTAATACTTTATTTTAAACACCAGAAATTACCAAGACACTTGACTCTAAGGCCAAAGTTTAGCACTGAAGAAATCAACAACTCTGTCAAACAATTTAGGTCAATTTTACAACAAAAAGACAAAACAAAACAAAAGTAGCACCAAAAAACACCATCACCTTACTCAGCATAAGTTCATAAAACCTAGGTTTTCTGAATGTTGTTAACTTTTTCATTAAGATGAGTTCTTTTAAACTTGACACAAAAACCTCTGACAATAACTCAGTAGCAGTGAGCTTATTTCTAACTTGGACAGTCTCGCACACACATTGCTACATCTATAAAAACTTGCCTCTTCCCCACATCTCCCTACTTAAAAATATGCTCTAAAAAGTCACTAACACTCAACTTCCAGAGCAGCCTTTTCTCTGCGATAGTTGGAAACACTTCCAAATCCCCCTCCTTTTAAGGAAGGTACACAAAGTTAAGTAAACTGGTCCCTCCAAAGCAGCAGCTAGAATTGCCACGTGAAATGTACAGATGCTAAACGTTACGGAACACTGAAGCTTATGCCCCTAGCTCAAAAAAAAAAAAAAAGTATGTGCACTAGTAGGAGAAATTGGGTATTTGTAGAAAGCTTATACATTCTACATCTCATACGTAGACCAACCTCAGCTGGTCTTATACACTAATCATTGCTAATTGATAAGAGTGGCAACATGCACACTTTATGTTTTGTGTTGCTGGCGTTTTGTTTGTTTGGCTTTGTACTTTTTTTTTTGTACTTTTGTAGCATTGTTCTTGTGCCTGGAAGTACTCAGGAAGCTCAGAACAGAAGCAACCAGAGGCTGCAGTCTCCCAGTGGATTTCATCAGATCTAAGTCAGTGCCCTTACCAAAAGGGGCAGTGGCACATCCAGCAGGGCTTCTCCTACTGGACCTTAACCGAAGCTCTTTTGTCCCTCTGCAGAAATGACATTTTTCAGCTCAGCTGATTTATGTTATCATAACTAGAACTTAAATCTTAGGCTTTGTAGCTCTTGGCTCATTCTGAATATCAACTTTGGGGATACTCGTTGATTTACAGCACCTCCCTTTAGGGCCATGTGCAGTTTGAGGTACAGCAAAAATCACTTATGAAGCCTTTCTATCCATTTTTTATTGAAAAAAGTGCAGATAGAAAAGCAATAAAAGCAACTGCACTCATCACTCCTGTGCATTTCTTGGGTTTAGTCAGTTCCGTAAGGGCTCCCTTGCTGCATATGATTTCACTTCTAAATGATATCTTTCTCACCTTTCAAGCTCGTTTCCATCTATCTTGAATGGGCCAATAGTTAAAACAGACTCATCCGCTTTTAAATAGAGCACATCCTTTTCTTCTCTCCCATATTCAAGCATCCTGCAACACCTTACATCCTCGTTAATCTGCTGTCTCCCCAGTCTCCCACACTTCCAGTGTTTCAAACCCAGCACTGACAATCACCAAACCTTTTGAAAAACTTTTATTCTTACAGTCCCCTTTCCTGCAACTTGATTTGGTGGCTAAGACTTTCCCTTGTTTCCTAGTTTCATACATACAGAAGTGATTCCTGCGGGCATACATGTGTGCTTTGAGAGCAGCAGAAGCATGTCAAAGTAGCACCCTGGGCACTCCTCCTATCTGTCCTGAGTACCCACCCTTTGCAGCCTAGAAGAAACGAGCAGTGGGACGTGCTGCCTGTGTAATGGGGCAAGCAGCCTCTGCCTGGGGTAAACAGACTTGGGGAAATCTGCCTGCTGCAGCCTGTTTTTAACCCAAAGCAAGCACACCTAGAACATGAACATTTTAGGAAACACTGACCTAATGAATTCCCTACTTGAAAGGGAGACATCAAAATACAATGATCCTCTATTGCTACTGAATTGGAAGATTTGTGAGGTCTCCCTGAGAATACAGGGCTGACTCTAAACTGCCTACACTGACCCAAATTAAGAATTCAGTAAGAACTAACAATATGGGCTCCAGAGCTTTAAAACTGGTCCTCCCATGAACTCTCAGTGCCTCTTTCAGTAGTGGCCCTCCGCTTCTAGGCTCAGCTCCTTTGCCCACTGTGTCCAGTGGCTGCTTCCTTCTCCAAGCTCCTGCAAGCCAGCAACATTAGAGATAACTTCTCTAATTTACTCCCGGAGCTCAACTTTCTGCTCCTTCCTTGAATCTGCTCCAGCAAATTTTTCTTCTCAATTAAAGCCTTTTAGACCTTCTTCTCACCCTCCAGTCCTTCCCTTTTCCTCTAACTTGCCCCCACACAGACAGCTTTTCCCTGCTCTAGATACAGTTTCACAATCAGCACAACCCAGTCCCCAAGTCCACACTGCTCACAGCATCCATGGCCATGCATTTCAACTACTCCCAACAACCGCCACCACTCCTGCAGGAAATCAAAGACCCAAACAGAGAACCAAGCAAGTCCAACTTATCAATCTAACTGAAAACCATCCTCTTTTTTTTTGTCAGCTTTGTAAACCACCGAACCCTCAGAGTTCATCGGCAGGAGGTGCTAGGAAGGAAAGCATAAGGACCACGAGACTGAGGGAAGCAACCACCTTCAGTGACAACAAAGGTAACTTTACCTTATCCCACCCAGTGCAACTGCCCATCAGTACTGCTCATCTAAAGGTGAACAATCTGAGGATACTGTTACTATTAGAGCACTGGGGGGAAAAAAAGCTGATCTCTGAAGGCCTTAAACAGATCCATCTGAGACAAAGCTAACCAGCAGAAAGAAGAAAGATTGGTACGTAGGTAAATTCCAGCCAAATGTTCTACAACTACCATGAAGGAAATGGGGTCTTTTTACATACTTGCAACGTCTCATTTCACCGACTCTACAGCAAGACGGTTTAGAGACCTTTTTGTCACCGTAATACCACACTAGAAAGAACTGAGCTACTTAACAGACCCAAAATAATAATTGCTTCTTTTTTTTCTTTTTTTTTTTTTAAACCATCTTCTACGGCATAGTTTTCAGATACTTCATTTTTAAAAGCAGACATACTTATAACGTAATGGTTTATTCAAGTAGTTCACAAGAGGCAAAAACCCACGATGGTCAAAGTAAAAACTTAACACATTCCAGGAAAAAAAGAATCTCCTTGTTGCTATTTCCCACTTTACTTTGCTAGCCTTAAATGAAAACATGAGTGATGTGATAGGGTGATTTGTTAAAGGTATTTTACAGTACTAGAAACAACACTATCTCCCAAACAAGGAAAAAGTCTATTAATAAAGCTATTAAAACATTACAGTAGATGAGAAAAATATAAAAGCTGCAAAGAATGGGACAATATAACTTCAACTGTGAAGTAACGAAGCTCAGGTCATAAGTGCATTTTTAGCAAGAATTTCAGAGCTAGAGGAACAGACTGTAATTAGACCTCAAGGACAACCACCATGCTAGACTTGTGAGGAATATCTTATATCCAAAGGTCACTTATCACACTAAGCACAAAACCAAATGGCAAGTAAAAATAATCATTTTTAAAAGTGTATTTTCCCTACTTTCAGAAACAAAACTAAAAAGGAGGAGGTAAACAGAGAACACCAAGTAAAATTACAATTCCTACGCATTCAAACCTGTAACACATTCTGGTTGTATACGGATTCTGCTCCCTTCCCCCAGGCCTCATCTGATATCAGCTTCTCATGGGAAAGAATAGATCACTTTCAAAATGGACATTATTCTCAGAAATTGTTTCCCGATACAGACTAAATAGAGGAAATAAGAGCCACGCACTAAACAAAATACTATTAGGACAACAATACTAATCTTAAAATAAATATATACATAACCTTGTATAGAATTACCATCATTCAAATCGAACCAGTAAATATTTTATATACATGCATTGAGATGTTTTTCATTATTTGCTGGAGTTTTGTTTATGATTGATAGTAAATCAGACGACAGCCAGAGCTTAGCCTCTCCCTTTCCCTTTCTCCTTCACCAATTGGAATTCCTCCTTTTTTATTAAAAAAAGATTCAGGATTGCCTTAAATTTATTCATAAGAGTTCTTCTAGACCTTTACAATGCCATTGCTGATGAATACATAAAAGGACGGTGTCAATCTGAAGTTCAACAGCAATAGTTTAACTGTCCATGCTTCCCCACAACTTTTCAGTGAGGAAAAAAAAGTCTTTCCATTCCAGAGTCTCCATAAAATAAAACCTCCCCAGAATATTGACTGGATATACATAATCAGAAAGTGCTGGAACACTACGAAGGATATACTATTATCTAAAAATAGCCAGTTAATTCTTCAGCATTAGAAATATTGTTCAAGTGCCATGGTTCATACATGAAAAATTAGATCTGTCACTCAAAATACTGCAGTTATAAAATTATATATGGTTAAGGTGCTCCCGAGTGCCTCTATGATGTATTCATGACACTGAGCTGTCAGTGCCCACCCTCATCATACCACTACAGCATAGCATACCGATAACTATACCCACTTCCATACCAGAATGTACCTGAATTCCTTTTAAGTCTAAATCTAACTCTAAATTTCTTACATTTATAAATGCTCCAACTTCATTGTTTCCTGCAAACTTGTAATTCCAAGCAGAGTATACAGAGATTACAAAGCAAGTATTACAGAGACAACATCGTAGCTTAAAGATAGGAATTAACAAACCTTTTAAGTCTCATTTCCTTAGAAAAACAAACCACGATCAAGTTACTGGCCTCTGTCAGACACTTATACTTTTAAACATAAAAGCAATTTCAAGAAATACTAGAAAGTTCTGCAAGTCTAAACAGTCTGTTCTTGTGAATGAAAATACAGAAGCCGTGCAAAAGCATCCGGTAAAAGCAGGTGCCCCAGCAACCCCCAAAAGCAGTCACAGTTGTTCGGTGTGGTTCCTCACAGCCCTTCTTCAGAAGGCCTTAGGGGTTTTATTTTAATTGCGTACTCCAACAAACAGCATAGGTATACAAAGTAGCACTGGCCATGGTATGTTCATCAGACAGATCTCTTGGAAGACACAGCTTCACCAGAACAGGGCGAATCAGCTGATCTTAGGTAATTTCTATCTTTAGGCATCTCCCTGGTTCCCTGCAAATACCACGAAGTTATTTTATCTTTGAATCTCACTCTCTTCACTTAACATACATTTCCCTTTCCATTCCATCTCCCTCACCTTCTCCAGCGAAGGCCTATTTTCCTTTTACTGTAAAATGCTAAGGCAGTCTGGAGCAAAACTGCAGAAGCTGACCTGAAAAGCTGTATGAAATTTAAGAATTCTCATCTTTCAGAAGTGTTGCCATCATGAAGCTTTCCACGTGCTAGGTCACAATTGCTCTGGATTAAAATGCCCCTTTAAAACGGCCGTGGACCTTTAGTAAAACCAACAATTGTCTTTATTCAGAGCAGCATGTGACTTTCACCTGCCTGAAGCAAATATGCCACAGCAACTGCTTCTGAGGAGAACAGTTCCACATGAAATTATTTTTAATGCAGTCGAATCTTGATTATCAGTGGATAATTTACCCGGGACACTGTAACTGGTCCTACCCAGAACAGTGAGGATGAATTATCACCTAGATAAACTCTTATCTTAGATATACCACCTGAAACACAAAACACAACTGTACTGCTTCAGTCAGCTCAGGCCCAGAGAAGCACTGCACCTTTCAGCCACAGCAAAGCTTAAGACACTACATGGTGGTGAACCCACACAGTTCTCAGAGTCAGCCATAGCTCAAAGTCCAGACACTGCATCCACGCAGTACTACCTAGCAATCGAAACATGACCCAGACCAGGTAGGAGTGTGAAATCCACAACTCATGCTGGGTTATGCCAGCAGCGGGAGAACCCGGGCAATACCAAAAGCCTGCAGAGGCCCAGTGCAGTGTCTAAGCTCTTACATTTCCATGGAAGCCCAAGGGAGGGGAGCAATATCCTGGTGGCACAGCACGGGTAAGCCTGGGTCCAGAAGAGTTTATGAGCATATATAAAGGTATATGTTGGTCATGTCAGATGCGAGATGTCTATGAAGAGACCTGTGCACTGTACTTCCTAGTACTTCTACTGTCTCAGGATTTTCATCTGCAAAGATATTGTGCCCCTGCTTCTCCAGGGAAAGGCAAGTTATACATTACTAAGGAAAAAAACTATTAAAAAAATTACATTTCTTTAAGTCTTATTCCAGAGTCCTGTTTTAACTCAGTGTCATAAATTATCTTTAACTTCAAATAAGATGTTACAATTCTGAGAAGAGTACATCTTCAAATTAAAGTTGTTACTCCTTTTAATAGAAAAAAAAATCAGCTCAGTTAAAGCCATATTCCCATACAACCAGGTCTGCTTTACATCACCTAAACGTACACTACACCCAGAGTCAGACTGCCCATCATAAATATTTGACAATGCCCACTTTAAGTTTCTTAAGGAATCAATTCAGGATTGGACAATTACTGCATAAAACCAGACTTTCCTAGCATATCACTTATTACTCCAACATAAACTTCAAAGCTAGGGCTGACACTGACAATGCTGAAAATGAATGCTCTGGTAAATCGTTGCTTACCTCCAGCTTAAAATGGAAGTACTTACTTGCATTCTTTCTTTTTAATAGCATTACCTTAGAAAATAGTATCACAACTTGAATGACTGTGGTTTTGAACGACTTCTCTTCATGTACCCCAGTTCTGAAACTTTTAAAAATACTTTAAAGTGAAAGCACTGATCTCAAAGTTTATCAAACTGTTTTACAAGTAGAATAAAAATGTAATTGCACGAACAAGGTTCCAAAAGCTAAAGAGGTTTTCTATTAGTCTTAATTAAAAGTAACAAGGAGTGCAAAAATTAAAAGAAGTACTCCAGGAAGCATTCTATTTTCAAGAGGGAACCTTGCAAATTAGTTTAGCTGAACTACTTGGCACGCTATGAATCAGTTACAGAAAACAACAATTGCTTTTCCCCCCACAAGAAGAAAAAAAGGCCAGAGCCCGCAACTGCATCCATCTCCGTGTACAAACAGATTTATAACAAAAGCACCTAAAAATTGTTCTTGAGCTTTTAAGGACAAAATCTGAGAGACAAATATTAATTTATTTCTTACAAAGTATATTTGAGCCTGCTTAAACAACAAGATAAGAACGATAAACGTGCAGCGAGTCATTATACTAAACACAGCTTCAGGCAGTTCCCCAGAAAGCCCAAGAGCAGCTTGCTGAATATTTGAACTCCAAGGCATTATTTGTTTTCATCAAAACAGACACAAGCAACCCTTAATCAGAAAGGAAAATAAAAATACTGAGAAAGGATCGGCAAGCAGCAAGGTTGCTCTCTCAACTTTCAAACACACACTCAAATTTTAGTCACTTTTACTAAATAATCTGTATTTAATAATTCACTCAAATATCATATATTCAGCAATTTATTGGCTACTGCAGTGCATAATTATTTTTTTTCTTAAAGCTAGTAGGCCAAAATAAATGAAAAACTGCTAAAGGCAATGTTTGTGGTCTATACAAACATCTCCAAGACCGCATTAAGTTTCGCGACCAGCATGCACTCCCATCAGAAGACATATTTACAGATGTCATTTTGGTATAATCAAGTATTTTGCAAGTCAAATATCAGCAAGTGCACACAGGTCAAATCTATAACTATGGCTACACACAACCTAAAAGCCAACCCACTTTGGAAGGATTCAAATTGATATTGCTGTTAAGACTCGGTGAGCTTTCAGTTAGCGATGAAAACCCAATTTGATCAGAATGTATCTGTTTTAAATATTATATCAGCAGACAGAGCACTGAGACTTATGATATGGAATACTTTGTGGTGTAAGCTCAATTTCAGAGATTACTAATTAAAAACTTCAACAAAAAGTCTCAGAGGAAAAGTATTACTGTTTTATACACTAAGAAGCAGGGTATTCCTACCTGTGAAAGAAGCAAGAAACCAATCAATACAGCAAAAATGCAGACCATCCTTAACTAAGAAAAAGAACTTACTTGCATTGAGTTTCTGAGCTTACATTCCCCAGCACTATCCAATAGTAGTTTCAAGCAAAATACTTAAATAAACATCAGCTCAGACTTGTGTCAACGGATGCCGGGTAGCCTAGGATGCAATTCCACCACACACCTCCTAACTGTGATACCAAGCGATGGAAAAGGGTGGCTTAAAACGTATTATGCAAGCCTTTCCCAGACATGATTTCCCAAATTCCCCAGTAGATGTTGATATCCTGACCCTTCTACTGCTTTTCTGGAGCTGTCCTCCTGTGCAAACATGCAACTGCCTATTTCAAGCACTGTCCATAGCTCCTCCAAGCAGAGAGTACAGAGGTAGGAGAAAGTGCTGTCAGTTTTCTTGATGCTCAGAGAATTTGGAATGAAAATTGATCACTAGATTTGCCAAAAACTGAGACAACCAGCAGAAGAGAACTCTGGAAAACTCTAGTTTTTCAGCCCAGTCTCCCCACACCATGAACATGAGAAAACGATTTAAGTAGTGGTAAGAATAAAGGGGTTTGTGTTGTAACAAATTCAGAGCAGTTTAATAGTCATGTGTCACAGATTGATAAACAGGCAACTGACTGTTTCCTGACAATTAAATTAAGCTCTCATGAAAAATTATTAATTTCCCCTCAAATGGGTTAAGAAGCACAGTACAGAGCCTGAGAGAGCAAACCCTACACAACACAGCATAAAGCACTCACACTAATCTCACACGACTTCTCGAACCATGGTTTTTGTCCAGGGGTATACTTCAGTGGCTAACAGACTGCCTTTTCAAGAAAAATCCACTTGTGGCTTAAAAAGTGGAACATCTGCTCTTGTGAATGTAGAGAAATATTTCAAGTTTCAAGGATGCTGGTTTTACACAAAACGAGAAATTAAAAGTGATGTGCTTCCATAGCAGGAACAAAAAACTTTCTCAAGGCCTGCAGAAACCTTGAGTGCTTCAGTTATTCTTCATGAACCTGCTAAAAGGCAGCTACAAGAAATCATCCTTGCCTGCTCACTAGCACAGCATGTATGGAAATAGCACATTCTCTAGGAAACTATACAATTCTTAACAGTGATGTACAGAGCTAGCCTTTTGGCTACCACATTTAAGACCACAATGCTCTACCTCACTTCAATTTTCATACACAAGTTTTGCCTGTTTCTGTATAGATTTACATAGATTAAAAATTTTCAAGTGCAAGTCAGTTAATGTGCAATGAATTGGAGGCTACATTGATCTAGTATGGTGAGAGGGAAAAACAACAGCAACTACTAAAACTTTGCCACTCACTTCCTAGATGGGAACCAATCTGCTGTGTGGATGCAGATGTAGAGATTGAAAACAAGACAATTGAGGCACAAAGTCATTTACAGACCTTCTACAAATTAGCTAAAAAAAAGCAACACTCAAAGGCGTTTTTTCCACAAGGACTTATTCCAACAAGTTTCAACTTGTTCAACCAGTTGGTGAAGCACTAAATCTCCCAGAGGAGTTCTACACACATGCATGGAAGTATGTATAGATAAACAGGATAAGCCTTTCCTCTTCTAATATAATCCACAAATAGCAGTAATTCCTTCGCACCAGATTTCCCCAAGAAGTTCACCTTTCACCAAACACACCAGATCTGGAAAATTCACAAAGGAAAGCTTTGTAAAACTATAAATAAGCTGAGTATTTTAATGAAGCATTAAGAAAACAACAGAGTTCCTGACAGTTGCGTGTTCACGTTAAGCATTCAGATTGCAAATCAATTTCTGTGCAAAGCACAGGGTGAAAAGAATGGCTTCTCACCTCTTCTCAGAGTTCAGATTATAGAAACCACCAATTTGCTGCACAAAATGGAAAAAGAAAAGTTACAACATATGCTTAAACAACATAAATTAAATAGCCACAAGTACGTTTAATTGCAGCATGACATTCGTATATGCAGCATTCAATGATCAACACAACCACTTTCTTCTGAAGAGCGTAAGATTACTTTTCAGGTTGTCCCAGCATCCTGACAACTATAAATGCGTGGCTTAGCCTATAAAAACCCTCACTTACTAGCTCCTTGCACTGGCAAATCTAAAGCAAAGTATATAACAAAGTAAGCAAACTTCCTTTTTCTATTTTTCCTTAATGTTTTGTTATTGTTGTTGTTTGTTTTAAACGTAAGTATATCACAAAAGCCATTCCACACGCACGTTGAGAATTTGTATCTCCCTCACTAGCAAGCTCTGCTCTGTACAGCAGGAGACTTAACAGAACTTGCTGGAAGCACCAAGACACCACCGTAGTGCTGCCATCATCCACAGGAAACTTCTGACTGATATTTCTCATCTTTTCCAGATGAGACCTGAGCAGACAGTGGTCAAGAGAACACAGGAAAGGGGAAAAATTTATTATGGAAGACTGTTAAAGGAAACAGTGAAACATGAAGGGACAAAACTGTATGTATACAACAACACTGAAGATAATAAAGCAAGGTGGAGGACAGAGAAGAGCAGAAAGAGATACAGACAAGCAGAACGGAAAACTGTGAAATAGAAAAAATCATGAGGACAGAAAAAGAACAACTTTGAAAGACAGCTAATAGAAGGGTTGCAATAATGATGAGGCTCTGGACAGAGTAGGAATATTATCAAGTACTTAGGTGAAACTAAATACTCAAAGTAGAAAATACAAGAAATAACAGGAGCCCAGTAAACACTGCTTTCCCCTTCCAATTTCTAAAATGCCAAATTGCAAACTGCTCGTCACTTGTCTACAGAACACAACTGCAGGACACAAGATCTGCTCTTCTCACTCAACCTTACTTGAACACAGGAATACAGAAGTAAACTGCAGATGACATGGAGAAACAAATCAAAGTAGTGAGGAATTAAAAGTCGCAAAAAGAAAAATCGGTATTAACAATGGAGGGACGTATCTTACCATTTAGCATGGCAGAAACAATATACAAAAAAGAATTCTACGAATTAAAAGGAAGTCTCCTAAGCCCCCCTGAGGCCATATAAGTCCCTCCATGCAAGAGGAAACAAAACCTCTGGTCCTCCAAACACCCAGGCAACACCTCCAGTGCAGGTCAGGCGCAGAGAAATAGGGCCAGCATCTGCTCTCCAAGGTCCTGCCCCCCCAGCTGCAGCACACAGCTCCCAGCCCAAGCGTCCTCTTACCAGCAGTGTCCCACTACGCTCCCCATCAGCTGAGCATCTAAGGACACTTACAGCGGCTGGTCTCCCCAAGGAGTGGGGCTGACAACAATCTGGAACAGACCACAACACAACACCCTGGACATGTCTCAGGAATTGCTTGGGATTTCCACATCTTGAAAACTACCCTTGCAGAGGAAGCGCCATACAGCACCAAAAGACATGAAAGAAAAAGTAACGAGAAGTTTTCACAGGGAATGAAATGACTTCAAGTTCCACGCTATTCACATATTTTTTAAAAAGTCAAATGGTAAGAGATGGAAAGAGTTTTTCTTTCTTTCTTGAATTTCACTAAAGTTACTCACATAACTAAGCAGGAATTACCGTAAAGTTTGTGTATGCCCAATAGCAGAAAGGGGGGAGAGCATCTACAGCACAAAACTTGTGAACCTTTACTATAACCAAACAAATGAATTTCCTTAATATGACATGTGGTAACAAACGCAAGGAAGTCAATTTCTACAGCTTCCCTAAGCTTTAAGGATAAGATTTCACTATACACAAAGAGAAAAATCTCAGCAAATACATGTCAACAGCCCATAACTCACAACAAAACTCAACAGAATGGGATTTACGTAACTAATCTTCAGCATCAGTGATCAAGCGGCTTGAGCAATGAGAAAGAACCAGTCTTCGGCAGCCTGAACAGGAAAAGTTTCAGGACAAAATCATTTTTAATCACATCAAATAGCATGAACCAAAATCACTGTACAGAACAAAAGCTGAAATATCTCGCTAAAAATAGAAGCCTTTCAGCTATGAAAGTCAGAGTTTATCTTTCAATTGCCTTGCAATTACAAACAAGAAGTAAAAACTATTTTATCTTAGCGTCACCTTCCCTTTTGCTTTAACAGTTCACGGTTAAAAAGATATAAGTTCCTCCTCTCATTTTTTTCCGCTGGTTATTCTGATTTATTTGGAGCAGTACTTCACCACAGTCCATGATAACTACAATTTGGGAAATACTGCTATGAAGAAAAAGTTATTTTCATTTTCCTCTAAGTCTGGTTGCTCATCCCCTTAAATGCATCAAAGACAAAAGTAAACATGGAAGACAGTGAATATAAAGCTTATAAATAATTTATAAAGCTTTTCTTCAATGGAAGAAAGCAAAGATTTAGGTTAGCATCATAAAGTTGGGAATTACCCCGATAACTCCCCAATGGAATCTCTGCAAACGTTCTGAACGTAAAAACATTGAGGAATTAGAATTTAAATAAGCAAATAAAGGCACGATGCAGCAGAGGCAACTGTCTTGAAGTCTTGCACAGATGAATAGGCATAGTCGAATAGTCCGATAAAACTCTAGAACTGCACAAAAACCTACGGGTAGTCAAATAATTGATACTAAAGCTTACAGTCAGCCACTTGCCCAACAGTAGCTCTTACAGACTGAGTGATGCTGATAATGCAACATTTGGGATATTCTTATTATAAAATATATGTATTATCTAAAATAATACATGATGCATGCATCTACAACATAAAATATTCATCCTCTCCAGAGTCCAGATACCAGGCTGAACAATGCATTGTTCTGGAATATATTTATTTCTTTTCTACCTCATGGTAAACACCTCGAGTCCACCTTTAAGTCTCTTCTTTGTACCTTCCACACGCCAGGATTCCGTGACAAGAAGACAGGTCAAGCATCTTCAGCATCCAAATTAAGGGTTATCCTGAACTATACAAATAGCAATAAAACACTCCAGTATCTCAAGTGTTTTATGGACCTGATCATATTGGAAGGAGTTCTGCAGCCTAGCTGACAGTGATAATGGACAGAAGACTAAAATCCGTAGTAGTACATCCAGTAGCACATCCATGTATAGTGTTACATCCAGCTCTCATGCTTAAGTAAACTCACTTGTGTTCAGTGGTTTTTTTAAATGATTTATAAAATATTTAAGAAAAAACATAATGACAAATATGGCCTAAAAGCTTGTGTAACAACAATATCTAGAAGCCTCTACTAATCAATGTGAACTGATTTTATAAGGCTTCAGTGTTGCTAGACTAAAACAGTTGGGCTAAAGAGGCAATCACTGAAGAAAGTGAAGGAGAACGCTGGGAATAAACACCTAAGTTTCCAGAACCAGAGAACTGCAAATAACCTAGGCCTGCCAATGTTACCTAAAACCATGACTGCCACTCTATACCAAAACCCATTTTCCAAGTTTGGTGTTTTTTTTTTTTTAAAAAACAAACAAACAAACAAACACTTTTATAAAAACAAACCAAACATGAAGAACAAAACAAATGTAAACTGAAACCATCTATGGAGTTTTAAGTCAACATACATCAACACCCGCTGCGGTCCCACAGGGAAGCCTCTTAGGCAACCGAGGCTCTCTGCGACATGTCACAGCCGGGATTACAAGCGCAGCTGACTCAGGACCAGTATGAGAATCTCAGATTTCCACTTCAGGTTCAGAAGAGGCAGTCCCAGGCACACATCAGCAATCTTAAACACCTATATCATGGAGCATCACGTACTCCACACTTCTAAGTGAAGGCTGTGTAGGTGTCCAACGATCGAATGGTTTTGCTGATACCTGGAAACCACCGCTGTGAGACACACTGACCTGCAACACTGTGGTGTAAGAGACTTGAGAGAGAAAAATACATGTTTATGTTACATTTTTGTATTTTCTGAGTTAACTAATAATTAGTTCATGATTATATGAATATCTGCATAGTACCTAGCAAAACAGAATTATCCTGATCAGGGCCTCTGGACAGCACAGCAATGTAAATATTACTGAAGAACAAATGAAACTCAATATAATCCCTCCTAAACTAACAAGAACTGCCATCCAAAGAAACCAAGGAATGTACAGCGTATTGATACCAGGGTTCATTTTAGGATACAGAATGCTGGAAATTAACATAAAAGCACATAATGTCCTCTACATACTTTTCCTGTAGAAAGCAAGTACATTTAAACAAGCCCTTCTCATGAGAATCTGTCAAGTCTTTTATAAGTGCCCTTATCTTAAACTTTAAAAATAAAAATAAAATAAGGCTACTTCAAGTGTTTATGTTGAGAAAGATTAATTCAGAAATCAGACTACCCTCTATATAGACTTCTATTAAACCTTGCTTAGGAAAACTAAGTGATGCTAACACACCTAGAGTGCTCAGCAAGAAATTAAACCATTCAAGTGAGCAACAGATCTTGCAATACAAAAACTGCTTTAAAGCCTATTTCATATATGACATTGTGCTTCATGGAGTTCTTGTATCAAATCATAACTTGAAACTGCTACTACTTCTTAGGAAAGATCCTCAAGATCAGGGAACTTACTGGGTTTCATACTTAGATCAACTGCTGATAGTAAAGATGCTGTAAGAAAAAGCAACACTGCTGCTTCTCTCCATAAAACACTGCCTGCTTGTCATGCTTAGGTATAGTAATGAAACTTCATGTTAAATACACACACACACACCCCTTTGGTCAAACAAAATACATTTTTAAACTAGTTTTCCAATTCCACAAGAACTCACCTGGCACTTGAAAACACTGTAGAAGTATGCCTACCAACTGGCTACCTGTTACAAAATCAGGCCTAAGAACCTCGAATCTTGCAGTAAGCTCCAGCGAGACAACCCTGGGCCTACACGAAGGTGTCTGCTAGACAAAAGCTCTAGCTCTGCAAACTGTGATGGGGTGTGGATTAATATTTTAACAGTTTACAGGAACTAATATGCTTATTATAAAAATATGCCCAGCTGCGTGCAGAATCACAAAGTTCCATCCTTCTGTCCTCCATAAGTTGCTAACTTTTTCTGAGGAAAACTGGAGCTCCCCATGTGTTCTTCTCCACACAATCCATTAGGAGTTGTTAGTCAATTCACTTTCTAAGTGACCTGTCATACAATTGATACCAAATAATTATTTTGTAAACATTAGGGCAAATGAAGACAAAGGGCAGTATGTACTCTCTGTAAAAATATTTAGTTTAGCAAGAAATTTCTAAAACAAAGTAGATGATGTTTCCTGGACCTCTTTCAAAATACTGTTTCAGTAGTTTCAGTGAAGAGGCAATCCCAAATGCTCAGCGGGCAGAAAAGGAAACTGCTGGCAGTCTCTGGCTCACACATTTTGGGCATGACCTCATTCTTCACTACTACTTTCCATTTTTGCTGCAATGCTTTAAAAACCAAGACCTGACATTGTTTTTGTACATTAAGATTAAATATTACTTAAGAAATACACAAAATACAACTTGAAGTTACAAAAAAAGTATATCGCCCTTGTAAATCCTTCTCATAGCAGGAATGCAGGTGACATACACAATGCACCGTATCGTATGTCTCAGTATCCAAACACATACACAAAGTATTTATGTTTTCTTAAAGCGTCCTTGTTCTTCTGGATGGAAGACCAAATCCAGTGTTATTTGACCAGCATTTCTGGAAGTTCATTATACAACAACAATGGTGCACAATTTCCCTATGGTTCTATAATGGATGGTTCTGTGTAATTTAAAATACAAACTTGCTATTTATGAAAAGAAAATTTGGCTGTAAATAGCAAGTTTGTATTTTAAATTACACAGAACCATCCATTATATTATCTAGACCATAGTTTATCAAAAACCCAGTATTGTAGTGATTTATGATACTACTTTATCTATAAGGGAATATCTACATGCCTGCATCCCAACTACCTCGAAACGGTCCTAGAAATAAATTCATACTGGAAATTCAGAGATTTGCTGAAATACCAAGTTTAACACTGCATTTTTTTTCTACTTAACTATATCAATCTTGATCAAGTTTAAACAACGATTACGTATCAGCCCATCAAAACCAACTGAAGTTATCTCTTCCAGCAAACAGTTGTCATGGGCGCACCATTGATAATTTAGACCTATTTTGAACCTACTGTTTAAATAAGCACTCAGTCTATAATACCAATGTATTCCGTACCTCTGCAGTTGAGAAAGATAAGATACACATGCTAAATTAAGTAAACATCCCAACGATTGTTCAAAACAAGATATAAGAATCAGAAACTTAGCCAACTGAACAAGCAGTATTAAGGACCCAGCAGTTCTCTGATATTAACCTTTTAATCTGATTTATTCCCATCTCCAGACTCTCCTGAAAGTTAGTTTTACACACACGTTTTTGCTTTCCAGATAAAATGCTGACTGCTGCTGAATATCGTATTTCCCCAGCAAGTAAGAGGCCAACTCTCACCTACCATAGTACCTACTGATAGATCTTAGCAAAGAATGAATACCACATGCAATTAGGCCTCACGAGAGTTTTTCTTTAAATAAACAGAAAAAAAAAAGAAGGAAAGCTCTACCCGGGTACCATTCTAAGAAGCATTCTGTGTTTCAATTTATTGGAAGCTGATTTGCTTCTAAACCGACTGTGGTGTGCGACCAGGAAAATGTTTACGTTTAAGATTTCAGATAGCTAAAGTTGCCACTAATCACCAACTTGAAGAGGTAAGTTGATTAAATCCCTCGGCATCTCCCAGAAATATATTTTTGGGGTCTTTGTTCAGGAAGCAGCTCCCCAAGACGGCCCAGGAAGGGAGGAAGGTGCCCCGCAGCCCGCGGAGCACCGCGAGCAGGTTCCAGGGGACACGCGAGGCCTACTGCAGGGGGGGCGAGGGGATTTCGTGCCCCAAACGAGACGGGGATCGCCGGGGGGCTACCTGCCGTGCCACCCCCAGGCCCTGCCCGCTCTTCAGCCAGCACCTGTGCAGGGGGAAACTTCGGGGGGAAGCAGGAGAGCACCCCCGAGGCGGAGCCCCCAGGATCTCCTTCCCCCGCCGAGCCCGGCCGCTCTCCTCAGGGCGCCGGCTCCCTCACAGGCGGTGGCGAAGCGGCGCCCACCGCCGCGTCCCTTCCCCTCGGCCTCGCGGCTCACGGCGGGCTGCCGAGGGCAGGCACGAGCCCTCGGAGCCGGCTTTAAAAGGCGGCCGGCCCAGGCCCGGCCTCCAGCTGCTGAGCAGCCCCCGGAGCGGCTCGCGGGCAGCTCCCCAACGAGCCGGAGCCAGCTAGGCCCCGCTGCGGCTGCCGGCGGCGGGCTCCGTCCCCGCCCGGCCCCACACGCACACACCTGGGGGGGCTCCTCGGCCAAACGGGGGGGATGCGGGGGCACGGGGACAGGCCTCGGGGAGGAGGGCAAGGCGGGGGGGGGGCAGCCGCGGAGCGGGCAGGTTTCCCCTTCGGCGGCCACCCCGCGGCCGGGAGGCCCGAGCCTGGCGGCGAGGAGGAGGAGGAGGAAGGGCGGGAGGAAGGAGGCGAAGCGGGGCCGTAAGCCAGCCCCTGCGGGGGCCGCGGGGTCCCGGGCCGGGCCGGGGAGCGCCGGGGGGGAGGGTAGCAGGGGAGGGCGGCCGCACTTACTCTCATTTAACACCTCCAGCAGCTCGGCGCAGCTCTCACACATTGTTCATTAACAGCAGCAGCCGCCGCCGCCGCCTCCTCCCGACCATTGATTGATCCGCTCGGTGCTGCTGATTGATGATTGATGGGGGCCGGGGCGGGGGTCAGCCGGGGGGAGGGGAGGGAGGGGGCGGGAAGGGAAGGGCAGGGCAGGGCAGGGACGGGCAGGGAGAGGGGGGAGAGGCCGGGGCTGGTCTGGGATCGGGGAGGGGGGGATGGGGCGGCTGATCAATGCAAATGAGCCTGTGGCGGCGGCGGCGGCGGCGGGGAGGAGAAGCCGAGTCACTCACTGGCTCCCAGTGGCTCCACGCGCCGCCATTTTGCTGAGGGGGAAGGAGGAGGAGGGGACGGCGGCGAGGGGGGGACGGGGCGCTCGGGCTCAGCTCGGCAGTTTCCGACCAGGCAGCGGGAGAAGGCGGCCAGGTCCCTCCTCCCGTCCCTCTCGCCCCGCCTTCCCCCCCCCGAGCCGAGGAGGAGGAGGAGGAGGAGGAGGAAGGGGCCGGGCCGGCAGCCGAGGCCGCCGGGCTAAAATGGCGGCGGCGGTTGCGGGACCTCGCGCGCCTCGGGTAGGGCGGGAAGCGCCGAGCCCTGCCCGCCTCCCGTGAGGGGGGAGCTAGGCCGCGCTGCTCGCTGCCCCGCCGCTCCGGGCAGCCTCTGCTGAGCCACCCGGGCTCGCTCTGTGCTCCCTCGCCGTAATTAAACTCTTGAGCCAAGCTGGAGGCTGCTTCTTCGGCCCGGGCGGGAGGAGAGCGGCCGCGGCCCTTCGGGACCTCCGGCCTGAAGGGAGCGCTTACCGCGTCGCGCCGGGCTCCAGCGAGCGCTTTGTCGGCACGCTGCGACGCGAGAAGGCTTCCTATTGCCAGGAGGTCTCTCGTCTTTTACGTGTTACTGGCGTCTTCCTCTGGCGGGGCGCGGGAAGGAAGGAAGGAAGGCGCGGCGGCCATCTCCTTCCCGCCCAGCCCTGCTGAGGGGAGCCCGAGCGGCGGCTGCTGAGGTGACTGCCGGGAGGCGCCTGGGGGCTCTTCCGAGCCCGGCATCCCGAAAATAAAATACTTGAAGTGCTACGGTATTGTTACGTGCAAATAACTGCATTTTTTTTTTACCTCCTGTGTGGCGGAGTTCTTGATCCTGCTGAAAGGGGTTTGCTACATTGGTAGACTGCGTGATAGATGCCTAATGTCAAGTGCCACTTCTGTAAATAGTTGAAAATACCCCCATTTTCGTGAAAAGGTCTTAAAAAATCCTATAACTTAAGTTCTTTATTATTTTTCTAAACAAAGTTGCACAATTTATGCCGATTACAACTACAATTTAACTGTCTACCAGGCGCACTTTAAATTGCTGCTTCAGACCTCTGGAAGACAATTGTTCGAGCAGCAGTTTCCTGTACAAAAAAAGCTTTTTTTTTTTTTTTAAACCCATGAAATCGTGCACACGCGCGTTTTCGTTCTCGTCTTCCCGAATCCATGCAATTTGAACATGCATCACGTTATATACCTTGGCTGGTCGTTCTCCGCTAAGCAGGCGCTCCTATAGTATTTCGTAGTGGTTTTTATTTGTGTAGTACCACCCAGCGGTGAGTTACTGCATTACTCTGAGTGATGCTACTTCACTGACTCGTACATAGGATTAAGGAAACAAATCTATTAATAGCTGCAATGCAGATGCGGTATGGTTTAGTAGACAGTAAAATAAATCAAAATTGCCAAATTAGGAAAAAAATGGATAGCTGTTTTGCGTTCCTCAGTGACTGACTTAAATGGAGAAAATACGAAGTATGAGCTTGATATCACTGCTGAAATCCAGTTTTTTTGATTTCCATATGCATATTCATGTGGGCTGTGATAACAACGCTAGTGCTTGTATACGTAACCTCCCACTTCACGTACACAGAATGCTCTCCTAACCATGATCAAGTTCAGTTTGTTAAGCAAAGACAATAAAGAACAGCACTGCTTCAAAATGAGACAAGTTTTTGTAGTCAATGTTCCTAGAGGTACTGAACCCTGCAGGGCTTTTTTTGGTTGTGTGATTTCCTTCAGATAGCCTGAAAACTTGTATAATGGAAAAGAGCAGTCCAGAGTTTAAAATAATCACATTTTGCCTGTGCTTGAAGTAAGGCATCACCAAGCCACCTTTCTTCTCTAAAACGGTTCTCAAAGCTTGAGATCTGTGAAAAGGTAGATCAGAGGCTTTATGTCACGTGTAGACATAGTGTAATTTTTTTCACTTGATACTGTGCTGGCTTACCCTCAAGGAGTCTATGATATTATTTCAATTATTTCTCTTTGAAATATGTCACATGCTGAATAGTTTCAGTATTTGCTGGAATACCTTTTACTTCTTACCATTATCAGATTTGTTATTGTAATTAGAAGCTGGGTCTGTACAAAGATAAGCTTATAAGGCATCTTACCTTTGGCATACCAAGCTAATATGAACACCATATCTCAAAGAAATCATGTTTATTTGCTTCCCTAATGTTTAGCAACATTTTGCATGGATATTCCTGCTAGCGTGGAATGAATCAATGGCTATTCAATTTACGTGAGTCATCTGCATCTGGAAAAGGATTACATTTTTGATAGAAAATGTAGTTCCACTCTGCATAATCTAATTTGAATTTGCATTTCTCTTTGCCCTCTTCCTTCCTTATAAAGACCTTGCAGTCCATTTGATCACGGATGCAAAATTAACTGCTAAAACTTCTCAAAAGATCGTTTTTCTGACACATCATCTCTTTGATCTGATTGCACAGCCACACAAACACCAGAGTAAGCACAAGGAAAGGGGCCTTTTGAAGCATGGTATCACATGCCAAGTTCAGTGAATACAACAGAGGAATATGGCTGACCTTGAGCGTCTCCTACTTTTGTACAGGCTTGGAACATTGCCAAATACTTTTTACTGCACACAAGAGTCTTCATCTTAATAAAGATGAAATTGCAGTTTTAAAATTAAATGCTAGCTTCCAAACAGAAGCTCTAAGTGTTGGTGATAGTGATCATCAGCTGCTGGTTCATCTATTCATTGTTTATTTTCTCTTGGCCTTTATTCCCTGTGTGCCATCCTTGCAAGGTTGTTTGATCCTCAGGAGGCCCTCTTTCCTTCCCTTGACTGTGTTGCTGCTCTTAATCTGGAACTACTTCCTCTGGTAAACTACCAGCACAGTTTTTCTAAAGTAATTGAAGATAAATGCAAGACCTGAACAAAAGTAAAACTCTATATCCAAGCTTGGGACTGGATGAAGGGTTTGCAAACATACATGTTCTCTCCAAAATGAGCCCCACTGTGTACCAACGCTGGATTAATACTGTAGTCCTGTCATTCTTCAGGGGAAAGATGAAGATAACCATTCACCGAAAGAAAAAAAGCCTGATGTGGATTAGGGTTTCAGGTGGTAAGGCTGATCATGGCCACCGTTCTTTTTCTCGAGTGCTTCAGCTTCTCCTAGCCTGCTTTGTGCACTCTATTTCTAAGCCTTCATTTAGTCTGAGGATTGTACCCAGACTCATTCTGGGATAATCTCTCTCACTGTGTTTCAATTGTTATTTTGATTATTTCAGTCCATAAAGTAGTAGTTATATGACTGATCATCCTTGTGATTCAAAAGCAAGCAGATAGCTCTTGTTCTCAGCATGAGTGACAGTACCATCAGTAAATGAACCGTCTTTCAACTTTAAATGAAGTCTCTAAAGTATGTGCACAACTTTTTCATACATTTGGACCTCTTTTGGACTCTTCACTGGTAAAGCATGCATTTATGACTGTCTTTGTAGAAATTTAATGATTGCTCAGTTGCAAGAAGTTAACCCAAGAAGCAAAGTGCTCACAGGTAGACGCTCTGGAGATGGAGTTCACAGACTAAATATATAAATAAAATGATGGTCCTGATGGTCTTTCATGAAATTACAGATCCACAAATGCCTGCAGACTTGCAAAGTATTATTAAAAAACTGAGACAATATTTAACAAGAGCATGATTTAAATGGTATTCAAAAAAAAACATAGGCCCTTTTACATATTCTGATAGGAGACTTGAAAAATTGCTATTTAACTTTTAATGAAATGAAAATATGAGTGTCACTCTGAGCTTCTTGACTTCTGTCATTCTCATCTGTATTTGTAATTTTGAAAGTGTACCTCCCTTAACCCCATCTTTTATTATAATTAAGTGCTCTATTTTCTTCTTCCCACTTACTGCATCAAGAAACACTCACAGGTAGACACACGTATGAAGACCAAGAGCAGTGCAAGACCAGACACAGTGCAGGTATGTATGTAGACAAAAAATGCTACTGCAGGTACAAGTTCTAATTGGATAAGATAGAAAATTCTCTTGAAGACACTGCTGGCAAAGAGGCTGAGTTAGCTACATTCTGTTTTTAAGAAGTATACATTTCCGCCTGCGTTTCTCAAGCTGGCATAGCAGCTATCTATTACAGCACACTAACAGCCCTATCAAGTGGCCCAAGCAATCTTACCCAAATTTTTAAACACTGAAAGCAGAGAATGGCAAGAAACAGTTGTAAGGTACACGGTCCTAACCTAGTTAAAAGTTCCCAAGACCACGCTGTTGTTCATCTTTGTTCTTCTCCAATAGGAACAGTAGTAGAAAAGGTCTTCTGCCATCCAGCCAGTATCAAAGTTTAAGCTGAAGCAAAGCGTCAATTGTCTAATATAAGTATTTTCCCCAGGAAACGCCAGAGTTTTTGACTCATTATCATTCTAACATAGCATCTTTCTCTGGACGCTACCAATTAGGATCCCAAACTATAAAATAGTTTATTTAGAGAGGCTTGAAAAAAGTGATCTGAAATTACCCATTTCCTTCTATAGTATTTGCACTGCTGAAAACAGAAGTATTCATGATTTTTTTAAAATTTTTAAAATACAAACAGGATCTTCCCCCCATACTCAATAAATGATTAGTGGCTTCAGGTACTTTTAAGTAATTAAGGTGCATTATACTTAAAATCTGTAAGAAAGCTCATGTGAAAAGTGATTCCCTCATCAACTGGAACAGCTAAACCTTTTTCCAAGAGAACACTGTTGGTTAGTCAGCCTTGGACAATAAAATAAAGATCTCCTAAATGTAAAAGTCAAAAAATAAGTTCAGTCCCAAGAAATCATACACCGCTGCATTCATAAAGGGCAGGGAAGAGAGGTATGTTGTTTTACTCAAGTTTGGCAACAATTTTTTTTTTTATATAGTTTTGCTCTATTATATTTGAAGATACATGCGGGGAGAAAGGGAATAAAATCTAGGTATATCTTTCAGCAAATAAGTAATACCTGGGTCAATAATCATTTATCTAAAGGGACAGACGGGCTCTGAGGCACAAACAGCGCTAATGAGAGTCCCTCACGTTAGTCAACCTCCACACATTCTAATGGTGCATCATTTGCAGCATCTTTTCCTGATTTTTCCCCCCATGAAGAAACCCACAGCCAATGTTTTATGGCCTTTCCGGTGCTAAAGACTATTGGGAGTAACTCTTCAAGGTTTCTTGAGTGATGAGCATTTCTAAAGCTTTTTGCATAAATATTAACTTTATTGGAAAATAGTTCACTTAACCAATCAGATTAACACACACCAAATTATTCAAGTTAAAAAAAAAAACTAACCTAAAATGCTTTGGAAAATAATCTGCTTCAGTTACAGTAGCAAACACATGGTAGCCTAAAACAAGTACTTGGGGGTGTCTTCATCAGCTAACAGGCAATCAAGTCATGTAAACACAGAAAACACCCTGTAATATTTTTGTTAATGAGTGTACCTAGAGTACATAGAATTATTTTCTTTTAAAATCTGTATAGAAATATGCACAAAGTAAACATTGGTTTACATATAATTACAAGTTTAGTTATTTATATGATGGGTTCATGCTTTTTATCCATTTATTTTCATTTCCAGAGTGCGCATTCAAACTAGTATCTGGAACTTTCTTAGTTGTACATTATAATTATTTTCCACATTCAGGATAACTTCACTAGAAATACGCACACACCCTTCCCCCCCCCCAAGTCTTTAATGGTATCAAGAGCTCTGCATAAGCTGAATTTTTATAGCATCTGCAGAGATCAGCAAAGGCACCAGTTCTGAAGATAACACCAGTTTTTTTAGATTTAAAAGGGAAGTGAAAACTAACATTAAAATTTTGTTACTAGATCATCTAAAAGGTATCAAAATAATGAAACAACTCTTCTTTGAATTGCCTTTTTAAAAATACATTTAAGATGTTGTTTGAAAGTGTAGGTCAGGTTTAATTCTTTAGTTAACATCAGACCATGAGCCTCACGGACTAGCTTCAGTCTTGAACATTAAAGATGTACATAAAAGCGTATATGTATTTTTCATTAAAAACTATTTTCTATGTACTGCTAATGTCACTGTACATCAGAACTAATCTTGTTCTGTGACTCATGGGATATGGTCATTCTAAAGTCACGCTGTTGGGGGCATTTCCATTTTAATTTCTTACTGGTCTGCACAGCTTTTGATAATCTGTAGCTCTATAATGCTGCGACTCAGCCTGGTCAGAAGCAATTTTAATGGGCATTCCAAACGTGTCCTTCAACAGTACTTCAAGTATTTTAAACTGCTTGTTAAAGTACATACTGCCTTACGAGAACAGAAAGCCATACTTAATGGGACAGGAAGACATGGAAAAGCTTAAAGCACAAGTCTGACAAAAATGGAATTTTGCATCTAGCAGAGTAATTAACAATTTTAGTAGGCTATGTTTTAAGTCCTAGTCATAAAGGGTTTGAGGAACCTTCTCTCTAGAGCTTAGCACTTTCAAATCACAGTATTTGTGATAAATGATGTTCCAGCAGTAGGAGCTTTGGTTTTTTAAGGCCAGCTAAGTTGAGCAATGGAGAGATGTTCACAAACAGAATGAGACCAGTACTTAAGATTGGAAACATTCTGGTCACAGCTAAATTCTATATGAACACTGCTACTTCATGCACTTCTACTTCAAAATGAATGTACAGTACAAAATTAACTACAGTATCCAAACTTACATAAAACATCTCCACAACTGTCTAACCTTGTTGTACAGCTCTGCATGAACAATTATACTTTGCATCACAGTAACAATCCTAAGACTACAAGATCAAAGAAATGGAAAAAACTGTGGGAGACTTTAATGTCAACTGTTAGAAAACAGAGGAAAGACATTACAAACATGGGGAAGCCAAGACTGTACACCATCTTAGTGTTCATACTGCTTGCTTTTCTTATCTGTAATTCATAAATCTGTGAAAATCATTTAACTACAAAACTTTAGGTAGAAAAATAACTGCAAATCTTGTCTATATGCGTTATTAATATGTACTAGTATCAATTGTTTAGTCAAGATACAGTGCAGTAACTCTTTGAAATAAATTACAAAGAGTCCATATAGAGAGAGCAAGAGTACCTTATTCCTGGCATTTTATAGCAATGTAGTATGGAATATTTTTAGTCATGGAGGTAAGTCAGAACAGCTACTGTACTTCCAAATAGAACCCAACTTATTTCATGTGAACTTTCGAGCATAGCCAAAGTCCTTGAGATTAGGGAAGCCAGAAGGAACAGCTATCTAGACCTCAAAGAACTTTTCCTATGCCTTCAGGATACAAATCTTTGATACGATCACAGCATTTTCATCCAATGAAAGAATAAGCCGAAGAAAGAAAAATAAATGTAAACCAAGTTTATTTTGCTTTTAAGTAGTGTTCTTTAAGCACTACAGCATGGTAAACAATGTAAATTAGTATAAGTCATCTCAAAAGCCAGAGTTGTTTTTTTTTTTTATTATTTTATGAGTTGTTAAAAAGATGCAGCCTATTCTAACAGGATAAATATTTTAACCATTTCACTTCGAGTTAATGAAGGCTCACAAATGAGCAACACTCCTCATTGAGGAAAACAAAAAGCTGTTGTCGACAAAGCGACAGCACACACACAAAAACAAAAGAACTGTGTAAAAATAACTAACTGTACTGTGTTCCCATACTCTTTAGAAGTTGCTTTACAATGGGATGATATGCACATGATCTTGCTGCAAACTTGCCATACAACTTGCAAATACATGTAGCCTAGCCTTACCACTCAAGTCCAAAAAGCTGCTAACTGATCAAAAAAATGCAGCACTATAATCCTCTGCATAACAATTAACTAAATCTGTTTTACTTATTACCTTTTCTCCTAGACTGCAGGGCAGGCTAGAAAGAAAGTGATCCCAAATTAAAAATTGATACTCTTACAGGAAATTGTATAATTTTGCAATATAGTCTTTTACAACTTATGTTTTGCCTATTTTCCCCTTAGCCACAAAATGGGCATGAAGTAATTACTTTGAAAATGCATTAATTTTCAACTTCATGCAAATCTAAATAAAGATGACCAAACAAAAGCTTAAACAATGGAAGGATATTTCACAGAAAATTTCTTATACAAAAAACACATAAGAAAAAGGGCCACTAGGTGACATTTTAATTTACAAATTGGCATCATTTTGGTCAACAAATATCCAAGTGCTGTTTTCTTCTACCACAACAAAGTAGCTGTACAGAAAGAAAACTGCATAACTTGTTTTATTATTATTTTTTAATCACACATCTCCTCAGGAATTTCATGTGGATTAAGGATGCCAGGTACAGACATCTGAAGTTTATGCTTCTCCTCTTGAGCCTGCCGAAGGGCTGTTTCTCTTTCCTCCAAGAATAAATCTGATGTGTCTTCACCTGCAAATTCCTGTATAATTCACATGAAATCATTAGTTTATTGTCAAGTGCTTTAGGAAGACTACACCAGAATAATGCAGGAAACATCTCTTCACGTTCCTTGTCAGACTTTTTGCTTGCTTTGCCTTCCATTCTTACGGTCAGAATTAATATAAAGGAATGCAAAATTTTATAAGATTTTCACCATGTCTTACATCAGATTTTCAAGCACTTTGTCACTAGAACAGCATCATTGCTACTTTCAATTATCTGACTACTGTAGTCTCGACACTACTTCAACACACGCTTTCCTACAATCATCCTGAATTCTAGCATCTTTGGAAAAATAAAAGGCAGAGTACTACTATGGTATGTTTCAAAACATGCCCCAGTCCCAAGCAGAATTGAAACAAAATCTGTTTTGCAGCCATTTTAGACGAATTGTATACACGAAGTGCAAGCAGCATCAAGTATTTAATCCCAATTTATACATGTAAGTCATGCTGAAATAGATTGCACGATCCACCATCCACAGATGCTCAAGTCATAAGAGATTTCTCCTTACATTTTAAATAGCAGTAGACCTTTATCTCCTCAAAAAACACTGTCCCGTAACTTCCAACATCAGCTTCCTGCTGAATAATCACTTTAAATCTCTTAAAATAAAGGATGCTGAACATACCTTGATTTGGACCAGGAAATCCCTTAGGTGCTCCTTGAAGGCAGGAATATCCTGGTTTAAACTGAAGAGTCCTGTTACAAACAGCTTAACCTGGGCACTAACAGTAAACAAACACATCAGTTAGTATTTCAAGACATAAGAAACCACTCAAAAGGATAAAATAACCACAGCACACTTACTCTTGCAGGTGAGGAAACGCAGATTTGAGAAGGTTAGCAACGTACTCCTGAATAAACATTTGGTTGTTCACTGGATTTCCAGGGTTTAATGGAGTACTTATTTTTCCCTCTTCTACTAAGTTGAACATGTATGCAAGTATTGATGCATGCATTGTCAAACCTGAATGGATCGAAGTTATACATAAGCTGTTGTTATTGCTATTATTCAAAAACAGGTTATGTAACATATTTTTTTTGACACTTAAAAGGATTGTTTTCATCAACCAGCTCACGTATATGTATTCTTACCAGCAGTATGTGAAGTATCTGTTACGACTGAGAAAATGTGCTGAAGGATATCACAGAAATATGTCTGATAGAAACTCTGGGCAGCTGCCTCTTCCTGCGCAACGTTCTGTAGTAGAGTATAAAGTATTTGAAGTCCTGGAAAATATGCATAAAAGCAAAGATGACCAACAAAACAGGATTAAAATCTCCATGTGTCTTTCTGTCTTTCTGAAGTGGGGCAAATGTCCCAGGAAATTCTGATAGGCATTGAGAAGTATTACACATGTAATGATTTTCTCAGGTAGCCGCTAGAGGGCTGTAGCCACATTATCTATGGAGCACTGACTTCGTTTTTACTGTTAGATAGCAGAACCATAAAGAAACAACCACGCCACTCTACTGGTGCCAGCAGAAGTGAAAAACCCTGTGGCAAAAGAAGTATTTGCAAATTTAAGAATGGAAAATTACGTGAACACAGTTACCTTACTAGCTCAAATGACACTCAAAGGTATCTTTTCTCCCAATCCCTTCCACTCTACTATTGACTTGAAAATTAAGTGGCTTTGCAGCTTTTTTTTTTTAATCCAGTAGTCAAGATGCTGTTAGAATTGAGCATATACACACAGCTTCTCCTAGCCTCCCTTGATAACTCCCATACTGGGGGCCTTTTCATTACTCAAGTCTGCTGAAAAATACAGCTGCTCAGTGAAACTTCATCTCAAGTTTAACCTGCTGTTGTCAAAAGGAAGCACCATTCTTTACAGTCTAAGGTGTTTCCATTTGCCACAGCTGGCTCCCAGACTGAGTTCGCCCCAAGCGTTCATTTTTCTGTTGGGTTTTTCACTGGTTACTCAGCAACTGTCTTACTGAGGTAAAAAGTCAAACATCACAGGCAGCATAACAAAAGCAGAGCTAAAACACCAGTTTTAGCAGCAATGAGTTGTTGCATCAGTTCAGCCATTTCAGAAGAACCCTCACATGGAAGAGACAGCAAGCAGAAACTCTACCAGGGCACTCTTGCAGCTGTGGGAGTCAAACAGCATCCAACTTTCAACACATTCATGTATACCTGATTGTCAACTTCAAACCAAGACAGGAAAATACAGCTTCTGTACAAATGCAATATAGCATTGTGCAACTAGAACACTATATTTGACTAAAGAAAAAGATACAGAGAAGTGGTAGTCTACCACAAAATATCGTCTGGTACTGCAAGCGAAGTCTGCGTATTTCATACTTAAAATTCAGTTTACCTGTATCTGCAACATTTCTCATTGTATGTTTGAAAGCCCAAATAATAGAATCCAGAACAAGTTTGAACTGTGCAGGTGGAATGGCCAGGAATGCTGGGAAGCAATGAGAATTTACAGCCTGGAGTAGCAAGAAGAAGTTTGTTCTATGTTCAGGATATTCTTCAAAATCCTAGAAAGGATAATGGGGAAAAAGAAAGTGAAAATTCCTGAAGAGATGAAAGATCCATCTGGGTAACTCCTGCTAAGAAGACTGAGTCAATACCCAATACAGAACAGCAGTTGGGCCCCCAGCTTAAATAAATTTGAATACAAAGCAAAGGTTACAATTCTGAATAAAATTTTTCTCCCTTGCTTTCACGACCCAAGCTTGATCAAACCATCTTCTAGCGTTACACAACACTGCCAGGCTGAGCTACATTTTGTCAGTACACAACCTTAAGCACTATTCGCTGCACAGATTTAAGACAGATGGTCTCAACGCTTGTTAAGTACCTCTGTTACTACAGGGGTACAATTTCTGGTTCCACCCTATTGCAAAGTGGCTGGTAGCGCTCGAGTATTATGCAAGTACATATTGCAATTTTCATGCTACAGTTTGCATCAGCTTTGGTATTCAGTGAGGAAACACTCAAAGAGCTGATCAATACTTATATTCATAAATGTTAAAATTTTATTAATTTTAGTAGTTAGCCCTACACTAGGTATACTTCTGCTTCCAGAAGCATGACGTTCCAAGTTCCTGGAACAGAAAAACAACTAGTAACTCCACTTTTTGTCTTCAGTTTCTAGGGAGGGTGATTTATCCAAAATTTAAATTTAGATACCTTATTTATCATATTTAATGTACACTCAAAAACAGCATCAAATATCTGAGGTATTTCAGCAGTAATGTGTCCACCCAGCTTGTTTACAATGATAGCCATAGTACTAAGTACTTCAGGTTCTCTAGCAGCCGGCACGTTTCTCTGGTAGTCAATGAGAACTGCATCCAACAAGGGAGGAACAAAGTTTTCAGCTACCTAAATAAAAGAGCAAGCCATGGTTATAACAATGCAATTATTGCACAAAGTCTCAAGTGAACAGGTTATAGCTTAATTGTTTAGTTACATAGATACCTTTCCTAACAAAGGAATACGTTACACAAACTTCCCACCCACTGTATCCATCCAGCAGTGGTTGCAAGACGATTCTCTTAAACCTTGCTCCCCCCTTAGGATCACCCTCAGCTAAAATTAACTGAAGCTTCTCAAACAGTTCAGGCCTACCTCTGTATGATCACACTTTATCCTTCATTTTACAGTCCTCCTGAAACAAGTTCTTGTGAACAGGAACAGTGCTGACTGCTCTTTAGTCAGCAGCAGGACAGAGTTCTTACTGGTTTTGTCTTATGAGCTATTTGTATAAAATAAATTTACTTACCATCTGAGGATCATTGGACCTGCTCACCCAGCCAGAAATCAGTTTTAAAGTTTCCCTTTTTACAGTCCTCATACTTCTAATCAAAGGCTGCTTTGTTACCATTTCACCTGAAAAGTTTTAAAGCTTCACTTAATCTGGGTGAAGTGTACCAAACAGATTCACTTCAACTGATACCATAAACTCAGAATGCTTCATTTTTATACCCATGAAGACTTACGCATATTCTGCGGATAAGAGCTACCTCCCCATTGTTCCAGCTCCATAGGTCCAAGTTGCTACGTAGCATTATAAAAGCGCTTCAGACAATACCTTACTTGCACAGATCCAAAACAACATTTCAACTTACTTTAAGGGAGTCTTGCACATTCATTTTACTATCTGTACCAAGCTTACATCTGGTTCTCATTAAGTGATGGGGGGGATACACAGTGTTCTAAAGCAAGCTCCTCGTTTGTCCCCAGACAGACCTAATCCTTCAGACTTACGTTTACACAAGGAGCCTCATTCTTAGTTGTTTCTCACACTGAGTCAATGCAATCTCATCAGTAAAACCTGTTCTAATTGAGTGCAAAGCCATACAACCATTACAGTACAACCAAGGGAAACCCTGGAAGACTGCAGCCAGTGAAACAAGAGTAGAACTGCTTCTGGCACCAGAGACATCATGGGCAAAATAGAGGCAATTGTGAAAACATATGCTGAGGCAAGCACAATTGCAGTAATTGCCGCTCTAGGAGCATGTCCATACTAGAAGTCCTACCAACTGCTTCATAATCTTAAAAAAAAAAAAAAAGTTCTGGCCATTAGAGCTGCAGAATCAAAACACTGATTTCACAGCCAGTTTTATTCCGAATTCTGAGAACCTACTTCAAGGTCAACCAGCTGCTCACTTACAAAATCTTACTTAACATTCACATTTCCATCTAGCGTCATCTTCATGGGTAAGAAAATTGGTCATAACACAGATGACTAATCCAATAACTGACTCATTTAATCTTGTCAAGAACTATTGTCACAGAACATTCTACTTGGACACCATAGGCCCTAGCTTATCTAGCAAAAATTGGTCAGGTAATTGACAATTCCTTCTCAGTGATTACTGGGTTGCTTTATGACGACTTTGAGGTATCTTCACTGTAGTTCTGTATACTTCATTTCTGTAATAAAGCTATTTAGTAACAGTACCAGACTAAAACTCTGCCAACATTAAGAGATTCAACTCAAAGATAGTTTCCTCGTATTCAAAAATCAGAATAAGCTAGAAGAATGCATGCTACAACTTGTCTCAGCAAGACAGGTATTAGTTTTAAGCAAGCACCTACAGTGCTTTGCATCTTTCACAAGCTTTCTTGCTTATAACCTTCCTCCCTCCAGAAACAGAGTTTCTTTATTTGAATAAAGCATCTGGTGAACAACAACAAAAAAATCATCTAAGCAAGCACACTTTCAGCCATTCTCCACTTGCCCATACACTAAAAACACACAGTAAAATTAGCCTACTTGTAACATACTTGAAACCTGATTACATGCATTGCCAGTCCCATTTTCAAGAACAATGTAGAATTTCTTACCATTAGCCTGAATAGCTGCAGAAATATTTTCACTTAGGCACTTGTACACATTCAGCATATCTAAATAAATTCTTCCAAGTTGAATCACAAAGGGGTGGCCAACTGCTTTACAAGCTCTTACGTTGGTTTTCAGAATGCTACCAAGCTGCTTTACTGTTTCAGGATCCTTCAGAATATCAACATTCTGTCAAAAAATTGGAGTTCATTTTTTTTAATGAATAAGAATGCCTTTTATCTTTTAGTGCAACAACTATCACTTTAAAGAACTTGTCTTACACTGTATTGAAGAACGTATTGCTGAAATTTACACACTACATGTACTGCTGTTTAATCCAGGGCACTTGCCACCCCCTCACATAGAGAATTGGGATAAAAACTTCAACTGAAGTTTTATTCAGTTGAACTTGTGGCCCGGGCAAAGGGGAGTCTCGGAAAAAAAAGCTATTTTTCTGATGACAAGTAATCATTTGCACAGAATTCCCTTCTCCTCAGAATCCTCCTTCTCCTTTACAGAACATGCAAAGCAGCATGTTCTGTAAAGTAATAAAAAATTGTCCTTTAAATCAGATTTCATTCAGTATTCTGTCATTTAACCCTCCCCTCTCCAAACAACACTTTTACTATCATGTCACAACCATTGCTTTATAGAAGTCCACCACAGCTATGTATAACCTAATAGCAGGGAAAAAAAATAGCAAGTTTTCTTTACCTCAACACAGAATGCACTTAAAATTTATGGGCTTACTTTTGTTGCCTGTTGAATTATGCTGTCCCATACTTGATTAGGGAGCAACATGTATTTTTCTATCAGATGTTCCTGTACAGTCTGGTCTGTCTGTGCCCCAATCATGTATCCTACTGCTTCATAGAACGTATGCACCTGATTGGAAAAAGGAAGTCAAAGAGGAAGGTTAAAAGAATACAGAAAAGTTTATATTGTTCTCAATTAGCACGTAACAGAGACTGAAAATGGATTTCCACTGTCTAAACACCTTCTTCCCACTTGAGTTTACAGGACCTCTCTTCTTTTCTTACTTTCATCACATTTAAAGCAAAGCTCCATTCCCTTCCCTTCAAATGTCACTACGTACATCCTGCAGTCTTCCTTCATTTTGCCACCATATCCTGAAGTGAGGAAGCTCAGGCATATGCCTTTAACTCTCAGGATACATCTCCATTTCTTTCTTTTACAGAACGTTGGGCTAACTTAAGAGCAAGATAATATTTATGTGCAAGCTCGAACTTAATACCTACTCTACCGAAGGCTTCAGTACATTGAAATACATCAATCTACATCATGTGTGCACTATGCTCTCTTAGAGGAGTGCATCCTCCCTAGAAGTACCCCCTCACTCCGGCACATGCAAGACCCATCTGTTATAGGCAGATACTCTTCTTTCCCAAATCAGAACCTCCAAGTTAGATTCAGCATGTTATTCACTTGTAAAAACATTCTAGAAAACAGGATTTTAACTAAACACTTTAATTCTCCTTACAAGAAACCTAATTAAGATCTTAATAATGCAAACCAAATGTACTCTTCATACCCTAGCACTGTCAGTAACGAAAAAAATAAGCCATACAGTTCAAGTCTGGAAAACCATTCCTAGATTTCACTTGAGTAAATTTCTATTGGGCTTTAGAAATTTATCCTCACTCCTGAATTCAACGTACCTGTTGTGGCTGAAGGTCACAGATGATTGTATTAATATTGTTCAAGATTTCATCAATAAATGGCATGACCTCTCCCACTTGAACTTGAACAAAATGTCGGCGGCATTTTTGTGCTATTTTTATGAAGGTATCACAAGCCATATCCTGGACGCCATCGTGGGTTTCTAAATTAAGTCAAGTCAATTACTGTTTAGTATTTTTCCCCAGACACGCATATGTATGAGCATCAACTTTTTCTTTTTAAAAACTTAAGAGCAAATGAAAAAGATAATTACCATGCATAAATTCAAATAGCTTGTTGACTACTGTCTTCAAAAATTTCCAGTGAGCCCTCAAAAACCGTGGGTATTGACCTACTATGTACATTATATTTGATGCAATAATGGCTTTATTGTCTTTTCCTCGCTTTTGTTCACAGAGTCCCAGGAGATCCTACAATATAACATATTATTAGTTTCCTCCCCAGGTTTGTCCAGTTCAATTAAAAGCACTACAGAAGAAGTATAAAAGGCTGAAATGCGCTGTAATAAAGATACAGGAAAGTAGTTTCCATTATCAAGTTCAAAGCCCAAATAATTAAAAAAATAGTTTACGACTGGAGCTATTATTTAAGTTTTAACTAAATCGGGAACACCATGAAATCCGCATTTTAGATGTAACTGATAATTTCTGCAGCGTAGACTTCAGCAACCCTCAGTGTTGAATACTAGCCAGCCAGCTGATATTAACAAAGATATAGATGCCACACTTCAAATAGAGGAAACTAAATCCTCTGTATAAATTTGTATGACATGTTAAGAGTGAGGCAAGGTAGTCCTGTAGAGAACATTTTCTTCCTGCACTCTTCTCATGCACATATTTACCCAGAATTCACTTTGATCAAGGAGTGTCAAAAAAGCGACAGAAAAGGAGGGTTCTTGTTGGTCAAAAATAATGTGGGTTATTTTGCCACTCGTTTCATTATTAATCCTTTTCCTTATGTTTTGCTTTGGAGATACCGAAGATTTCATGAAAATAAATCTTCTCCCTCCAATTTTCACAAGGAAAAAGGTTATTTGGATTAATGCATTGTTCGTGACTGAAACAATTATCAGCCTTAAATTCAGGATATGACATTTCCCATTAAATTATTCTAATTAACTTGTTTGCTATACATGGTAGCTTACTAAAACGTTAAAACAGTATCTTTTTAAATGTAGTTTATGCTCAAGAAATAAAGTGTGACAACACTATTAGTTCTGCACCATGATACCTTAATTACTGTAACAAGGAATCTTTTTTCATCTTCTTCATGCATTGCTCCACTGATTGAACCTATAGCCCAACATAGGGTATTCAAATTTTTCCACGACCATTCTGTCCCATTCACTTGATTGTGAAGTTTTTCAGTCATTATTCGTTCCGTGTCTGCATAATCCAGATGCGTAAGGTACACTGAAAGACAATTAACATTAAGCAGGCGCATTTTCAAGCAACAAGCCAGATCACATCTCTATAGACAAAGCTGTGTTCTGTTCTAAGAAAAAGACAATGAAAATGTTAGTTAAGTGTAATGCTTCTTTTGTGAGTTTATGACAGAATGAACTAGAACTTTAAACCCAAATTTTTTTAAAACCCTGTTTAAAGAAGTTATGCAAACAATACAAAAATTTAAGTTAACTAAGGTCCCGTGTATCAATCAGATCAGTAAAGTTACTAAGTTAAATTATTAACAAAAGGCATTCATACTCATGGGCTATAGAAAATATGGGACTGACTAGCTACTGGGGACACTATACTATGTTAATTATTCAGTCAATTTTCCTCTGTGTCATTTCAGTGTCATTAAATCTGCCATTAAAATGGAGATGGTACTCCTGAACAGGTCTGGATGGGAAGATTCAGGTATCACAACTCAGACACTTGCATCAGCTCTCTAATATAAAATTCTAAATCCCCAGAAATCAAGAGCAGTTTAAGGCCAGATTCAGCAACAGATTTTTACAGTGCCTTAGAATGCAGGTTTCACTGTGCTCTTGCTTTTTTAAAAGTGAATCTTCATTAAGATTAATACACTGTAACCAATAATTAACACCAGAAATCAAACACTAACTAAACCTGTAAATATCAACCTGTATCTGGAAATATGATTAAGGATGAGGACATGCAGTAGCAATTGTAATACAATTAAAAGAAACATACACCCGTAAGTTCTCTACAATACATAGAGACTACTGATTCACTACTAACAAGGTCAACAGTTGAGCATGAGACTTCAAAAGATAAATGGAATGTATGCGTGCATAAATGCAAGAAGCACATGCATGCTTCATTGGATCTAACATTTTGGCAAAGAAACAAAGGTTTTCCAATGGCAAAAGGCAAGTAACAAAAATTGGGTAGTATTACTGCTTACTGAAGTCATACAGGAGCACTACATGCTCAAAACTGAAAGCCTCAGACCAATGCTGCCTCCTGCCATTCCAATTTGTGCATGTACTACTACTCACTGATGATCCTTTTTCTCCCCATGTAATTCAGATCTACCTGAGCTATCAATCTGACACATACACGCTGCTGGTGCAGCTCCACGGACTTACAGAACAAGAACACCAGCTAGTGCACTTACCCAATGTTTCTCTCATATTTTTATACAAGTTTATGGAATCTGTATCCTTCATGAATTCTCGTACTACTTCCCCCTGATCATTTTCCACAACTAGCACTTCTTCAGGTTTAGCCATACGGCTAACCATTAGCAATCGAACCTGCATGTTAGAAAACAGTTTAAATTGAATTGCACTGTAGCATGAAAATAAAGGGTATAACCAGCACTTCATGAGGTCAGCTCACATACTAGCAACTTGGAAGGAAATATTCTAATACTAACTAAAAAGCCATTAAGAATAGTGCCTGCTGATTTCCCTCTCTACACGAACAAGAGTTTGTTTGTTTTTTTTTTTTTTTTCCTTAAGAAGTACCATACCTTCTAGAACTTCAAAAGGTGTATGTAGCATTAGGCACCTTTTAAATACAAACGTTTTTTCCTCCAACTCCAACACTCAAGACTTCAATAATTTTCACTTTAGCTCTTATGCAACTGATTCATAAAAAAATCTGTTTTTTAATACTATGACAAATTTACTTAGTTGAGAAATCTCAACCGCACCAAGATCCATGCTGGAAACCAGTAATTACAGAAACTGTCAGTAGGATCTAGTAAGCCTGCTACCCAAACTCTATATAGCAGGTCTATTACAAGTTTGAAAAGGAAGTTCTTGTAGAGCTTTCATGGAAGAAAACAGGGATAGTCATTAAATAAATTCTTTTTTCCTTTTCTTTTATTAATTAGTCTTACGTTTATACACAGTATCTAAAGAAAATTAACACTGTATTAATACTCCAGTCATCTACTTGTGTCATCCTAAAGTAATTTTGGCAATTGCACCATGTTAAATAACTGGAGTTGAATCAACTAACAGCAAGTTTTCTGAAGTCATTCCTTACATCAAGTTAAGTTTCTAAATTTAGGAACAGTATCTAAACCCGTACAGTATCTTTACTCAAGCAAAGATTACCTTGGATAATACAGGCAAATAAAGCTGTCTCCTTGGAGGAACATCGAAGTGTTGACTTCCCGAAAGCAATGGAGAAGCAGATGTTGAAAATGGACTTTCTCTGTAGAGCTCAGCAGCTAAATGATTCCAATATTCAAGACAAATCTTGAAAATTTCAGTTTCTTCAACTTCTGATACCAATAACATATAATGAAGAGCCTGGAAGAGTGTGTTTCAAACATCTAATTATTATTTCTGAACATAGAATCATATTAAAACCATATTGCTCCAAATTTAATTATCCAAACGCTGATGAAACGCTGAATTAGTGTAAAATTTTAGAACAAGGTACATTTACACGTAAGTGATACTACTTACGAGTCCAAGTAACAACCGGAAGAACTCAAAAAAGCGCCATGTCAATTGCTGTTATTTGGAAAGCATATATCAATTCTTAAACCTAAAATAGCCTAGATGTCTAAAAAACGCAATAGCCAAATCAGCCCATTTCTGTATTATCATGCCCTCCTGAGCTTCTGCAAGACCTTTTGTTTTAGGCCCTCAGAAACCCCTCAACTGCTAGTTTCAAGAACTGCTACTCTCAAGACTGTTACTGCTACTTTATTCTGGAGATCCTTATATTCTGAAGACAACCTTCAAAAAGCCACGCTTCTGCATTTGCATTCTATGGAAGACATCTACCAGAACATTTTCTACTTCACTGACAAAACAGCCACCAGGCAGACTGAAAAAAATGCTGTTCTGAAAGAGATACCTGCTACATAGGCCAACATTTTTAACCCAGCTTATTTTTAAATCCCTGGTGCAAAATACAAACCAATAGCCCATCAGTGAACAAAACAGAATGAAGCAATGAAACCTGAATACATTTTCAAAGCTCAGATACTACAGCAACTCAAAGCACTTTAGATAGTAATAGAAGATAAAGATGTTAAATCAGATTATGTCAAAAGAGGGACTCAAAACCACCTTAACATTGGCCCTATACAGATCAATTTCTCTTGGCAATTTCACTTCGAATATCTAGCTTTCTTCACTAATCTACAAGGCTCCAATGAATCTGTGGAACAATTTCACAGGTGGTCAGCTACTTCCACAGTGCAAGAGTAAATAGGTTAGGATTACACATCTACGTTAAAAAGTTTTTTCACTATGTTCTGTTACAGTGTGGGTTACAACAGTGAAGTTTGCAACAATTTTAAGCCACCCTAAGAGTTTTGGTGTAACATTTTAACATCCTACAGAAGACACAAACTCATTCTGAATTGAGTTTTGTAGATGTCTATTTTAAAGATGTTAAACATTTTAACGTGCTCACACTGAACAGGACAGGTGACAAGATATAAAAACTGCACTACAACTTACAAACACTACCACAGGACATGCAACAACTTCAGCTGTTTACACCATCTTCTTAATAGAGCCTCAACATAGGCCAAAACTTGAGCAGTGGTCCCTGACTGACAGTTATTTTGTGAAAGCTTACCAAGTTTGAGTTAAGCAATTATTCAGGAACCGATAATTTTTTTTTCCTTAATGGACTAAGAATTCTCTTTTAGTTTATCTCCTAAATGAACATATGAATAAACTTTTTTTTTTTGGTAGAGAACTATCTGGAGGAGAAATGTATTGAGAATACTATAGATGGAAGACGGACTAGAATTCTGATGGATTAGAAGTGGTGCACCTGCAAAAGATGGACCCGCCTAATGACACCTGGTCTCCAGGTTTAAACTGTGGTTTTGTTTTTCTATATCTGTGTCAGGGCAGTTCCTCACCCTATGCCTCCATACCTGCAGAAGGCTTGATTCTGGGACACTGGAAGTGGTGTTTCAAGGGGCTATGGAGCCAGTTTCATCCCCTTGGAGTTCAGCAGTGGGAGGGAGCTAGCAAAAAAGTCACCACAGAACAGCTCATCCTCAGCAAATCTTTTATTCACAGTTTAAAAAAAAAAAAAAAACAAAGAAAGGAAAGGCAGAAAAGCAGAAAGGAAGGACAACTGTAAGTCTTATTCTCAGCAACTGCTGTAAGATAGTTGATAATCACGGATCATAGGTCCTCTGCCAAGACCTGTAACGCTATAATAAAGTATGCTCAGTAAGTAGCAATTTGCTAGAGCTCTGGCACTGAAGGCAATGTATAACAGTCATGCTTATTGCACAGGAACTGAATATAATCCTCAAGGACAACATTCTAAGCGTTTCAGTCAAACTTTGGGAAGTGGCAAATTAGGTAAGATGCTACACCAAGACAGGAGAGCTGAACTACGGCATGTGCTGTGCCCTAGAAAACAAGTTTGGATGTTGAACGAAGAGAAAGGGTGTTACTTCACACACAAGTTGTCAAAAGTCATAGCAACAACTATCTGTATATGTGTGCTAAACAAATATTGTCTGTAAAGACCCGTGGAAAAAGAATACACTGTATTTCTCAACTTATTTTAAAGACATATTTACACTTTCAAGGAGGAACAATTAAGAAGAAGGAAATAAAAACCTATGATTTTTAGGCTTTATTTCTAATATAGAATCACTGAAACTAAAACGCCATTGAAGCACACTGGGAAAAATTTTTGAAAGCTTTCCTGTATTCATGTGATTTACTAATTATAAAAAATGCTTTTTTCCTCCCAAAGGAATCGAGAGATTATACCATCACATCCTTTGAGTATGAGAACACAGTACATTTATAAACTGGATAAACTAAGCAACTTACCTCCATTAATGTTTCCCTCAGATTTAATCTTTTTTCTATAAGTTGACCATGCTCCTTGAGGAACGTGCAGAGAAACAAACTGAGATTCTGAATGAAGTTCTGTTCATCATCTTTCCCATTTGAGTATGCAAGTCGGATATTGGTATTTAAAGGAAGCATCTAATAAAAAGATAGACATGATCAATAATGTCCTGTAAGTAGAAATACTGTTTATTAACAACTATTTCACTGTTTTGGAAAAAAAGCCTTCATAACATCCCCTTTTATAGGGCCCTCTTCCAAATGTCTTCCTGCTCCTTCACTTCATACTTGTCTCCAAGATGGACAGTAGTATGAAAACATGAACATATACAAAGAGGTTTTTCCTACCCCTTTTAAGAGCAGAGACAAGGGTAATATTACCCTATTCGAAGACATTTTCAGCTGGCATTGGGCAATGCCATTCCAAAAAATGGTGTGTTACCTATACCTGGGTAACATTACATTGTCATAACATTAAAACAACATGAAAGACCTCCCTCATAATATTTACAAATTAGTAAGTAAGATTTGGAAAAGATTCAAGATCTGGTGTGCCTCTTCAGAGGTAAAAAAATATTTTCAATGTTCTGATTCTTTCAGGTCAAATAAATGCAAGTTTGCTTCAAATTCAGATGCAACAACTACACTAAAAACCTGCAAGTTGCAAAACATGCTAAATACCCAACATGGCATTCAACTTTTCTTTTAAGGAAAAAACTTAGACCATGGGTATTTGCATTTAGAATCAAGAGCATCATCTTTAAAAAAAATAAAGACAGTGTTCGAACACTTAACACAATGTAATTTGGGTGTCTACATAAAAAAAATCTGCCTTTACGTCTAATTATAACTAAATAAAAAACCTATAGCTCCAGCTGAAGTCTTTAGTGGGGGGATCAGGAAAGATGCGACATGAAAAGCAACGTGCCTTTCCTAAAGCACTTCAAAGATGGACTAACACTATAAATACAGGAAAAATAGACAGTTAAAAAATAGACAACCTAATTGTTCAGAAGCACTCAAAAAAGCTTTGGCATGAAAATATCTTCCATTAAGATGGACAAATATGAAGCACCATCTTCTATTCCCCTACCCTCAAAAAGCAGAGCTCAGTACAAATTTCTGGCATCTGCTTGAGCTTAAATAATGTGTGCTGAGCAAACAACAGCACCTCACCTGCCTAGCATCTATTATAAATACTATTTGCTAATAAACTGCTGGCTTCAGAAGCAACTAGTGGTAGCAGCTAGCCCACCAAATTGCTAATTCTCCAGATTCAGAAAGATAAATGCTCTTATATGTAACCCCAGCATGACAGAGTACCTTCTGTAAGAACTATTTTTGACCTTCGGACAATCTCCTTTTGCAAGGTACAACTGAAAACAAGGTAATTTTAGAGCCCGGTGTCTGCTTATAGCTTGCTGTCGTATTCCCGACAAAAATTACCTGCATCTTAGAAGACTTATCTGTGGGTAGCTAATGACATGGTGAAAATAATCATGGTTCCCCTCATTAGCCAGTATTCCAGAACAGAAATAGGCCAGAAGAAACAAGGCATGCAACACTGGCAGCAGAATTAACTCCTGCACCTTTAAGACGTTAAACTTAGAAGGCAGAGAACAGAGTTTGTTGAAGAAGTTATAGGGAAACATGGTTCTGAACAGAACATTAAGAACTGGACAAAATCAAGAAAGGAGGCCAAAGAAACATGTTCTACCACATTTACCCAAATGCAAATCAAGCACATTTTAGCTCATTTGTATCACAAACTCGTCTTTATACTTCAATGTCAGAAAAACAGAAGCAAACCAGTTTATTTGTGGCAACACGCTTATAGTCCCTGGTTATCACTAATAAAGTAACAGTTCAATTTCTACTTTGAAGAATTAAGTAATCTGTTGCTGATAGGCATGAGTTTCATAATATTAAATGTAGCTCTTAAAATGGCCTTACTTTCCTTCAGGTTTGGAAGTGACAATACAGCATTTCTTCATAAATTCCACATAATTTGTCACATACAGTATTTAAGAACATTTTAATAGAAATTGAAGTCAATACACAAAGCTGCCAGGTACCTTTGCTACTCAACAAAAGCACCTGAAAGAGTACTGGATTACAAACCATTTGTATCCTCTAGCAAATCTAACAGCTACTTCATTACAGTAAAAAACTGTTTACATAGAACAGCACAAAATTTCACGGTTTTCTCTCCTCATAACAGTTCTCACCCTCCAGAAAGGGTAAGCTGTATAGTCCAAGCCACTCTGAAATTTAAAGATAAGTCCTTCATATAAGTTATCCTTACCAGATACACGGAAAACTATACTACTTATCATTGAAGAGGAAGTACAGTAATATCATAATATTGTAATCTTCAGAATAAAAGTACTGGAAGTCAAAGTTATTCAAACATTCAGATTTGAAGTGAAGCCAGTCTCAAAGGGAGCATTTTTATGACAAAATTATTTAAGCTATTAAACATACCACTAATCCCCAAAATAATACGTTAGTATGAATTATTCTCGGAGCAAGCTAATTTGCCTTCACATCAGTAGACACGTTTATAGGGAACTTGTTCAAAAATAACTGCATTTAACACTATTCAGAATGCTCTTCAGAAGACTCCATAATTTTAACATTATGAACATTCTCACAGAAATTAGAAAGACAGTATCTGTCCTATATGATGCTTAAAAAGATCAAAGGATGATTTAACACTTCCACGCAGGTGTTCAACCTACCCCCCCCCCCCCCCCCCCAAAAAAAAAACCAACAACAAAACACCCCACTTGTAACTGTTCACATCAGATGCAAATAAAACTAGGAAAGCTACAACCTCATGTACCTGAATCTGAACTGCTCAGAGAGGAATTACCAAGTTATATAATTAGAAGTATGGTTTTATGTGACAAACTTCCATCACTGTCAAACACTAAAACAGCAGCTTGTAGAGGTTAAGACAGTTTAGGCCTCGCGTGCCATGTAGAACAAAGTTTGCTGCATTTCTCTCAACTCTCCTCACCAGACAACCCAAGTGTTCAATGCAGCTCTTAAATTAACCAAAAGAAATCAGTCCAGCAGAAATACAGCTGTAATCTAGAGTTGTAGGAAATACACTTAACATCTCCTGATCAAGCAAGAAATACTATTAAATGACACAAGAGAAACATTTCTCCTATCAAGATCTCTATAATGAATATGAATTTATAAATTGAACTAGGTTCTACAGAAGTTGATTTTGTTAAAAGAAAACAGATTTACTGAAACCTTACCTGTTTTAACTGCATCATGGTCAAGGTAAAAAGTGTTACAAACTGTTCTTCATACTGGCTTACACTGACACCTGCAATCTCTGTGAGGCACTTCAAAGAGACGTTCCGAAACATGGGAACATTTAAGAACTATTGAGAAAAGAAAAAAATTTTACAAGAATGCTGCATGCTAAGTTTTATAACTTTTGAATTAAAGAACCATCAATAATTACATAGATACCTTGTATATTAGTGTGCTGATTAACTTGGTCTCAAATATATATCCCAGAGGAATCCAGTTCAGAAATCGTAGCAAAGTTTCCAATGTTGCATGAACTAAGGGAGCATTTTGGGAGTTCTCCTGTAAAAACACATTAAAGTCTGGTGTTACTCAGCATGATGGAGAGGGGCTAGAATGGAGGAAAGGTTAAAAAATTAAAAATAATACTTACCATCACAAACTGACACAGTTGAAATATCTGGGAGAACTCATTGCACATACTATAAAAAACAAAAGTTAAAAATTAATCATTTCCACATTCCATAAACAATCTATTTTAATCAGTGTCTGTGGTTACAGAACAGGTTCTGAAGGCCTACATCCATGGAGGCATTCACAAGGCACCCGACTTTTTAAAAGTTTTGATGAGAACAACACTTTCTATTTTTGAAGTGGTACAAAATCTGTGCCTAGAAATTCTGTCTTGAAAACACTGAAATCTCTGTTAAAAGGGTATAACCATCAGTCGACAGAGGCTACTTGCAACAATGCAGAAATATACTTACGAAGTTTGGTACCACCCAACGATCTTGCTTTAAAAGAAAAATCAATATTCTACAGATCTCAGCAATAAAATTAGACAGATGTAGGTGTTTATTGAAAACCCCACAGCGAGAAAAACTATTTGGCAGCAGGCACAAAGTATACACTATTTACGAGGGACTAAATATATATACTTGCCTGTCTTTCAAATGCTTAGCTTTCACTTGAGTTATCTGGCCACTGGAAAAATCAAACACTTCTTCACTCAATAGTTTAAGGATCACCATATTGTTCTGACAAAGGCTTTCACTAGTCCTGCTTGCTCCCACAATATCACTTATAAAAGTTGGCCAGTGCTTTGGCCATTCTTGTTTCAGAATCTGAAAAGGGAAACACCCACGCATTAGGTACTTATGCAAAAGCAAATACTTTTTGACAAGATTTAAAACTTCATGAAGTCTAACTTACCTGAACAAGAATCATATTCAGTTTCCCAATGTACACTTTCTCTTTCTGGAGAACAGAAAAGAGCAGTTAGATTATGCAAATTATTTGGCTCCCTTTTCCTCCCCTGAAAATATTTTACTTACTTCTACACATGTTGGATCAGAAGAGGTCTTGATAATTAGGCCGACAACATACTTTTTTATACCTGCAGAAGAATTGAGAATTTATTTTCAACTATTCTGGATGCCATTAATGTAATAATAAATACTTCTGAATTGAAATTCTTCTCTCAACTTTAAAAAGAAGCACCTTCAAGGAACAAGTATGCATGTATAAGTGTGCATGGCTCTTGACTTGCGTGCCATATAGCAAAAACTCACCTTTGTATCAATTCTGCAAGAGAATTTCAGGTGTACAAAACAGTTTACAGATTAAGCTATTTTGACATAAAAGAAAACCGGACTAAGAACTAGAGTAAATTCCTGAATTTGTAAGTGTAGTAATTTACACCACATCAACCTATCAGCTTCCTAAAGGCTGCAAGATATTGTAACGAACCCTGCATCGGTAGCGCTGCACAACACTGCATTAGGCTGAAGACAGAAAGATGGCATTCAGCACTGTCCAGTCACAACACGTGTTGCGATAAGTTCTTACAAGTGCTGTTGTAGAGCTCCCTCAGCAAACTGCATTTCTACCCCATTACCACTTTCAGGTCATACCTAACAACTCCAAAGTTGGCAAATACATTCTTACAGCTTTAGCCCAATGCTTCCAATGGCAAAACAAAATACAATAAGACAATCCTTTTACCAGCATCTCTGACTAACACCTTATTAATAAAACAAACTCCAAGAATAAAAAGAGCTTTCTAAGTATGACTCCAGTTTCAACAACTTGGCTAGAATTACACGAAATCTCTGGGACATCACCTCTACAATATGTAACGATTCTGAGATGCTCCAGTGTACTTAGGTGATCCATTTTGACACCAGGACTTCACAGAATCACAGAATCGTCTAGGTTGGAAGAGACCTCCAAGATCATCTAGTCCAACCTCAGCCCTAACACTAACAAGTCCTACACTAAACCATGTCACTAAGGGCTACATCTAAACGTCTTTTAAAGACCTCCAGGGATGGTGACTCAACCACCTCCCTGGGCAGCCCATTCCAGTGCCTAACAACCCTTTCAGTAAAGAAATTCTTCCTAACATCCAACCTAAACCTCCCCTGGTGCAACTTTAGCCCATTCCCCCTCGTCCTGTCACCAGGCACGTGGGAGAATAGACCAACCCCCACCTCGCTACAGCCTCCTTTAAGGTACCTATAGAGAGCGATGAGGTCGCCCCTGAGCCTCCTCTTCTCGAGGCTAAACAACCCCAGCTCCCTCAGCCGCTCCTCCTAAGACTTGTTCTACAGACCCCTCACCAGCTTCGTTGCCCTTCTCTGTACTCGCTCAAGCACCTCGATGTCCTTCTTGTAGGGGGCCCAAAACTGAACACAGTACTCGAGGTGCGGCCTCACCAGAGCCGAGTACAGGGGGACAATCACCTCCCTAGACCTGCTGGCCACACTGCTTCTTATGCAAGCCAGGATGCTGTTGGCCTTCTTCACACACAACACACTTCCAGTGGAACAGCATGCCTCAGCTTGGCAAAGTTTTGCCTGCACAGCTTTGCAAGAATAATACTTAGAATTGCATTCACCACTGTAGCCTGCTGCATTTGCATCTGGAATACCATGTTCTTTTTATCGCACAAGGTTATTATGGATTACAGAACCCTTTTTAAACTGGAGTTTGTTTTTGTCTTTTTTGCTTAAGATCATGTCAACTGGGAACAGCCTGCATTTGTATCATTTGTTTCATTGCATTACTTCTACAAAGTGTTTTAAAATAACCTGAGTTCTCAGCTCCACCACAAGAAAAAAAAAAGACCATAGCAACCTATACTGCCTACAGTTCCATTTTACCACCTAATCCTCAACTCCCTCCCCACCACTAACCTATCAAGCACTGAAGACACGGGAACAATGGCTTTCTGAGTGACTTTTCATCACAATATACACATCAAAACCCATTCTCTACAAAAGCATCCAACTTTGAGAAAAGGCTTGCACAGAGGATCTAGAGTCATGAACCACACGAGCATTACTAATGGTTCTACTTCATTATAGCTTTGACACAATGATCAAACTGAACATATCAGGGATTAAACATTTCAAACCAGGCAAGAATTTTCTTGCCACAGGAAAAAATTTTAGAGCATGTATATATTTTACTATTAAGCTTAACAGAGCCAAAATCTGGTTTTAATCATTTCTTCAGCAAGACAGTCAACTGACGCATACAGACAAAATGCATACTTAGAAGCGTGTTTTTTTAAATAAAGTTGTCATTTAACCAAAACAAAGGCCTTATATTCAAGACATTTCTTTTTCCCCCAGCCACTACGCTAAATTATGAAACATTTTTAGGACTTACTTGGCCAAAATTAGTCTTTTCTGCATTTCTGGCCTGAGCAAAAGGAACAGCTCATTCAGTTTTTTTTAATTGCATTCTCCTGAAATTTGGAAGTACTAGGTCTAGACTTTAAGCTATTAGATGCATAGTACACAGTAGCTGTCCCACGGGTCGTTCCAACTACAAATTGAAGTTTTCATCATTATCAGCTGGGATCAACCCACGCTACTCTAGAAGCATGCTCATTAACAAAACATATCACTGTCAACCACTGGATTAAGAGTTATTACCAAGCACTGGACTTGGTCTGACATCATGGCCCTGACCTAACAATCGAGGCCTTTTTAGAAAAAAAACATACCACAGTTTGATGAAGCATTACAGTAATTCATAAGTGAGATGTTAAAGCCCCCAAAATAGTATGGAAAGAGGCTTACAGTGCCAGAAGCTAAACTATTTTAACAGTCTGCCAAACCACTGAGGGAAGACTATTGCTGCAACTCCTTTCATTCTAAAAACAGAACTAGAAAGCGAATGTTGTTCTTAAGAACACTGTTCTTACTCCAAAGCTGTCTATTTTCTATCTTGCTGCATTGATAGAATTACGCTGTTCAGTTGCAACTTGAATGCCATGCTACTGTTGATCTGGTTGTGAGATCATCTGCAAATGGAAACAGTTGCTCAGCTCCAAAAACTCTCTATTGAAAAAAAAAAATGGTGACCACAGCTCAGACAACCTGAACAGCTCACTAGTTTTCAAATGTCATGCTGCAAGCTTCTAAGGTCTTCCATCCAGGGAACAGTCGTATTCTTAATCCCTCAAACATAGCAGTCATCCAATTCTCTAATGCTTTTTTTGGCATAAGTTGCATTTTCTACATAATTACCCTTTTTCTGCAAAGAAAAAAGTACTATAGTTTCTGCTCTATATTTAATAGCTCAGGTTTTTATGATCATTCCATAGAAAAGATGAAATAATTCTGAGTAGAAGAAACAGGTATTTATCTTTATACCATGACAGAAATAAACACATATGCTTGTTGATGCTTTTCAGTGGAACAAGTCCAAGAAACTGAGGGTAACAGTCCCTTATATTTGCTAAAACCAATGTGTTTTGAGGACCTAAGGAAAGTGTTACTTTAAACAGGCAGGTGCTGGACATGTACAAGCCACACAAACCTAGAAGATTCCTTTCAATCACAGCAGCCCCTTAACAAGGCCTGAAGATTGCAAGAACAATGGCCAAGTCCAGACCCCTCCCCTTAACATCCTTCAAGGACCATTCGACATAACAACTACGCTCATCTCAGGACAACCTGGACCAAGGCGAGGTCCCTGTTCTGCATTCCACCACCATCACTGGGAAGGCACCAGCAGACAGAGCTCCTGCTCATGGACTGGTTTGTAGGCTCAGCTAGCAGAAAACTACCAATGAAGTTTCAAAACAATGTTGAAACTGAGCTATCTTAGCACCAGCTTAGCTCCCCAAACCCCACTCACTGAAGGGCCAGAGAAGCACCAGTACTTGCTCAAAGCCGGGGTTCCTCCTCAGCTGTATCCCACAGCAGACAACTACACAATCAGCCTAGCTCCAACATCAGACCATGTTCCAGTCCACTGGCAGACTGGACACCAGGGTGCTGTCAGAAGGCCTGGACTAACACTGCTGTTAGAATTATCTGGTAAGCAACGTACAAAAGGAGGACAGAGCAAGGACATTGGCAGAACACTGCAACCATACTCCTCTGATTGAAGGCCTTTCACAAAGCTTCTGGATGAACATTACATGTAGTCCTTACGTGGAAGTTGATTTTCTACACAGGTACAGGCATAGGGGCAATTGCAACACTTTCTGAAGTGAAATAGATATGGATTGTTTGGGTTCACTACTATTTGCTTTTTCAGTACAAGTATAAAAAAGTGATTAAAATTCTTTAAAAAGGCACAAAGGATAGATCTTGCCCATTCCCCTCCCCCCCCCAGAAGTGCCATGTATATAATCCCCCTTCATTACAGACACAATCAAAAAACATCTCTTTGTAAGTATGCCAGAAATTTCCATTAAGGTATCTAATCTCTCCACTGAAAAATCTCTTCTACATCAGTTTCCACTGCATCAAAAGCCTTGTGCTTAACTCCAGGACCTTCCTACAAGCCATAAAACTGCATCTCTCTGAACACTTCAGTAGTGTGTTTTTTTTTTCTCCATTTGAAAATGAGAAAAGTTGTACAAGCAATTCAGGTTTCATAATGAGGAAGTGCTTATCCATGCCAACTCAAAACACTCCAGACAAGCTCTCTCTGTTCACAGGAACAAAATTACATTTCACATTGCAGGATTAATGAAACATATCTCCAAATTGTAAGACCAAGAAGATTTTATTTCTAGGCAGGTTTTCACACTGAAAGAAAATCCTATCAAGACCGTAGCACTTTGCCCAAATGACATCCTTCTCATTATTAAACAACCAACTTTACAGAGTACTGGTGTTTAAAACAATGTAGCATCACCTCAAACTGATTTTTTTTTCTGTAGAATGATAGTAAAATGATCCAGAAATAAGCAAGTTCACCACCTTATCAGGTGTTCTGGAATATGCCTAGCTTTCTTGTACTTAAGCAGCCTCAATAAGGTTTGAAGGAAAACCACACACCACATCATTTGTATACACACGAGATGAACTCTCCAGAAAGGCTTACAATTCTCAATCTTAAAAAAAAATAAAAAAAATCAATAACACCTGAGGAATACAGTAACTTATTACAAGTTAAAAGGCAACAGGGCCAGAAGAGCTCAAAGCTAAAAGCTATTTAAAAATAAGAGTAAATTTAGGAATTGAGGTTCACGTACAAAGAACACATCTTCTGAAGAAAGCCCATTTCCCTTCTTGCATTTGGAATTCTAGGCTGGAAGCTAAAACCTCCCAACACAGTCAGAAGCGATACACCCTGGCTAGCCTCAAGACCCAACAAGACATTCTGATGTACAACTTCAAGTACAGCTACAAAAATCTGAGAAGAAAGGTTACGGCTCAGGCTCCATAATTATGACATAAGTTTACTTCTCCAAGAACCTTCAGACAGGTTGCTTCAGTAACTTATTTCACTGATGCTCAAGTTAGATCTACTCTTGACTTCAATTGTTAAACACTGCTATTGCTACAAGGGAAAAACAGTATTTTCTAATAAATTGATTTAGTTCCCTCATAAGGCAAGTAAGGTTCATCAGCTATGATTGTTATACAAATCAAGCATACTAAGTTTTATAAAGACATAATCAGAGATCAACTGACTTATAACATGCATGAAGAGCTTTGCTACTAAGCTTTACTTTGTTATATTAAGTTTCTGTTCCCTGAACCCATATTTTAGTAGTTACACTTTAAATAAGAAATTCCTGCCAACAATAGGGAATATTGGAGTCAGAAGCCTCAGTGTAACCAGTCTTCTGAGCTCCCAGGTAATTAAACCACTGGAATGAATTTAGGAGCAACTTCTCTTGTATCAGCCAGCATCAATCTTTACCAGCCAGCGGCAGCTATGGCCACAGACCAGAAATGAAACAATCAAGATAGGTTTACTGCTACTTTTATCTTTTTTTCCCCCAATAGTTTTACTATTGAGGCCGAGATGGATCAAATGCCATGGTACACACTTGGCTTCTCTTCCATCGATGCACTGGAGAAACCAGACAAGTAAAAGCCATCTGATTCATTTCCCCTAAATTAAGTCAATTTCACAATTTCAGTTCAGCTCTGTACAAGTACAAATGTTTTGAAAGGCTGAACTAAAGGTACACATTTGTTAGGATGAAGGATAATCTTTTCCTCTGCCATCTTGAGAAGTGCAAAAATCAGGCAAAATAAGAACAGAATTCCTAAAATTATGATTGAATGATTGCAGAACTTCCAACAGTAATTTTTTTTTTGCATTGTACTGTATCTAATATATATAGCGTATATGTAGTGTAGTGTATATGTACACACACTATATATAGTATATCTAATGTTGCCATCTTCTCAGAGGGCAACTAGTCAAACAATATTACTTTGACTGCAGACAGCAAAACACCAAGTACAAAACACCAACTCAAATATATCACCTCCAGAATTCATTGAAGTCATGTAAAGCCAGTACTTTGGCACCTGAAGAACATATGGGATAGCAGGTGCCAAAGCACAGCCAGCATCCTCATCATACCACCACCAATTATCATCTATTGCATGCATTGAGTATCTTTACAACTTGTGATTATTGAATTATATTCTCTATTTGGCATTTTTCCAGCCCCAAACTACCAAGCAAGTCTACCTCTTACTCCTCCTATTCAACTATAGCTTCTTCCACCAGCAGACATTAGGTAAGCTGAGTTTGTAACTAATTCAAAACCACTGACTCCTTATTGCCTTCCTGCCCTGCTCCAACAGTCAAAATCTTTGAGAACTTCCAAACACTGAAACAAAGTGCTCTTAGTCAGGAACATGGATGTACGAGTAAGTGAAGATACTCTACTAAATGCACAAAGAAGACTTAACTTCAGAGTGACCCCTCAGCTTGCTTCTCAAAAAGACAAAGCTGTATTTAAGCCTCAGCTGAAGTTGTTTCATACAAGTCTAATGCTGCCACTAACAGAATGAATGTGAAGCCGAACTCTGACTTCAAGAGCTACACTATACCTGTCAGCCTACTGGGGTGAGGTAAGGAAAATAACCACAAAGATGTGGAAACCTCCCTCTCCACATTTGTTTTCATCAACATTTACAAGTGCATTTTAATCAATATAGTTTCAGAACTTAAGTACTGGCAGTAAAACTTCAAAGCACAGCTTCACACTGTTAAAAATAGCTCGCAGCAGAACACGGAAATTTGGAATAACTTTGATGAGTTCCAAAGCCAGTACTTAGTAAAAAGACAAGTATAGAATGGTGACAACATTCAAGTTTTGAAATGTCAAGAATTTAAAGTGGTTATACTTACTGCTCTGAAAGCTAAGTTTCATGACTTGACAGAAAGCTTTGTGAACGTGCAGTAATTCTGTACTACTGAGGTACCTCTGTTTACTGTAACTGTACTAACAAACCTCTAAAATTCAGCACATATTGCAAGCCATAAGGGAAAAAAGAATAAAAACCCTGTGTTTTAGGGCTTGCAAATTCACTGCAGTGACTAAGACTGGAGTTTGCCCTACACTGCAGTTTATTTACAGTCTAGCTGTACATACATGTATATGAATTAAAAGACTTCATAGCACCTCACAGCCTTAAAGAATGAATGACCATTAATAAACAAGACACTCTACTTACATACCATTTCTATTTTAAAATAATTGTGACTGCTTACGAGTTCAAAAAAGTCAAATCTGCATATGCTACAAGAGGTAGCAGTCTACCAGAAAAATGAGAGCATACTGGTGGGGCTGTATATGCAGCCCAGACAGGCTGAAGACTGCCAAGCAGAGAATCCACATCTCCACTTCAAAGCCAGAAGCTAGCCCCAGAAGCCTCTTCAGATTAAGTTTGGCCTACAAATCAATACAATGTTAAGTGATGCCGTTTTGAAAGTATCAGTTACACCTTTTACCTTCCCATGACACTTAGAATTTCAGGTGCTTGCCATCCTACTGAAACCACTATGGCAAAAGGGGCAAGATATGGTTTCATCATCCAGAAACACAGATGTCTTATTACAAAAAGCTACTAGCCTAATTGTGTTTGAACTTGAAAGTTATTTACGTGGGGACTCGATGGCCTAAATCTCAATTAGCATATGTATGTTAGAAGACAAGGCAAAAATTCTCTCCCTACCTTCACACTGGTTCCTCGGAAGAATCTTCCATCTTGTTTTTATCACATTTTCCAAGATTTGCAGTCCATAATACTGAAATTGGAGAAGAGCAAAATGTGAGTACGTTACTGTAGGACTACCTAACATTCAGGACTCTCATTCAATCAGACATTCACGCTTAATATCTAAGACTTCAAGAATATTAAACTAACAAATTTATTAAATATGTCTATTCACCCATTTACTGAGGTTTCATGCATTTTTTCTTGTTTTATTTTTGCTATACTAAGTCCTGCTGTTTGATCATGCTCACACCAGGAGGAAAAAAAAGGAAAAAAAGAAAAGCCCTCTGGCAGACAATTTTGGCTATCTGGAGAAGAGAAAGTAGCAGCCAGATATGAATTTGCATCATAAATGACTGCTCATATGTTCAAGTACTACCACAACCAGGCTCCTAAAATATTTAGCAGCTTGGATGGTCTCAAGCTTCCTATCGTTCCTCTAAGAGCTGGAAAAAAAAATCTTGTCTTAGCATCACATGTTCTGACACTTTCTTTAGAAAGTACTTCCGAAACTTCACTGGTGTGTTACTTTAGGAACAGCAAGACAACCCACAGGTTTATTCAATTTCAATACCCACCCCAATATGGCAGCTATTTCTACTATTTAAAGATGAACTTTTGTGCTCAGTCAAAGAACAATAAAAATGTGACTAAGTTCTTGGAAATCCTTTTACCTTTCAGGAATTCCTTCCTAGTTTCTTAACTGAAAACATTACATATGCAAGGTAATCAGTAAGGCCAGTCCCTCTGCCCATTTATCCCTACTGCCAACTCAAAAGTAACAGGGAAAAATTTTGATGTGATCAAAAAACTTTAATACGTAAAACCCCATTAGCATGAATAGACAGCAGAGAAAAGGGGACAGGGAATTTTGCATTTGCTTTAAACAGCAGCAGACTAGGAAGAAGAAAAAAGTATCACATCAATGCCTGAAAGGTAAACTCACGTTTTTACAGTTAAAAGTTTGGCTGAGAATAAGAGTTCTTCTTTAAAATGGTTAGTTGTTATACAAAGTAGGATCATGAGCATTTCAACCAAAGGGATCATATAAACTTCAGCTTAATTAAAAGAACACAATGTAGGCTGTCCCAAACTACATTGCATTTTAATACCATTTTTGCTGTTCTCATCTTAACATAACCTACATTCCCTCCCCCTTCGCTTCCCTCTGTGACCCAAGCTCCCACCAGCTTCACGTGAGGATCCCGCATCTGCAAAATAGTGTCTTTAGAATAGCGTCATCTTCCAAAGTCTTGGGTACAGAGAAAAAAAATACGCAATAACAGAAAATTGGCAGGGTTCTTTTCTTCATTATCAGCAGTAAAAGTTTATCAGCTAGATTTTAATCTACAAATTTACAACAGCAATCTCACATAAAAACTAAAAGAAATCAAGGGGGATGTTCATACAGGAAAATGTACAGAAACAGTTTAAGTAAAATGCCTCACAAGAAGCTATTTCAGTCACTGCCATAGATTCATAGATGTCATCTGCACCTGATTCAGGCTAATGAAACAAAATATACTTAGAAAAGCTCTAACAACATTGGAAGTATGGCCACTGATAATCAGACAGTGCTAACTTTCCTGAAGGAAAAACTATGGTTTTATTTCCAGATTGTACAGGAACACCTACTAATAGCCTTTTCATCTAACCAAAAATGTTTTATTTGCTTCCACATTCTTCCCACACCCCCCCCCCCCCCATCAACTTATTCAGCCTCAAAATCAGAATGGCAAGCCTTATTTCGTTTTATAACAACATTAGATGATCAAGCAGAACTTAGAGGAAAACCTTGACAGAAACTATGGGCAGAAATCATCTTCAGTCTCCCCCAACACACCCTGGGATGCAAGTTGCCACACCTACCCCCCCCATATGCACTCAAATATCTACTTTAGACTCATGTACCTTAAGCCATAGAGGTTCATCTTGTCTAGGTTTCTACTCATTCTTTTGTACACACAATTTCAGTTCTGCCCTCAGCTAGCCTCTTGTTCATCTCTTCTCATCTTTTCCTCGGCACTAGTAATATTCATTTTTCTCTAATATTTGCACGTGAAATGAAGTGGGAACAGTAATAAAGTTACTGTATACAATCTTTACCTATGCATCTTTCTTGCCATACCATGTTTTAAGGTTTTGTGAGACTGCCTGAACACACTGCAAGGGGCCATGTTGTTTTTTTCCATTTAAGTTTTATTTGATTTGATGGTTATAATTATTTTCGGTACTTCCCTGATAAAAAAGATACACAGAGTCCAAAAAAGTCACTGATGCCAATTGTAAGTTTTGCCATCTGAAGTATCGGAGGTGTACTTTTCATTTGGTAGTGAAACAGTACACAATCGCATTTAAACCAAGGACAAAACAGAAGTCATTCCAATATGCATTTGCTCTTAGTTTATTTCTAATCATCTAACAACGATTCACTGCCAGTTATGAAGATGAGGGACAGGTAACAGCAAAGACTGAAAAAAACATGAAATGATCCCTATGGTAGAAATTTCTATGGCACCCTTATTACTTATTCTATGCACCAAATCCCCTCCCTCCCACCTCCCAAGAAACAAAAACAATTGATGAACAGAATTCAGTTAAAGGGAATCAAAAGGGTAGACCTTGTGGAGGCCTGCCGTCAAAGCCTAGCTGTGTCAGTTGCACAGGAAGACACCCCTTTTCTTCCTATTACAAGCAATCAACATAATGGAACATTATGATTAATATCAGGTAGTGTTAACAGCTTTAATTAAAGAAAAAATATGATTGCATAAAAGCCAAATGTCATAGTGCATAAATTTAGCACCAAATCATTTGCAATTTATGTAAATTGAAGAATTCTTTACCTGTTGCTTTCTTTCTGTTCCTCTAATCATCTCATTTTTCACAAGACAAATTTGAGTTTTTAAAAATACTGTTGATAAATCAACTTAAACATTAGTAATGTCTGTCAGTATAAAAAGCAAAGTTTACCAGGCAAGCAAACAGGCAAACACTGTTACTTATAGGTTAGCACTTTGAGGAAGTTCCTTCAGCTGTTTTCCCCTGAGCTTTAGAGCAATAAAAAAAAAAATTTGAACTGGTTTCATGAAAACCTCCTGAATTCAGACACCATCCAACCATGGTAATTTTCTGTTCGAACACAGTGTGTATCAAGCAGAAAAACATGCATGTCCATTACTTAAGGTAATCATCAAACTTAAGACAGTGAAAACACATTTCAATCAACTTTTCTGTTCCAACTGCAGAAATCTTGGTAAAGCCTTTAAAAGGGTAGACAAATACTGAATGCTGTCCCTTTAGTCTCTACCATGATGGACGGATTTCAAATAGCAGTACAAAGCAAATGCGTTCTGCATATTAGTAAAGACTAATCTAATAATACAAAGAGTTTGGGGTGCTTAACTTTCATCGACTGCTCAAAATCTTGGCCTAATAAGGTTTCTATTTTGTCTTCAATATACCTAGGGACAAATTCTCTCCTCAGTTATGTGCACATGGCTCTCATTAACACCAAAGACAGCCAAACACTTTCCCAAGGACAAAATGTGGCTCTAGGAGACTTTTCATTACTCAGATGTATACATATACCAATCTTTGGAACTGGCATTACGCATGTATGTGCCTTAGAAAAAAAGAAAAATTCTATTTCCAATTTAGTTGTGTTTTTTTTAAAAGGAAAAAAAAACTTGTCAATGGAAGAGGAGATTTAAATATTTTGTCCATTTATGGTTCTTCTCTAAAGCCATCTTTTGGAACAAGACAATAAAAAAATGTGGTTTGAATCAAGAAAGCCTATGGCTAAAAATGAGATACCTTCCTCAAAGTTTATGAATGGAAGAAAGAGGAAAACCAAATAAATAAAAGTTGATTTGCTTACTTTGGTATTCATGTTCTGAGAGAACTCCAAAATAGTATCAACTCTTGTCCACGCATCGGGATGTTCTTTTAAGTGAGTCAAGACTTCTTGAGCCATTCTTTGCTATAAACAAGTTTGGGGAAAAAAATAGTATTAGCATTGGGTTATTTTAGAAAAAAATATACTATCAGCTAAGACATTCATATATTATGTCACCTTTAAATCATGTATCCAAGAGTTAGTCAGAATTAAACCAGAAGCAACAGGTCACTTAAACCTCCTTCTGTGTGTCAGTCAAGGTCTTTTAACAATCAAATTCAAGGAACGCACTAGTGCAAGATGGTCATTGACTTACTTCCCTCTTCCATCTTGAATAGCTCTTCTAGGCCAGCAATGAACATGTGAGAAAACCACACAACATACTAGGGCAAAAAGCTTTCTGCCATCCAAGAAAGTCTTCTAGATAAAATTATATTCCAGGGCACCCAAACTTTCTAGTTCTACTGGAAGCGTTCATGTAAGACACCAGCTTTAAGGAGTACTGCACCGTGATGCAAAGTTCTTGATATATGAACTTTTGATTTTATTTCGAAGAATCACCGAACAGAACTGAAGTTCTCCAATCCCTGCTTGTGAGGAATCCCTCGATATATCCAATAGCTTACAAAAAACAGTAACTACTTACTGGGGGGCAGCATGGCAGCTAGTTATGTTAACAGTTTGTTCCTCCTTGGGACTGCCATAACCAATTATTTTACTAGGTACTATGGCTTCAATAACTTGCCAAAACTCCTCATCTGAAGCAATTATGCATTGAAACAGGTGAATTCATTTTAGGTATCCTTTTCAGGCTCGGATGTCCATAAAAATCTTTTTAAGCCAAATGATGTGAGCCATTTCCAAAAATGCAGCGTACTGACAAATCCTGCAGCAAATTACATCACCTACAAGCACCAGACGCTGCCTTTCAACAGAATGAACATTTTCAAAGTTATCAGAAAAAGTTACGTGGCAATTCACAAAGATTAATTTGCTCTCCCACTGCATTGTAGAGCCAATTCAACAGAATTACAAAGCAGATAAAGCTTTAACTTCACCAGTTACACCTTACTACAGCTATCCATATCCCTAGTTGGCTACAAGAACATACTTGAGCTAATTATCAACTAGTATAAAAAAAACCACACTTGTTCAGTAAGACAGAAACCCCATCAAGACTCAAAATCAATACACATATAACACAAGAAACAGCCAAATTGGGTATGGAATTTACCGAATTAAAATCCAAAGCTAAGACAGCACATAAAAATGATGTCTAAAGGCATCTATACAATACTGACATCCCTAGTGAAGAAAACTGAGCACAGCAGAACATTCCCCAGTCTGATACTGACTTGGACTAGCAAGTCCCTGTAGGTTCAACATGGAGCAGTACCACCTGGATACTATTTTGACTTAAAAAGGCAGTATAACCATTTTCTCACAGTACCACAGAGCTAAAACATCCAGCAGTTCTGATGCAGTTCAATTCAAGAGGGAAAGAATCACTGTATTACTGCCACGCTGAACTTGGGCACATTTTTATACTGACCCTCCTTGATGCTTCTAATACCAGTGACATATCACAGGATCAAACGTGCATACCAACAAGATACATATATGCTCACTATCCTTCTCCCAAGCCTTGTGAAATTCACTCTCATACCCACCAATACCTTACACTACTGGGCATCAGCTCCCATAGTTTCATACAAACAGTAACGCTTAATCAAGACCGAAGATTCACTGTATCATTGAAATACATCATTGAAAAGTCAGTCAGCAAACAAGTAACCTCTCCGAACATGCAAATGCCTAACAGGCCCATGGAATTAAGAGTCTGGGATGAACACAGCTAAACATCCATTTGAGTTGTCCCAAAGCTACTTCAGTTGTGTTAGGGGCATTCTTTCTTTTCAGAAAGTACACCAAAAAAGCAAAGAACAGAAAAAAAATCTAGAAGTCAAGGACAGAACAAAGCTTTTTACTTGTCTAACACAGATCTGCGGACAGTTTTGCAAGCAGCAATAAGAGTTAAGCAGAAGGAGACATGCTAAGAATTATGGGAAAGAAGTCAGGTGGATTTGAAAGCAAGTTCAGCATGGGCTATCCAGACTGCATCCTAAACCTTTTTCCACATTATTATATCCTGTTGCAGACATAATGCTGTTAATGCTGTTAATATTCCAATCTTTAGTTTCCTCAATTTCTATTACTTGCATCACCTTTTAAGCCATGTTCTGAACTGGCAGACTCTGCAATGAAGTGCTTTTTCCTGCAGGAACTTTTGAACTTCTCTTGGAAGAGGTAAAAGCTTACAGACATTCACTGAAAAACATCTGTACCCTTGGGAAAATACTAAAATAGCAAGCCAGGTTTACATGAAAGTTTAACGTATTAGTCCATTTACTTGTAAGTTTATATCATGATCCCCTTTTGCCAGTTAATATCCTCCTCTTGCATTTGTTTCTCATTGCATTGATTTTCTAGATACACCAAACTATACCCAGCTGACTTGTATGAAACAATTACTCCCAATACAACAATGGCCATTTGATCACTGTATTTAGTGTTAATCCTCTACTCCCCTTATATCTCTTTCCTATATTTTAAGGTCAATTCAGACTAAAGAATATTACAAACAGCGCCTATTTTGTAAGTCAGTACAGTAAACAAGCATATCACTTACAAAACAAGCACTCGGAAGTCCATGCTACCGAAGGCAAAAGCTACAAGCCACTTTGTGACAGTCATCTAAAAAACTACAGCTAATAACTACTTGGATTTAGGAAAACTGAAAATACAAATATTTCCAAAAAGAAACATGGGGTTTTAGAACCCGCAGGAATTCACATTAGAAAGCTTTACACAAGCTTTTTTTAGATATACAAAACAAGTTCAAGCAAGTATTTTTTTTTTACTCCAATAGTTGGAAGGAAGTAATAGAAAGGCATCAGCTACTTTGTCTCATTTTAATTCACTTTTTATTGTTGTGCAAGAGTATCTTAGTAAGATGCATGACACTGAAACTCCCAATTTCTTAAGCATGGACAATGAAAACTCGCCAGAAGAGGATCTATGCCAACACCCTTGTAGAAATACTTGCTTTCAACATTAAGCCTTTTTTCCCAAGTAGTTGGAAACTAGATAAAAGCGATATAAAATTCACTTTCAAGACAACATATGCGCACAGACACACACACACACACACTCCCCTGATTTGAACTCAAATTTCACAATTTGCACTAAGTCCTGAGAAGAGCACAAGAAGAATCCATGCAGAAGAGAACAGTAATGGGGAAAAAATAGATAAAAAGACAAAATCTCCTCTTAATGCATGTAATATGCTTTTTTATAAGCATAAATATCCTAACAACACTTTTTTCTCTTAAATACAATCCTTCAGTGAGGCCAATATTGAGTTTATGGCTTCACAATCCTGTCCACAACATTAACTCAAACTTTGCTGATGAACAAAGGCCCAGAAGGTGAGCTGAAAGCAACAACACCCCTACCAAGTTGTACTTGCTCATCTCTTGTAATAGCAGAAGGCACGCTAGAAATGAAAACGCACATTAAACTAACACTTTTCTGTTATTTCAATGGGCATAAAGGCCTGTTTTAAACAAGGGCACATAAATCACCACGGATATTCTAGTCAATAGCAGAGTAAATCTGTTAATATTACTGATTTTTATTCAAATAAATTAATTTTGCTCAACACTTTAGCTATAAGGTCAAACACAGTCCATACACATAGGTTCAAAGTCCACATTACCTGTGCGCCTTCTCCATGGTACAAGCAGTTCACCACATTGTCCAAAAGATTGATATCCAGTTTCTGGTTAAAATCCAGCAGCTGACGAGCTGCATGGTCTGCTAACATTGTCATAATTGCTGGCATAGATTACTGAAAAATAAAGAATTTTTTGATCAATTCATAAGAACTTACTAGGTGCAGTTGTAAAGTAGTTGCTTCAATTTAAACATCTCCTTTGATTGAGATGAACTACATTAGTAGTACCAGGCTGCACTAAATACACAGAACTCCCACCGTTGTTAAACACAAGGACAAACCCATACTTAAAATTCACACGTTACTGCCCCAACCAAATTCTCGGGGTGTTCAGCAGGCACAACCCATAACAGCAGTTTGACTAATCAATGGGCCACATTATCAAGCAAGCTGAGCAACTTCTTTCCAAGCAGGCAGCAGCCCCTACAGTTCCCTGAATATTTGTAAACCAGTAAGTTTGCTGGTAGAAATACCCAGTAACAACCATTCCATGATTCTGTAACACGACCCAAACCCGTACTAGTAATCTCAGTAGAATTTTAAGCTTTCAAGGCCAACATGCACATCTGGCTCTGAAAGCTTTTTAAACAACCAGTTACGGAAGTGAAACAATCTACAAACTTGGTAAGAAGTTAGCCACAGAGGTCATTTTTCATACACTTGAATAAAGAGCTCACATTATCTACATACAAGCAAGACATTGCCATTGAAATTAAGACAGTTGCCTGTTTGAAAGCATTTCAAGATGAAGTAAGGTGACAGTTAATTCAGCATACCACCTTAGAGAACTTCACACTGGAATGGAAAAGCCTGCTGGAGGTTTCAGGTCCCATAACACACCAACTCCTTGCCTTAGAACTAGCAGCCTCAACATTTTGCAAATGAAATTAGGTGGAGCACGTGCAACCACGCACATTAAGATGCTTACGAACCAGAAACTGGTACAAGATGAAGGTACCCCCAAACAACAAGACAAGCCAAAACCCAAGGAAGTGCGGATCAGAAGCTACACTCCACTCCTTTTAAACCAGACCCCTGTTGGGAATAGCTGAAGTTTATTCCCCTCTTCACACAGTAACTGTAACACATTCCTACCCTCTTATCTACAGTTCTCTGAGGTTCCCCCTCCTTTTCAGAGCCTTCCATAAAAATACAAATTTCACACTGAACCACTCATTTGAGAAATACTCCAAAGTTTGGAAAACTGTAAGGTCATTCAAAAAGTCATTCAAGAAGTTACAGTAGCACTATCACCATATTCAAAGAGATACAATCAATCTCTTCTGGAAACAAACTGCATTCACATGGAAAACAACAGAAATCAACCTACCCAGCCCACCCCTTCTTTAGGGCAACCTAAAAGTTCTGCTCTGACTGAATAGCTTCATGGGGAAATAAGAATTCATTTCATCCCTTACATATTTAAGTCTTATGCTTAAAAGTGAAGAGCAAGACAAACCTGTGACTCAACCCATGCAATTGCTAATTAAGTGAAAGTCCTACAGTAACATGCAGACAGGGAAAATCTTTTGTTTAGAATGTACATTTGCAAGTAGTATCAAGCAGTTTTGTCTGCTTCTATTTAGAATTATATTAACTGAAAAAAAAAAACTTTTAGTAATTTTTTGGATAAATAACTCGTGCAATTAGTATTATTGCACTAATGTAATCATTTTGAGGGGTCCATGGCATCATCCAGTCAGGCTTTTTACAGCATCTCCCTGGAAAAATACGAGGAAATAAACATCAAATAGAAACCAAAATTAATTAAACCCTGCATCTGTCCTCCACCCAACTCTGAAAATTTTGGGAATCACTAAGTATGGAAGCGAGGAACAAAACAGCAGGGAAAGCCAATTTCCTTCTTCTAACTTAAAAGGACACTTCAAGACTTCACCTGGCAGAGGGGCAGCAAGCAGCACTCGAAGGAGGAAATCTAGCCAATTAATACGCTCTGCAGCGTAGAGAGCAATCGCTCCCACCAGACACGCGCGTACTCGCAGGCACGCCCCTCTCCTTTTGCATCTGCACTCCATGGCTGAAGCGGGAGCTGAGAAAGCAGCCCTCAGACCATGAGGAATGTTTTAAATCTGTGATTCCTTGGGTAGGGCCACTCATTTTAGATTTGAGCCCCCTTCAGTGGTTTATACGCAGCCCTAAGAAGACAAACGAGCAGCCACGTGACAAGCAGAAGTTATTAACCACATGGAGGCAAAAAGGAAATGTTTTGAATAGGGCTCTTTGCCACTCCCAGCATTATCTTCAAAATGACCTGCCTGCTTGCAAACTGAAATACAGAAATGGCGGCTTTGTGGTCAATACCAACGGCAACCAACCTGATCTCCTGCTCCCAGCACTGTACCCACACAAAGCTCACAGCCTTTGGCATACCGTGCTCCTACACTTTCCCCGTCATGCCTGAATGCGAGCAGTTTTAAACCTCACCTCTAACCACCACCACCACCATCAATTCTTCAACACTAGCAATAAGTGGGGTAACAGAAACAAAGTTAAAAAAAACTAAACTACAGCACAGCAAGAACATGACATCTACCGAAGGTCAAACGAACTGCATTTGCAGAGAACTGTTTACATAGTTATCCCAACTCTCCATGACCCTGGACCCTCAGTTTAAAACAACAATTAGCTGCTTAAGACACACCCGATTCATTTAAGCATGCTGAGCTCAGGAACGAAACCGCTCAGGAACGAAACCATTGATTCGTAGTAGTGAGACTGAGCCCGAGGCATACCTCCACTGCAGGTACCTAGAGCTTCGGGGGGCAGCCATTAGGACACCCTGGGTGAGCCGCTCTGCCCTACGCACGCCATCCCAGCACCGGAGGGGAGGGAGGCACCCTCCTTCAACCATTTCCTTGCATCTTTCGGACGTTCCTCCAGCCCCACGCTGGTCAGCAGAGCATCTGGCACGGCGGGGATGGCAAAGCACCCATCCCTTCCCTCCCTGCCCCACGGAGCACGCGGGGGGGGATCGACCCCCCGCGGTGCCCAGGCTGTGCCCAGGCCCTGCCGCCCTCCTCCTGCGGGGCCGCCTGGCCCCGGGCTCGCTCCGGTGGGGGCCCGGGGCCGGGTGGCTGGCGGCGGGGCCCCTCCTTCCCTCCCTGCCGGCCTCCTTCCCTCCCTGCCTGTCTCCCCTCCCTCCCTCCCTCTCTCCCTGCCTGCCTCCGCTCCAGCCCTGCGCTCTATACAGGGCCCCCACGTGACGCGGGCGGACGTTTCAATACTGCTGCACAGACACACAAAAATATTTCTGGAAACTTCCACTCCTAATAATTTACAGATTAGGGCCCGGCTCTCCCCCCCGCACGGACCCAACCCCGGCCCGATCGCCCCCCTCGTAACGAGGCCAAGCCCCCCCCCAGGTCCCCCCCAGCCCCCCCAGCTCCCCAAGCCTACCACCGCGGCCCCGCTCCCGGCCTGGGGCCCCCCGTGCTCGCCGCCCCGGGCCCCAATACCCCCCTCACACCCCCCCCGGTTTGGCCCCCAGCCCTCGGGGGCTCCTCACGGCCCTCCCTCCGCCCCCGGCCCGCTCCGCGCCCTCACCTCCGTGATCCTCGCAGCCTCCTCCTTCGGAAAGTAAGGGGGGAGGGAGGGGGGGAAGGTGAGCCAAGTTTCTAACCACACGCCGAGGGGAAAAAAAAAAAAAAAAGAAATAATAATGACGATAAAAAAAAAAAAAAAACGATCCCCGAAGTGAATTAAAAAATCAAGGGGAAGGTGCGCGGCCGCCTCTCCGCTCGGTCCCCGGGGCCGTGAGGGGCCGTGAGGGCGCCCCGCCGCCGCCGAGCCCCCCTGGGCCGCTTCTACCTTCCGCGGGGCCCCGCCGGCTCTGGCTCCGGCTCCCTGCCCCGCCGCCGGCTGCCCCGGGCCCCGCAGTGCCGGCGGTGCTGGCGACCGGGGGCTGCCGCTGGTCCCGCTGCCGCCGCCCTCCCCTCAGCCCGGCGGGCGCTCAGGGCAGCCCCATCCCCGCCGCCCGCCCCCCGGCTCGCAGCGAACTTCGCCCCCCGGCGGCTCCCCCCCGCGGGCTCCCCCTGTGAGCAGGTCGCACGCACGGCGGCCGAGGCGGCGGCGGCGGCGGCAGGGACTGAGCGCGGCGCGGCTCCCCCTCCTAGTGCCACAGGCGCGGAACCGGCTCAAACCGGTTCAGACCGGGAGATTCCATCTCGGTTGAGTTTGCGGCCCATGGCGCCGCGGAGCGTTTGGAAACCTCGGGCCTCCGCCCAGCGGCCGCTCCCATTGGTCCCCCGACGGGCCGCCGCGCCAGCGGCCTCCGCGCTCATTGGTCGGCACGGCTGTCCGTCCGGCGCTGAGCCGCGGAGGGGCGGGGGGAGCGAGCGGGAGGGGGGGAAGGAGAGGGGGGCGAGCCGCTGCACGCTGAGTGGCCGAGCCGAGCTGTCGCTCAACGCCGGGCCCGCCTCCAGTTCACAAACGGCGGGCGCAGGTACCGGCACGTAGTGATTGGTCGGCGGCTCAGTGTGACGTGCGCGGCGCGTGGGGTTCTTGGCGGCCGGCCGTTCGGCGGTGGGTTCGCGCCTCAGGAGGTGCGGGTGGAGGGGGTCGGCTCCTGTGAGGGGAGAGAGGGGAGCCCCTGTGAGGGGAGCTGCATCTGAGGTGAGATCCTGTGAGGGAGCTCCTGTGAGGTGAGAGAGGGAGTTAAGAGAGTCTTAGTAGATAGGATGCTGACTAACGACCACCTAGGTTGTTGCATTGAACTAGTAGGTGTTGCTTAACGTCTTTTGCTTCCTACTGTGCAAATTAACTGAAACACGAAGTCTTGGGGCCCCTCACAAAGGATGGTTCCTGATAAAAACAGGGAACCTGTCTCAAGAACCCGCTGAGACCAACCCTGTGGTTTGGACAAGAGCCAAGGAGCAGCTGAGTCTGCACAAAGGCAGGAGGTGATGAAGAAGAGTCATCAGCCTTCATCCCCACGGCCCCCGGTGACCACCACTGGGAGACACTGCACAAACGCGGATGGGAGGAGCTTATGGAAATGACTTCTTGAAACTAATTTTAATGCGAAGCGGGGATTGGTTATGCATACGTATAGGCGTATTGAGAAACTTCATGCATGCGTAACTCTTTACTGCATATAACCGAGGCAAGTTGCTACGTTGGGGTGCGCACAACTTTGGTGGGACTACCCCCCTGTGCTGTCCAGCGCTGAATAAACATACCTACTTTACATCTCACTGATTGTGGAGTCCGTTTTCCGCATGTCAGTTTGGTGAGCCAGCCAGGAGGTTCTTTGCTTGACCGTGGGATCGACTGTGGAGCGGACACCCCTGGCTTCCCCCTGAGCATTTTCCTTGGAGGAGCCTCTGCAGCCAGCTGCTCGCCATGGGAGCAGAGAACGACCTCCTGAAGGCGTGGATAAAACGGTATGTGTTATAAGAAGGGCCTGTAAGTCGTATGTGTGGCCAAGGCAGCTGGTAAATCGCGCAGAGATGTCTGGCATGCAGTATAGTCCTCATATGGAAGGAGGGCTTAGAGAAAGAGCTTAGAGGTAAATTGAGGCGGTGTTGCTCGGCATGCAGTATTGGACAAAGGTGTACTAAAGCAGATAAAATTCATCAGGCACCAGAACAAGATCTAATGGATTTGTTTAAGCCTCCCCCTCGACCACAGGAACAGGGTGTAGACTCGGATGGAACATCCGCTCCCCTGGACAGTCCTGTATCTTCCCGTGCTAGGAAGAAATCTGCCCCCGTAGTCTTACAAACACCTCTCCGAGAGGCGATAGAGCCTAATGGTGGGATGATGCTGATCAAAGTACCTTTTTTCACCACTGATTTAGGGGAATGGCAAAGGGTTGCGAAGGATTACAGGAGTGATCCGATAAGTGTAACCAAACATTTCCAGTTCATTGTAAAACAGCATAACCCTGACTGGAAGGACATACAGTTATTATTAATGAGTACATGACCGAGACAGAGAAGCAACTGATTTTCAAAACAGCAGGGAATTTGGCTGAAAACCATTATAGGATTACAGGAGGGGACGTTAAGGAATACTTTGCTTTCCAAGACCCAAAGTGGGATGTTAATAGATCTGTGTATATGGAAAAATTGAAGGAATATCAGGAGTGGATTTCAAAGGGAATGGAGAAGGCCATCCCCAAAAACATAAACTGGTCAGCTTTATATGCGGTTAAACAGAGTCCTTCTAAGTCCCTGTCCGAATTTCTGGATTGACAGAGGGATGTAATATGCTGTAGCACACCACTGGATCCTGGGTCAGAGGTAGGAATACAACAATTAACCTCCCTGTTTTTGGGTCAGTCCACAGGGGACATCAGGCGCAAGCTCCAGAAGTTGCGTCCTACAGAAAGTAGAAATCTGGAAGTGTTGCTGGCTGAAGCATGGAGAGTATTTAGTAATAGAGAGGAAGGATATAGACAAGGGCAAATGAGACTGGTGGCGGTTGTCAGGGAAGAGAAGGAAAGGAGGCCTAGATGAGAACAGTCTCAATTAGGCAAGGATCAATGTGCTCTGTGTAAGAAGTTTGGTCACTGGAAAAAGGAATGTCCAAGAAACGAAGAAAGGGGATGAAGCTACCAGACGGAGAGAATAGTAGCCCATGGGAAGGAAGACTGAGGGGGACCTCAGGAATCTACCCTAGCAGATCCACTGGTTATAATGAAGCTAGGGAAGAAACAACACGAAATAGAATTTTTGGTTGACACGGGGGCAACATATTCAGTTTTGATTCGGGCCTTGATGCCCCTGGGAAATTACTATATCATGGTGAAAGGGGCAACTGGCCAAAGTGAAAAGGCATATTTCTGTGAGCCTCTAAAATACAAATTGGGAAAACAATGGGGGCACCCACAAATTTCTGTATATGCCCATCTCCCCAAAAGCCCTTCCGGGGAGAGATTTGTTGAGACAACTGGGTGCAAAGATTACCTCTGAAAAAGGGGAAATTACTCTGAAGGTAAAAGATCAGCAGTACATTCAAATTTTGAGTCTATCCCTAACTAGCCTTCCCACCGAAGGAAAAATCAGCAAAGAGATTCTAGACCAAGTATATCCTGGGGTATGGGCCACTGATGTACCCAGAAAGGCAAAGAATGCTCCACCTCTTGAGGTTAAATTCAAGGAAGGTCAACAACCCGTAAGAGTTAAACAATACCCTCTAAAGAAGGAAGATAGGGAAGGAATTCGGCCAGTAATAGGAAAATTTTTACAATTTGGATTATTGAAAGAATGTGAGTCTGATTTCAACACCCCCATATTACCTGTTTGTAAACTTGATGGGTCGTATCAGGTGGTCCAGGACCTATGAGCTGTAAATAAGATCACTGAAGACCTTCACACAGTAGTAGCGAATATGTATACCTTGTTAACTGTATTGACACCTGAACTAACCTGGTTTACTGTTTTAGACCTGAAGGATGCCTTTTTTTGCCTCTCTCTGCATGAAGCCAGCCACAAAACATTTGCATTTGAATGGGAAAATCCTGAAAGTGGACGTAAGACTCAGCTCACTTGGACGGTGTTGCCACAAGGATTTAAGAACAGCCCTACCATATTTGGTAATCAACTCGCAAAAGACCTGGAATCTTGAGAAGCCCCATCTGAGGAAGGGAAGCTATTGCAATATGTGGGTGATATCCTGATTGCTACCAAGATGGAGGGTGGCTGTATGGCTGGACGGTGAGTCTGCTAAATTTCTTGGGACTCCAAGGCTACCGAGTATCCCGGAAGAAGGCTCAGGTAATACTGCGTAAGGTGATTTATTTGGGCTATGAAATTAGTGCTGGACAAAGAACTTTGGGACAGGCCTGTAAAGAGGCAATATGGCAAACTCAGAGACCCCAGACAGTAAAGGAGTTATGGACTTTCTTGGGAATGACTGGGTGGTGTCGACTGTAGATCTGTAGCTATGGACTGCTTGTTAAACCACTATATGCACTAACAACCACTGATCAGAAACACCTTAAATGGGACAAGGAAACCACGCAAGCCTTTGAGTCTGAAGAAGGCTTTGGTGTTGGCCCTGGTCTTAGGGCTTCCCAATGTAAGCCATTTTTTCTTTTCTCCCATGAGAAGCAGGGGATTGCTTTGGGAATATTAGCACAAGATCCGGGCCCATATAGATGAGCAGTTGCCTACTTTTCCAAGCAACTTGATGCAACTGTAAAGGGTTGGCCTGGATGCTTATGAGCAGTCACAGCAGTAATATTGAACATACAAGAAGCCTGAAAATTTACCCTGGGTCAGAAAATGACTGTCCTAGTGTCCCACACAGTATCCACAGTACTAGAAGCAAAAGGTGGACATAGGCTATCTCCTCAAAGATTCCTGAGATATCAGGCTATACTGGTAGAACAGGATGATGTGGAGATTGTAGTCACTAACATTGTCAACCCAGCTTCTTTCCTCAGTGGAAACACAGGAGAACCACTGCATCATGACTGCTTGGAGACTATTGAAGCAACATATGCAAGCCGTCTGGACCTGAGAGACAGTCCTATGGAAGATGGGGAGAACTGGTTTACGGATGGAAGCAGCTATGTTCTGAGTGGTAAGGAGGCATGCAGGATATGCCATCACCACCAGCCAAGAACTAATGGAGTCAAAGCCTCTGCCCATGAATACTTCTGCACAGAAGGCGGAAATAATTGCTCTGACTCGTGCCTTGGAATTTGCCCAAGGCAAAACTGTGAACATCTATACAGACTCAAAGTATGCCTTCAGGGTCGTACGTGCACAAGGAGCAATCTGGAAGGAAAGAGGATTATTAAACTCTCAGGGCAAAAACATAAAGCATGCAGAAGAGGTCCTGAAACTGTTAGAGGCAGTCCAACTCCCTGAGAAAGTGGCGATTATGCACATTAAGGCACACCAGAGAGTGAGCTCAGAATTGGAAAGAGGAAGTGAGCTGGCAGACAGAGAGGCAAAACAAGTAGTTAAAACTGAGGTAAATACAGAAGGGGCTTTGATCCCTGATGGACGAATTTCCCTAGAAGGTACGCCAGAATACACTAAAGAGGGTCAGAAACTCATCTCAGATTTAGAAGGGTCACATAACGAAGAAGGGTGGACTCTCATCCCACAAGGAAAGCTAATTATTCTTTCCTGCCTAATATGGCATTTGGTAGAGAAGAATATAGGAAGAGGCACTGGGGAGCAGAGGCCCTGTATAAACATCTAATCAGAGAAATTGTGGCCAGAAACCTATACACTACAGTGAGACAGGTAACTCAGCAATGCGATCTTTGCCTCCAGACTAATCCCAAGAATACCCCCAAGCCAGAAATGGTCCAAATTGGAAAAGGTAATGGGCCCAGACAACAATGGTAGATTGATTTCACAGAACTCCCAAGAAAAGGGGGGTATCAATATTTATTGGTATTAACTGACACCTTTTCAGGATGGCCAGAAGCATTCCCAACCAGAACAGCCAAGGCTCAGGAGGTAACTAAAATATTACTACAAGAGATAATACCATGTTTTGGGATTACAGCAGCTATATCCTCTGACAGAGGACCACACTTTATCTCAAAAATGGTACAATAAATTAGCCGCCATTTGGGTATAGACTGGCAACTTCATACCCCATATCGCCCTCAGTCGAGTGGCCAAGTAGAAAAAATGAACCACTTAGTCAAACAGCAAATTGTGAAATTGGAACAAGAAGCAAATTTGGCCTGGCCTCCAGTCTTTTCCTTTAGCTCTTTTGCATATATGAACTAGACCAAGGGCGAAGGAGAGACTAAGCCACTTTGAAATCTTGTACGGACAACCCTACGGAATACAGAGAGGAATATCCATGCAAGCTGGGGATGAAATTATGACCTTCTTTATGGTGGCATTAGGTAAACAGCTCAACAAAATTGGAAAGCACGTCAATGGGACTTGGGGTAGAGGGCTGGATGGACCAGTGCACAATATACAACCTGGAGATTATGTGTATGTGAAGTCTCTTGCTGAAAAGACTTTGGAACCACAGTGGGAAGGACCATTCCAGGTACTCCATACCTCTTTCACAGCAATCAGAATCAAGGAGCAGACCACCAGAGTAAAAAAGACACCCAAGACCCCGTGGAAGGTTACTCAGGTGCAACCAGGAAAGTTACATTTTTCACGGTCTTAATGGTATCATTGACAAAGGAAACTGAACAGTGGGAGCACAATACCTATGTGAAACTCACCCAGGCAGTGGAGTGATAGTTTCAACCTTTCTGACTGTTGAGCGTGCACGCTGCTGCCTAAAGGCAACCTAGAATTCCCAGTATGGGGTATACCCAGTATGGATCGGACGTTGACCTTTGCGCACCCAAGAAATGGAACATGTCCATTTGGCAATGATGCTCATAAACATCTAGAGGAAAGATTTGAACTACTCCCATGTGAGAATGTTAATATATACACCAGATGTTTAAATGATAGTTCACCATGTGTAGGTACATGTCCACTTAGCCATTTAGCCCAGGAACCCGACAACTGCAGTATGGCAGAATATGTAGGAGCTTTTAATCTTACTAAAATTAGAGGTTATGGTGCAAAAGTCACAATATGTGCCGATAAAAAAGATAATATGAACTCAGGCCTCAATCCTCTCACGCAAACCTGCAAGTTACAAATAGGATTCTATTGGTTATGTGGAGATGGGCATGCTAGAAAAAGCTTGCCCTCAAATTGGAAGGGTCATTGTATAGGGGACTACTTCAGTCCTCGAGGGGGTATATTCACTGGACCACCCCCAGGAATAGTCCATACTTGATGGAGACGAACACGTACCACTCTGGATAACCCTCTCATGATGAGGCCTACGGGATTTCATGGTTTTGTAAGGTGGTTAATTCTGTCCCTGGGTGTAAGTGAATTAGAAAAAGCTATTGTAAATATCTCAGCCACGTTGGAAATTATTGAAAATGCCACAGCTGATGCTCTTTCAGCATTGCAGGAAGAAATTTCTTCCTTACACAAAGTAGTGCTTCAGAATAGGATGGGATTAGATAAGCTTTTAGCCAAAGAGGGAGGATTATGTACAGTCATAAACCAAACTTGCTATGCATATGTAAACAAACGAAAACAGATTGAGACCGACCTGGAGAAGATTTGGGAAAAGAATAAAATTTTGCATGCAGTAGCCCAGGATGATACATCCTGGGGATTTACAGACTTGGTAGAAAATTGAATTCCTGGTTGCCAAACCTAACATGGCTGAAGCAGTTGTTTATCACAATAATTGTGGTCATAGTTTTGTCCATGGTTCTTTGCATGGTGATCCGATGTACCTTACGGTGTTTTAAGAGTACAGGAGATTCTACAGTGAATGGAAAAAGAACCAACTAAGACAGAAACTTGAGTCTAACAAATATCTTGAAAGGATATTAGATAGGGAAACACTGTGTTAAGATTAGAGGTAGTAAAAGAATTTACTAACTTTTTAGAAAAGGGGGTACTGAGAGAAAGAGTTAGGAGAATCTTAGTAGATAGTATGCTGATTAACGAATACCTAGATTGTTGTATTGAACTAGTAGGTGTTGCTTAATGTCTTTGCTAACTATTGTGCAAATTAACTGAAACATGAAGTCTTGGGGCCCCTCACAAAGGATAGTTCCTGACAAAAACGGGGAACCTGTCTCAAGAACCGGCTGAGACCAACCCTGTGGTTTGGACAAGAGCCAAGGAGCAGCTGAGTCTGCACAAAGGCAGGAGGTGATGAAGAAGAGTCATCAGCCTTCATCCCTACGACCCCCCGGTGACCACCACTGGGAGACACTGCACAAACGTGGATGGGTGGAGCTTATGGAAATGACTTCTTGAAACTAATTTTAATGCGAAGCGGGGATTGGTTATGCATACGTATAGGCGCATTGGGAAACTTCATGCATGCGTAACTCTTTACTGCATATAACCAAGGCAAGTTGCTACGTTGGGGTGCGCATGAGTTTGGTGGGACTGCCCCCTGTGCTGCCCAGCGCTCAATAAACATATATGCTTTACAATCTCACTGATTTTGGAGTCTGTTTTCCGCACGTCAGAGGGAGCCCCTCCGAGGGAGGTGGGCCCAGGCTGGCGGCAGGGGACAGGCTGGGCTCTGAGGGCATAGGGTGCTGCCTCAGGCACCCCCTGGCTGGCCCCTATCCTGCTGTAAGGCCTCTGGAGGATGAAGGGGGTTTCATCCCCACCATCAGGCCATGTATCTGGGGGTGTCCGGCTCTCTGCGGCATCTCTGCGCCCCACAGCCTGCTTTGGGCACGGCTGCCTGGTGCAGAGGAGAGAGAAGGCTTTAACTGAACAAGGAGCACTCTTCTGCCACATGTGGGGAATGAATGGGGTGATCTTAGGGAACAGACTGGGTTCTCAGGGGTAATGCAGGTTCAGCAGCTGTGGTTGCACATCTTGCTGTTACCAAAAGGAGTGCAGGAATGAACTTAGCACCTTTAGTATCAAAAAACAGCCTCGTGTGAGTTCTGTTGTACAAACAAATGTGCTGTATTACAACGTGCATTCAGTGAAAGTACTTGGTATCTGCATACATGTTTCAAAACCTTATCTGGAGGGTTCTAGAGTTCTCACAAAAAGGTCTAATTTCTGGGGGGAGGATAATTGTGAAATATTTATCCTAGGAAAAAGCATTGCAGTTCTTACCACCTAGTCTAAAGTAAAGCTTTCCTTTTGATGGTAGTCCTGGGACACCAATATACTGTCAGTGGAACTGTTTATAGATGTACTTTCAGTTTGTAGGATACCATATTCTCTTGGTAGAAACTAAAGGAAACTTCCTACATAGCACTCTGAGATGTTATTCACCAGAGCTATGGCCAGTTGGAAGGCAGGGAAAGTTTATGCTTAAGTTCATTTGCACAGGTTTTTTAAAGTGATTTGTACTTTCTTCTGTGTGTTCAGCTTGAGACTTCACAAGGAAGTCTATCCTCTTAGAAATGCTGAATTTTGCTCACAAAAAGTCTTCTAAAGTCATCCTCATTTTTTTTTTCCTGAACTGAAAAACTAATCTTGCAGTTGTCTTGAGAAACTGTGCTGGTACCTTTTGCTTTTGCTCTTTTTTTTCTGTGCTTATTTTTTCTCCAAAGTGGAACCACAGTAGAGATTTGGGAGTACTAGTTTGTTTTTTTTTTGGAAAGGTGTATTGGAAAGGTCTTTAGCAGTCTTGGAGACTAACTGCCCCAGAGTATTAAATGGGGTATATAGGTGTTAATTTTTGCTACTAGTGTTGTTTGCTAAACTACACTCTTACATAATAGATTATTGCAACCTGTAAAATAAAATGGCACTCATAGAAGTTAATAAATTAGCTCAATGAAAATAAGCCCTTTGATTCCTCACTGAGTTATTAAAATAGGAGTTACAAAATTGAATTGGAAAATGGAGAGACATAGAAGGGTCTGTGTCCTTTTGTCAACATGTATGTGTTCTGTATCAGTTATGGTTTCAAGTGGTCTGCCCTAATAGCCTGAGCTCCTAGCATGTGAAATATAAGCCTCTCAATTACTGTTTGTTTTTTGTCTACAGGCTCTAAGAAGCTTGTGGTTGAACCTGCTACGATAAGTTCTCCATGGCTTTATAAAAAATAAAAATAATAAAAAAATAGCAGAATGGAAAGGAGTATAGAAAGAAATGCTTGGCCATAGCATGCTGAGGATAATAACAGAGAAGGTGGCTTCCTGTGGGACCACTTGTCCACAAAATGTCTGTCTTGTAGAGTAATTCGTGCAGACATAAAATGAAGAATTCAGTAACACTAAATTCATTACTTCAAGTTACATAAATCTTTAATTTTTTCCTACTTTATTATTCTAAAACTGTTGTCATTGGCAAAAACATTTCAATATTTGTTAAGTGAATGGATAATTACAGCACTAGCTTAATAAACTTTTTCTGATTTTTTTTTCTATGTGAATGCTGAAGTTTTATCAGAGAACACCGGTGACTTAAAAAAATCTCTACAATTTACTTAACTTTCCTTGAATTATAGATGACAGCATATATAATGTTTTGAGCGCTTGCTGCCAGTATGTTAAAGTTTGCCTTCAAATAAAGCTTCATGCTTCTTTAAAAATCAATTAACTTCTAGAAAGGAGTTTAAGGAGCTGGTAGGTTTATGTGGGAGCTAACCCTTTCAACTAAGGGTCTGTTAATAGGTTTATATATATTCATGCTGGGAGCTTATTCTGTTATGTTAAATGAACTAATCTACTAGCTCTGCAATGCCATGTGAGATTATGAAATTGTGAAGTATGTGGAATAGTTCAGAACTGAATTTAAGAATTATACCTTCTCAGTAGGTTATTTGTTCCCCAGTGCACTCGTTTCTTTAGCTGAGGCAGCTTTTGAGATCACAGTCCAAAAAAGGAAGGCATTTCACATGATTAATACTCAATATTGAGCAATGATGTATTATGTTTCCAATTTGAACAGGCACTTCCTCACTGGTAGAGAATCACCAAAGAGAAAGCTTGTCAAAACCAAGTCATTAAAACAATGCTTAGCCTAGCAACACCAAGCTCATCTTAATACAGGAAAACTACCTTCAGTATAGTTGCCTTCCCTAATAGTAATAATGTAGGACATAGGGCAAGATCATGCAGAAAATCTCAAATGATGTAAATAAAGATCACTGCTAAATTACTGGTGGTGTGAAGTACGTATCTTAGCAGAAAGGAGCTCGACAGTTATGGACTGTGCTGTTGCTGATAAATTACAAAAAGGAACTTTATGCTGCTTTTTCTGAAGTCTTCTTGTTAGCTTTCCACCTTTACATATTGTATGTGTTCAGCCATGAAACTGGTGGGCTGTGTGCAAGAACTGTTTTTTCCTATCACTTTAACCCATTCCTTCTGTGAAATTTAACACTAAGGTTGTTCCTGTAGTGATTCCCAAAAGATTTCTAGTAGTAAGAAAATTGTAATTACAACTACTTTATATTCTAGTCATAACTATGATTCTCAACTGCCCTATGGGTTCCAAAAGTGCTGTGGGGGTTCTTATTCCTTGGTCTTCATTTTGTGGATTTGTGTTGTGTTTTTATATATAATTCTGGGAAGACCAGGTAAACAACACTGTTATCCAAATATGTGTTTTTCAGGCAGAAGCTGAGGAGATGCAAGACCATACGTTCCCAGATTAGGTCCTGTGTGATATATTTCTGAAGAAATTGCCATGCCATCAGGATAGTCACAGGTCAGATGGAGGGGCAGGAGGAGGTGTGACTGAAAGTTGTGTATTAACTTAACTCGCCTTAATTCAAGAAGGTGTTTGTGGAAGCTTTGTTACCCACAGATAGATGTTGTTTCTGTAGTCAAGTTCATAAATTCTGAATTACTCTGCCCTTCATAAATGGAACTCTGAGGCTTTCTTACAAATAATAGTTGTCTTAAAGCAATTACAGCAGAGAGCTTAATTTTTACTGCATATGATTCATAAATCATATCTTTTTTATGAGGGGAGGGGAGTTTTTGAAGTGTTTAAGAACTTGAATAGTTGGAATATGGACGCTCACATTTTTAATCACACATAAAAGTAATTGCATCCTGTGACATCTGTCATGATGTTAGCAAGTAATGCTTTATATCGCCTTGTTTACCTTAGTGTCGTGGCTTGACTTGTCTAGTAATAAATAAATCTGTAGTTTTGGCAGTGTGACTTATGAATGAGGATAGCATTGCTACTGGTTGGATTGAATTTGTAAGCAATTCAAACACAGAATGGATAGATGTAGCAAGTTGCTGATGGGTTAAAAACAGGGTTGTAATTCTAGCACTTAGAATAAACAGTATGTCTATGTATGTTTTGATGTTCTAGCTAGCCCTGGTGTTCAAAACAAACTGATGTCAGAGCCCAGGAAGTCAGATATTTTGTTAACTCTTTTGGCTTGTGCAGAAGGTTCCCTTTTCTGTTTTCTTTTGTTTGTATTTTTATGCAGGAGAAGAGTTCAAATCCTTGAGATTTGTTTGTTAAACTGAATGTTCACTATTTCTCTTTAAATTAGCTATTTCAGATGGAAGGTTAAATGCAGCTTTTCACGCTTGCATCTGTAACATCACAGAATGAAATATGTTCTTTAAAAATCATAACAGTAAACCAGGCCTTAGTTTGGCAAGTTTGTAAGCTATATCCTGTGCTTGAGCAGGGAGGTAGTTCCTAGCTATCCTGTAGTAGGAAGCAGTTATCACTGGCTTATTTCAAATAACTCAAACTTTTTGGTGGAAACGGCCCTCGTATCTTAATGCAAGCTGTGGCTGTTACTAACAAACTGTAGTATGAGAAGACAGAATACTTGTCTCCTCTCTTCTGTAAGAAGCTTGGTAAAGGGTGGTTCAGAAACTGAGTGCAGTCATACAAAAAACAGGTCTTTTAGCAGGATAAATGTATCTTGATCTCGACTTCTTTCTAATACACATACCATTGCTCGTTATTGTAAGCTTATGCCTGGTGTTTTGTTGCCACTGTTCCCTGTCTGTTGTCTCCTTTATTATATGTTCAGTCTGGAATTTAGGCCTTGCTGAAATCAACAGGAAAACTTGGTCAGGTTTCAGGTCAGCAATGTGCCCTGGTAGTGATAAAAGCTAACTGTATTGGGCTGTATCAACAGGAGTGTAGCCAGTAGATGAAGTGAAGTGATTATTCCTTTCAGCTTGGCTCTTGTTAGGCTGCATCTGGAGCACAATGCCTGGTTTTTGGTCCTTCAGTACAAGAAACGTTGAAAACGCCATGGGAGCTCTTCAGAGGCCAGGCAATAAGAAGAGGGAGAGGTTGAGGGAGCTGGACTGCTTCTTTCTGGGAAAGATATGGCTGAGGGGACACCTATAGGAAGCCCCCCAGTGCCCAGAATAATTTTACAGGAAAGGGCGAGCCAAGTTCTTTGAGATGCATGGCTGAAGAACAAGAGGCAACAAGCATAAATGCAAGTGGGAGGTTCCTACTGGAGATGGGGGAACTACACTGCACTGTAAAAATAAGCATAACAAAGCTGCGAGCTGCTTGGTCTGAATTCAGCATGTGTTGTGGCTTGAGCAGGAGGTTGGATGCTTGAGCAGAGATGTCCTAAGGTCCCTTCCAGTCTGAGTGATTTGAGAGAACTTTAAGTTCTGTGTTGGTGTATATAACTTTCACTAATATTTTTGTATGTGAAAATGTTGCTTATTTCTGGTCTTTGAACATAGTTTAACTCCTGATATGGTCGGATGATTTTCTTCAATTCACAACACTAATTTTGATTTTAATAAATGCTGTCAGAAATCTTTTGTGGCCTCTGAAAGAAATAGATGTTGAAGTGATTAGTTATGTTGTACCCCACTAGCACGTATTATATGATGGAACCTCATTGGAGGAGTGTTTACAGGTTTAATATATTTATCTTTCCCAAAGAATCAAATCTCTGCTACTTGATCTTGAACCTGGGTGCTGTGAGTTGATTTTTCACGTGTTTGTGAATGTATGCCACTATCACTGATACTAACCCCTGGGCAGAGGAAGAAATGTATAATACAGTGAGAGTGAAGTTGGGAAGTGGGAGTATTTAGTTTTAGTTTTCCTTTGCCAAAGGAAAACTGAAGTGAATGTAAATTAGTCCTGTGTAATACCTAACACCCATGTCTTTAGAGACTTTGAAGGATCTACTTTCCTACCTTTTATGAGGAGATCTCAACTTTCCATGAAAACCAGCTACAAACATGGTGTAGGTAGGAATGGTGTAGGCAGAATTAAGTGAATAGTTTAGTCTATTTGTTCTTCACAAAGGCCCCACAATTTGTGGCAGCAAGAATATTTTGAATGTTTTCCTAATCCCTGCATATGCTGTTCATGGGTGAAGGGATGGGCCACTGTTCTGATTTTGTCACGAAATAAAGATGATGTGGATTAGCAAGAAGTGCTTACTAGCTTTCACCTTCAAGCTGGAAAGCTATGTAGCACTCTTCCTTCCTGTTATCTCAAATGCAAGTGTTTTTGTTTGTTTGTTTGTTTGTTTTTACTTCTGATAGTTTTGGGGTTTCTGAACACTCTTCCCATAAATTTTCTCTATCAGTTCAGTAGTTTGTCATAAGCAGTTTTAGCAGAAGAGCTTCTTGAACAATGCTTACTTTTGGTCTCTCGAGGTTTGTCAGAAGCAGGACTATTTTCTAATGTAGTACACTAGCATTAGGTGGTGTGTACCACAGAAAGGTGAGGTTCTAAAAGCAGATAATGTCGTGCAAGTCGGAGAAAAACCATCACCCTGTAAAGAGGTCATGACACTAACTCGATGTAGGATTAATAAGCAGAGCAGGGAGGGGAGAAAGAGGCAGCTAAGGGAAGTAAGGGAAAGGAAAAGCAAAGGCAGGTGTTGTGTAATGGTGAAATGAAGGGAATGAGGCATTCAGAGGAAATTGCCAGCTATAAATTTCCAGGGATGTCTGGGGAATGCACAACAAGCAATCTGTTAATGTCACCAGTGTCACTATAAACAGCTTCAGCCTCTACCTCATTCTTCAGTAAAGGTCCTTTCCCAAACCTATTCAGAAGCTGGTGGGGTAGGATTTCTGCCGAGTTCTTGCCTGACAACTCAATGTCCTTTGTGAAGACTTTCTTCTGAAAGCAGGGAAAGATGTTGGGTGGCCTCGTAGTTCACACTTTCTCATGCAGCTGTCAGCTTAGTTTTATGATTTTCTGTTGGAATGGGACCAGAAAATATGATGGGCTAATTATTGAATGTAGAGAACTTGGTCTGGCCTTACAAGCTTACTTCATCATTCTAGAAATGGCAGAACTAATCCCCACCTAAGCATTCCTCTTCTCATTGAGCATCTGCTGTTGTTTTAATTGTTCTATTTTTTTTTTTCTTTTGGTAGAGATTCTAATGTATGTAGCTTATTCTTCAATTACTTTTGGCTCTTTACCTTCCCAGTCCAAATTTGGCCAAACTAGTTTTGCACTTTAATTTATTCTTGTATGGAAGAAAACAATTCATCTGTCTTGATGAACATCTTGATGTGTGGAAAACAGACTCCACAATCAGTAAGATGTAAAGTAGGTATGTTTATTCAGCGCTGGGCAGCATGGGGGGGCAGTCCCACCAAAGTCGTGCGCACCCCAACGTGGCAACTTGCCTTGGTTATATGCAGTAAAGAGTTAAGTGTGCATGAAGTTTCCCAATGCGCCTATACGTATGCATAACCTATCCCCACTTCGTATTAAAATTAGTTTCAAGAAGTCATTTCCATAAGCTCCTCCCATCCACGTTTGTGCAGTGTCTCCCAGTGGTGGTCGCCAGGGGTCATGGGGATGAAGGCTGATGACTCTTCTTCATCACCACTAGTTGACTTCCTGCCTTTGTGCAGACTCAGCTGCTCCTTGGCTCTTGTCCAAACCACAGGGTCGGCCTCAGCCGGTTCTTGAGACAGGTTCCCTGTTTTTGTCAGGAACCATCCTTTGTGAGGGGCCCCAAGACTTCTTGTTTCAGTTAATTTGCACAGTAGTAAGCAAAGACATTAAGCAACACCTACTAGTTCAATACAACAACCTAGGTATTCGTTAATCAGCATCCTATCTACTAAGATTCTATTAACTCCCTCTCTCAATCCCAGATCAATGATTTCAGAGGGGTTGTAAAAAGAGTATTAACAGCGTTTACAGATAAGATTAAGTTAGAATGTTTTATAAGCTGTAGTAAGAAATAACAAAATCCAAAAACCTTGGAAACAGGGAATTGAACATAACTGAGTAGAGAGGAAAAATACAAACTGATATGTCCTTGAAAAAAAGTGAGAAGTTCAATACAAGGGAAAACTTGGAAGACAGTAATAGCTAAGGGAGCAAATGGGGAGCAGATTAGATGTCTTTGTTCAGTGACTGGGTGACGAAAACGACAATATAACTATGCCATATCTGTGGGGATTGTTTTGAACAGTAGCAAGGGAATGGCCTTCTTAATATAATTTTGATGAGACCACTCATGGAATGTTGTAGGTAGGCTTGAGTATATCTTTATTGGTATGTTGCAAACAGATGGACACAATTTCAGAAAATATATGTTAATTACTTCTTTCTTAGGAAGAAAAGAACAGAGGAATGAAATCAGTAACACGGCTGAGAGAAAAACAGGTGGGAACATACCAATAAACACTATTGATGAAGGTTTTAAGATAAGCATGTAATTTAAATAACTGTAAATAAGGGTTAGTCATTAAACTAAAAAACATTACATTTTTTCACAGTATGTACAGACTCATGAAAAATAGGTTTTGAGATAGAGCCAAATAACACTGGGAAGTATATTACAAGGGAGAAATTCTGCCTCTGCAATCTTTTCAAGCTGTAATGTTTGCGGTGTTTTTGCTGATAATGGAATTCCTTTTCAAGCTACACCTTGCTTGCCATGTTCATGTGAATACCGTTGATGCCCAAAGGTAGGAAGACAAAGGGAAAGAAAAAGAAACTTGTCCCCCTCAACAGCTTGGCTATCCTTCTGTTAGGACACTTTCCTAGCTTTTACATTGGACAGCCTGTGAAATTAAAATGTGTCCCAAGTGACGAACACAGGACTTTAATGCCAAAACATGTATCTTTAGCTTGTTCATTGTGGAAATCAATCAACTAATTACAAATTACATATCTGGGGGTGGGGGGGGGGTAAGAAAGGAGTAGAAAATAGATCACTTCTTAGGGTTTTCTTGGAGATAGGATATTTTAAAAAAATAGGAAACTACAACTTTCTATTTTAAGGCATTAAGTCGGTGCTGAAATAAACTATAATATTCTTCTCAAATTTTTTGAAGACAAAGGTGCAGCTTCCTTAATCTATCAGCTGTAAATGATTAATGTGTGATTAATGTGTAAGTAATTCTGATCCAATTCATTAAAATGTTATATTTTTTCAGGTTTTCATATGGAACTCTTTGATTTAGAGACTTTCTTGTGTGCTTTAATGTATTTTCACTGATCTCTCTTTTTCAGACTATAATAAATTAATATTCAGCCTTTGGCAATCTATACTTTTAAAATACTTTCTTCTTTCATACCTGTGACTAAACTTAGTCTTTGATCCTGTTCCTCTGTGACTTCCCTTTTCTCCTCTAAAGTGAAGAGTTAGACTAAAATTAGGAGTATTCCTGTCCATAGAAAACTTTCGCTTGTGAGAATCCTCCGGACAGGTTTAGTGGAAGAAAACATTCCTGCAAGCTCTAAGCATCTATGAACAATTAAGTGATTTATTATGTAGGGAGGATAGAACCAGAAACTTGTCATCCCAGAATAAAAAGGAAAGAGTAAAATCATCCAACCTCAAAGCAAAAGGGAGCATTGTGGGTCTGAGACTTGACAATTTCCTGATCTACATGAGTAGTAAGTAGAGGGTTTCAGTGGCCCAGTCAGTACACAATTACGTGGTAGACAAGACTCCTCTACTGTCCGTGGTAATATCTAAACACTAGATACATATCTACAAGAAGGAAAAGATGCAAACTTTCAGAAACTTTGGAAATCAAAAGCTCGTCATTAGCTTTGGATTATCTGTGGGCAAGACAAGTTCCTCTTCAAAGAACGAATTAGCAAGAAGCAGATGCTGTGTGAACCTTGTGCTGTGCATGGTTAACAATGCTGTAACAAGACACAATCCTTTTGTGACAGAGGTTACCAGGCTTCTAAGGGTGATGTCAATGGCACCTTCAATGTCAAAACTTTATTTTGCTGCTCCCTGTAAGAAGACATTTTGTCAAAATAACTGCAATCACTTCTCAATGTGATGTGTGTGAAGAAGGTGCTAGGAGGTACCAACGGCGAATTTGTACATGGTTATGACAGTCCTCTTACAACTTCATCTTGCCTTATGGTACTGTGGGAAAGATGGCTGCGTAAGTTTTCTTACCAGGGAATTAGATTTCAATAATTTGGGAAATGCAGGTCTTAAGATATGTCTGCACAGAGAAAATTGGTAATTAGAAGCATGTGTTCTCCTGTAAGTGTTCCAGTGAACTGTCTGGATCAGGATGAAAGCCTAGATTAACACAGTGTGACAATGTTGTACAGATGCAAACCGGGTGTGCCTTTAACCATTTCAACTAGGCTTGTAATGAGGTTAAAAACTTGTGTACTCATAGGATCTTTAGTTTGATTCTTTTTTACTCTACCTATTAAGTAAAATACATACTAGCAGTAGTGTGATTTTTAACTAGGTGTCACCTAACAGAAGTTAGCCTTAAACCTAGAGCTCTGATGTTCCAGATCCTAGATGGAAAAGGATTTGGGATTCTGAATCTTAGTTTCAAGTTTCATGTCAGAATGCAACTTAAATAAATAAATAAATAAATAAAGGTTTGTAGGCCAATGTACATGAAATACATGTACCCTTTTTACCTGTTAATTTTTTCCATTCTTGCTTTGTTTAAAATTGTTAACCTAAAGGTTAGAGGAAATAGGGAGGTAGAAAATCATTTCACATAGTGATTCAGCCAAACAAGTTTGTGGTTATAGCAGAATACTGAAGAACTTAACTGTTTTTTGTTTTCTTGTAAGTGGGTTTTATGAGTTTGATAAAATACTCCATAAAGTCTATGGTTAAAAAACAGAGATGCTACCTGCTCTTGCAGCAGATGTGCATCCCAGTTTAATAATTTCCCTCATGAAAATAACCAGCTTGTAATGTTAATATTTTTAAATATGTTAGATCCTTAAACCTAAAGTGGAGAAGGGCATCTTGGCCATGATATTCAATAGATCACTCAAGTATGATCAATAATCTATCAGCAGGAATCTGTTCTATTTAACATTTACCACTAAGGAGTTTTTTTATCCTTTCCAACTGTGAAATAATACAGAGAAGTAGTCCAGAAGGTTGAATTGTGGAGGAGGTCAACATAGCACCAGAAATAATCTATAATAAAGATTCTTAGCAGAAAACGCACCTTAAGCAACCTTATTTTTGTTACAAAAATTTAAAACGTCATGTAAGCCTGCCTGTCTCTCCTGTCTAGTTCAGAGGCACAACGATGAGCACTCCTTCATTAAGTAGTGTAGCATCACGGCTCTGTATACAAAATCAATTTCTTTACAAATATTTATCACACCTGATTTAACAGAGTGGTATGAGATACATACTGCCCATAGGAGTAGAGAATGAGAAAATTCCCAAGCATAAGTATTTTTTCCATTCTAATTGAGAGTGACTAGGATAACATAAAGCTCTAACAAGTCTCTATCAGCTAGCTGAAGTGGTGTCTACAAGTTTTTAGTGTTTGGGTGATCCTTTCAGCATCTTTTGGAATAGTTGTTCAAGGCCAAACCCTATTTTTACTTGCTTCCTTTTGCACAGGAAGAAGTATAGGAAAAGGAAATCTCCTTATATATATATTGGTGGTTGGCATGCTCTAAAATATAGCTTTAGCTTTTCTAGACGGAGAAATCAACTTTGAAACAAACCAACAGTAGAGGAATTTATGATTTTTTTTTTCAAAAGCCACACATTGTCCTATCTTATTCAGAGCAGGATTTTTCTAACAACCAAATTCTATGAGAGTCTGTTTTTCAAAGTTATGTAATAAAAATAATTGTCAAAACTATTATGATAGTCTAGACTACACACAAAAAGAGAACTCAAGGGAAATCATGGAGATTTTCCCATGGAAATAGAGAATGAAAAGACCAAAATGTTTCATCTATTGTAAATAAGTATTATCTATAACCTTTCAGAATAGTTTAGTTGCTTCTTGAAAGAAAATGGGTAGTGTAAATTGTTCTGGAAGAAAACGTGCTATTGTTAGCCCTGCTCTGTTGGGTTAGTGATAAGAGCTTGGGAAAGCTCTGTGATTTCCTAAGTAGACTAGAAGCAAAGCTTCCCTCCTCTGTAATAGATATGCTAGTCATATCAGATAGTAGTCTGTCAGAAAACACAAACTAAAACATCTAGTTTAGCTGGAATAAATGGTGGTTTCTCGTTTGGAAAATCTGTTCCGTTCAGGATTTCAGAAAAACAAAGACATCTCTTGGGCTGAGACACAGTATGCCTGTACTGGGGGGTCAGGCAATAGCCTTACAAAAGGGGTAGGAGGAAGGCTTTCCTTAATCTTCCCAGCCTGACACTACATTTTCCTCTACCAGTTGATAGCATGTGGAAAATAGTTCATGTAAAAGGGAAAGTTTGTGGAATCAGGTGAGAGCTGAATTTCTGCATTACAGCAGTAATATATGAGCAAAAGACCATTGCAGATGGGTCTCAAGGGCAATAGGATCTTGTTCATATGTGCTAGTATTTGGGTCACAAGCTTGATGAAAGTGGAGAACACAACCCATGGAGTTTGGGAATGGAAGCTGTAAAATGTTACAGTAGCAGGGTCATCCCTTGTGACTTCTGGTAATTAGGTAAAATTTGCTGATTAATGAGGCCATGGTTTCATGTACGCTTTAAGCTAGCACTGAAAACTAACCTGACAAAGTGATTTGTTTTAACCTGGATATGCATCACTGTGGCTGTAATATCACTTTTGCTGAGAGGGACAGGTATGTAGCTAGGAGTAGGTGGGAAGGGAAATAACAGAATTGTGTTTCAGCAGCACTGCATGTTGGTAATGATTTAAACAGTATATAAAAGTAGCTTGAGAATACAAAAAAAAAGGGGGGGGTGGATAAGACAATGAAATGTGTCTTCTTGGAGTGAGAAAAAAGCTTCCCAACTCTCTCTTAACTTTCCCAGACCCTTATTTGCATCTTCTGCTGTACCTGCCTTTTTGGGTTAGGTGAGGATGCTTCCAGGCTGATAGCCATCTGATCAGGTAGTGATGCTTGCTCTCATCCTGAACTAATGGTAAGTCTGAAATGTAATGCGAAATAAGTCCCCTTAAAAGTATACAACTAAAAAATTAACACAAAGTAATTTTAAACACAGAGAGAGGTTTTCAATTAAAGATAAAGTTCAGAAGTCAAAATCCAAACCCTTTGACTTCAGGGGAAGTTGTATGTTTTTTGTACAGTGTAGTCTGATACATTTTAGTTTGGGCAACACTTAACTAAAATTCTTTAAGTGAAAATGGTTAGCAACCTGGATTAATGGCATAAAGATTAAACTATATACGTAAACACTGCTTTTTCTATGGAAGTTATATAATCGATGCAAATAAGGCCACTCTTTGCATAGTCCGCAAGAGGTTACTTGGACAGCTGTGATATCACTGTGGAAAAGCAGTAGGAAATAATACCAGTGGACAGAGTGTAAAACATATCTCAAGGGAAGTGTTTCCAGAAAAGGTAAGGTAAGGTTTCCAGAAAATCAGCTTTCCAGTAGCTGGACAGGGAAGGGTTGGTGGCAGTGGTAGATTCTGGGAGCAGTCCAGTGATCATCAGAAATATGATGATTGTGTCAGAAACGATGCAAATGTAAGGTGATAAGGCAGGCCGGAGGTCAACTCCCAAAGTCCACTGAAGACAAGCACAGCAAGGGCACGGCTGAGCACAGGCCTGCCTACACAGCTTGGGAAAAGGATTGGAGGTTTCCACCAGAGATTAAATGCACAGTGGACTGTGTGTGGGGGTGAGGTCTCTGAGGCTGCTCAGGGTAATTAGAGTGCAAATAGATCTTAATCTTTCTAGGTACATTTTATTAGAGAAATCCCTTTTTGTATAGAGGAAAAAAAATACTTTCCTCTTGGATTAAGCTTTAGCCACTTTCATTTTCATCCCAGCAGAACTCCCTGTTACAAAAAGATCAAACAGTGCCAAATGCTGTTCTCATTAAGAACACCTGAACAGCATATTCTTTGTATAAAGTTTATCCCTGCTTTTAATTGAGGTTAATTGTAGCTTTGCAATAGCTACCCACAAGAGGGAAAAAAGTTTCCATGTCTGAGCTATAATTTGTATTTATAATTTTTATTATGATTGAAGGTATCACCAGTTTTAGTTCAAGGCACAATGTACACACACACACACACACACCAGCCAAAGACAAGTATTATCCCTCAAGTTTACTGAATAGGCCAAAAAATAACGTAGAAGTCTCACAACATTGATACAGAGGGAGAGTTGAGGAGTCTGTGGACTTTGCCTTGCTCTTGTTTGCAGAAGAAATATTTTTGACCTGAAACGGAAGTCAAACGTTAGCTACAAAATGCTGTCACAACATGAAACTGAATGCTTTCTAGGGCTGCCAAATTAGCATATGTCAGAAGATGATAAGGCTCCAAAGAAGCGGGTTTTATTCTGTTTCTTCCTTTTTTTTGTTTGTTTGAGATGCAGATGGGGGAAAACATCTGGAGATTGTAGCCAACATTTATCAATTGAGTTATTTAATTTTGTATTTGTTCTTTGTTTCCAAACAGATTTTCTGTAGTGAATGTTGCTAAAACACTTAGGTATGACATTTTTTCTCCTTCTTTGACAAGAGAAAAACGCTCTAGTTAAATGATACTTTGAAGACTAGTCCCTAATCCAGGGAAGTTAACTTCAGCAACTGTAAAGCTGTCTTTTCTTGCCTCGGAAGATAAAACTGAGGAGCTTGGAAAGCCTTGGGAACTTGCTGCTAACCAATCTGCAAACCCCATATGCCTCCTATTTCTGTCACAGTGTGGAAACAAGGAAAGTCTAAAGTCTTCTCAAAGATCCATACCTATCATCACGTTAACTAGGTTTGTTTTTAAGTATTTTCTTTGTAATGCATTTCATATTTCCTTTGTTAATATAAATACTTTTACTGAAGTTTTGGGAGTATGATGGTTATGTTCTACTAAAAGAAAGCTTTCCACCAAATGTTAATGTGTAGCGTTTTTGTAGTCTGGAGTGGCCTTTTCAACCAGGGTTATAAGGAAATAGCCAGTAACAAGGTTATTTTACCGTTCAGCTGGGATAAATCAGTCTGCTGCAGCATCTTGTGTCTAAAACATGTGACTCTAATTGTCATTATTCTTTTTGTCAGCCAGCAGTTTGTGGTTTCCATCTCAGCAATACTCATTGTCAAAGAGCAATTTCACTTGTTGATCCTCCTTCTGTCTCCTGCTGAGGTAGTCGTTTTGGCCTGTTTCTGATCCAGCATTTTCCTTCTTCTCTAGAAACTGCAGTATTTGAACTTTGAACAAAACTTTTTTCCTGCTTCCCTGTGTCCTTTAAAAATAAAGACAAAAGCCCTTTGCTAGCTTCTGGAGGTTTACCTACAAGCCTACTTTTAGACTCCTACAGAGAATAATTTGTTTCTTTCATGTCTGGCTGCATGTTCACAACTCTCCTGTTGCATTGGATCTAGGAAGCAAGTAGTGTAAATTGGATTGATTCACCAGAAAACAAATTATCAAAAACAAAATTCTCCTTCGGGTCTACCTGTTGAACTGACTCATTGCATAATTTACTGAGAGGTAGGAGGGACAAGCACTACCTGGGGCTCTGTTAGCCTGAAGTTGTACTAGATTAAAGGAAAAAAAAAAGACATTCATACTATTAGCATTATAGTTTAGGAGTTCTTTGCTCAGTGCAAAAAAAGACTCTTGCTTGTATATTCCAGCCCATTACTCATCTGCGTCTTTCTTTTTCGTAATTATTTGATAAATTACTTGCTATTAAAATAATTAAACCATGAATCTTCACATTATTTATAATTTTTCTCATGTTAAGTTTTAATTTGCCCAACAGATATGGGGATAATTTACCCTATGATTGCATAGCATTTAATGTACTCCTGCAGCAAATAACTGCGCTAAGTGGTGCGCCCTGTGAAGTGACATGATGTCACAATATTTCTTTGAAAATATAAAATTAAGTATTATTAAGTCCTATAATTATGTAGCTATAGGTTATCTTTGCAGCTTAGAAAATGGAGTCTGATAGCCTGGTTCTTCTTGCTCTAGTATTCCAATAATTTTATCAAAATTGTATGGGAATGAGTTTTGTGTTCTACAGAATGGGAAAGATGCATTTCCCCTGCCCTGTATTTCAGTGTGAATCACTTCCTTTGTTCTTTTTTCTTTCCAAGAACTAAAGTTTTCCAACACATGTTTATAAAAGTGAAGCAAACAACGGCTATGTTTCAGGAGCTGTATTCTTTTTGAAATACAAACAATCTGTTTTACAGTGTTTTTCTTGTTTAGAAAGATCCACTGCAGAGCCTGATAACCCATGACTGTCATGAATGATTTATGTGGAAGTATGCTTGCAAGTATGCCTGCATATGAACTGATTCAGTTCCAAATATTTAGGTATTTTTGGCATTTAAAACTTTCTGATTCTCTTGTACAGTGGAAGAAAAGTCTGTTTCTCTTGGCTCTGAAATGGTGTGGATTTCAAAGATGTTATTGTATGACTGGCTATAAGTTTATTTAGAATTTTTTGCTTTAGGCATATATTTGGAGCTCTTGATTTTTACCTGTTAAATTCTTATTTTTTTTAAAAGGTTCAATTATTGGCTGTTTCTTTTAGGCCTTTTCCTAGCTCTAAAATAAATGGCTACTTTTTTTCCCCCCAGTTGTCAGTTAAACCTGATCTGTATTGCTTCTACTCTATCCTGCTGAAGTTTTTCGTTTTCTAAGGCACAAGATATTTTGTCAACTGATGTAGGTTTTTCCCAGCATTTGTCATTATAGGAAATCTGTTAGTCACTTTTCAGTCAGTTACCCAGTGAAGTTAAGTTTCTCCAGCTGAAGTGTCTTTTGCACAGCTATCCCATAGTCTTTTCATGTTAGATTCTTTTTTTTTCAGTGTTGAATAAGTTTTTCATATTTAAGAGTATTATCAGTTGTTAAGAATATGCAACAAGCTTAAAATGTAGAATGTACTTGGTAACTATTTTTATTGCATGGTTATTTACTTGGCATCTACATAGTAGAATTCTTGTATTAAGTGTTTTTTGTTTTGTTTTGTTTTGTTTTGTTTTAGAACTAGCTGTTAATTCGTGTAAGTGTCTCTAGTCATTTAAACATTATAGTTTCTTAGTGTTCCTATACATCCCTGTTTATTCTAAAAACAGTGAATCCTCTTTTGAAGGTAATAGGTGATTCTTTGACATTACAATAAATATTGTGATGAATATAGTGAAATAAATGGTTTGTGCCATCTACTGGTCTGAATAGGATCTGCATTTCAGTTCAGACGATTGTTACTGAAGCATACAGCATGAAAAAGTAGGAAACTCACCATAAATAGCGTAATTGTCTTTTCTGTGTTAAGTGCTAACAAACGTTAAAGATGAGCTAACTGAAAGTGCAGACGCTAACCCTTTTCACACCCCTGACCTCTCAGCCTAGAACTTTATCCTAATTTTGATAGAGCCTGGAAGCTTTTGCAGGTAGGTCAGTCCTTTTTCAGCAGAATTTAACTGTCTAAATTGGTGGCGTAGAGTCCTGTGAATATGAATACGTTCTGTCTAAACATGTTAGATGGACTTGTACTTTCTATAACAATTCATAATTACACTATATCCCTTTGTCACCTTTACTTATAAAACAGTATTAAAAAATAAAATAAAAAAATGCTTCCTTATGGATTTTCCCTGTATTTCAATGTTAAGCCTGGAGTAATAAAGCTGCCAGTATGGGGTCAACTTCAGTATAGCAGTTATGTAAGACCTTTTAGCTGAACCGTCTTTGTATCCCATGGCCTAATAATAGGCTATTGTGTTTTCTGTGATTTCTATAAAGCTCAGATTCCATGTTCAATTCTTAATCAATTCAGTATTAATGTTATCACTCATATATTTAATACATTTTGTATACATTCAGATTATCCTGCAGTGAGCTTTGTCTCTTACTGTTGCTTTTTACTTAGTTATCTCAAGGGCATAAACGGTGGATCCACAAATGTTACAGTGTCCCTCTAGTTATGGATGTTCTTTACAAAAGGAGTAAAACCAAGAAAATACTAATGAAAAACACTTGATGCATTCTGAGGAGATTGTATACTTCAGTATTGTGTTCAGGGGTCCAAATACTTCACTTGGTTACATAATCAAGAACTCATTTTCAGCTGAAATGTAGCCTGTGGGATGGACAACTGGCCTAGAAATGAGGAGGCTTTGGGTCTGCTTCTAATAAATCATCCCCCCTCATGTTGCTTCAGTTTTATCTGTCTGTAAGATAGCTATTGGCCTCCTATGAAATCCTGAGATTTGTTGATGAAAAGTACTGTATAAAGAGCTAATATATTTTAAATTGGTTTTGATGCATATTGTAGTTGGTTATCTAAGTCTATAAAATGTGAATTTTAGGGAGGTTCAGTATATTCAAATCCTTTAAGTTTTGGTTAATTTGGAATTACCTAAAAGTGTACGTATATATGTATTAATGGAGATGTTTGTGCAAGTTTCCTGTTACAACCACAGGTACAAAAATTGAATTACAATTTAATGAACTAATTTACTGTATTAAACTTTAAATATTTAAGGAAAAGAAGTATTAATTTCAGAAAGACAGGATTTTATATAAGTGCAAAAAATGCACTAAATGTGATGATAGGAAGATATTATTAAAACTTGCAGCTTTTCAAATTATCTTTCTTGTATTTGCAGGTAGATGCCCAAAATAATTTCCTGTTCTTCTTCATGACTGATTGCTATACCTGGGAAAATAAATCGTAGTAAGTGCACAGTTAACATGAATTTCCATGTGAAAAAAAAAAAAAAAAGTTAATTATTGCACTGTTCATAAGAGCTATAGCTCAGCAATAGCTCATACAGATGGAATACCTAATAGTCTATCAGTCTTGTTTGAAGTCAATTGAGTTCCAACATTCTGTTCCTGCATGGAAGTTTTTAAATTTTCTTTATATATTCTTCCTTCAAAGTCTGCTGGAATTCACTGGGCAGTGGTGGGGTCACTATTACAGTTGGAGGAAAATAGATCAAGTTGTGTCATACAGCCTGAGAGAGGGAAGGGAAGCTCTGCAGCTGCTTTCCCCTCATGGTCGTATTCCAGTTGCAAGCACTCATACTTTCACATGCACATTCACTGGAGGGTCCTTAACACAGGAAAGAGAATGGGATTGAATAAGGTAGAACAGGCTGTACTGATGAGGTGCAGGGCATAACCAGACAAGCATACCAACCAGCAGACTATGTACATGCAACCAGCACTCTTTAATCCCCTTGCCCCTCAATTTTCCCATGCTTCTTCCTCTCCAAATCACCTAGCCCCCTCCCTTTTACTTCCTATAGTTCCTCCCACAAACATCCCATAATAAATCCCGTGTTCCCCTGCATCCCATAATGCCTCCCACACCCCTAGGCAGTAACCCTCCTGAGTCTGAAAGGTGATCTGGAGAGCTGCTCCCATCCAGATGACCTGCTGTGATGGGTTTCACACCTAGACCATTAGTGCTGATGTCTCTGCTGGGACAGTCCTGGGAGGGGCCTGAACCGGGTGGTTTTCAGCTGTAATTCGTGTTCACTGCCTGCCCTTGTGCACCTGAGCCTCCCTGGGTATGCGGAGATGGGCCTTTGAAGGGCTGATGGCTGTGTGATGGGCCTGGGAGTAGCCCAACAGGATATTGGTTGGATTGGTCCTGTTTTTCTGTGCTTTTTTGGGTGTGCTTCTACCACCTAAAATCTCCTTTTAGGAGATTGCCGTGATAACTGAATATAGCTGATTTATTTCTTATAGTGATTATCTGGTCTTTCTCTAGGTAGTACAAATAGATATCGGTTAGATGGGCTCTCACATCTCATTTTTTCATCATCTAAACTGGAAAAAGTTCCTAATTCCTACCTTCCTCCTTACTGTCGCTTTTAATGACTTTAATAATATTACTTTATTTATGTATTTATTTTATGCATAAAATATTATTAATTTGGTTTAGATTCACCACGATGGGAAGAACTAAGACACATTTTGGGCAGGAATCTAATTCTATACAACTTTGTACTGGTGGAATAAAAAAAGTCTGTGCAGCGTTTGAAACTGCTTCTTAGTTTTGAAGCTAACTCTTATATTTATTCGACTAAGTGTGCTTTGTCTGTCACCTGAAATTCAGGAGAAAACTACAAACTTCAAAATTTTGGATCATCTATACAAATATTTTCTTATAGACACTACTGCATCACAGGTATTGAAAAATAGTGTGTTTTTAACAATAGATTTATACAAGTGTTGCTGGTTTGAGTTCCAAATGGTATGCAATGCGATCCAGTTCTGTAGACTTACAAATACCTTCACACTATTCTTGCACGTGTTCACTGGAAGAAAAGACCCTTAACGGGGACCCCTATTTACCACCCACCTAGTTTACAGTTAATTAATTTCAAATATGGAATGCTTTCTCACTAATCAATGATTCTTCTTAAATTACAAGTATGTTTTCTCTGCATTTGTCTGGTTGTCATTGTTGTAATTGGTGAGATGCCCACACAACTTACATGTGCTGTGTGTACATATTTGTAAGGTTCTCTAATGTAGTGTAGACCAGGTTTCCTTTTCACTGAAACGCCTTTGTTCCTCACTTAATGGTTTTGTCAATGCAAAGCACAGCCCTCTTGCATGTGCCCCCAGCCTAGGTGTATTGGTGGCTTTTCTAGTATTAGAGAAAGAGTTGTTAAATCATCCTTTAGGAATTCCGGGAATGAAGACAGTTTATCTTTTGCTGGGTATGTTACTCTGATCCATCTGCCTGGGTGGGCATATCTTTGAAGCTTTGACTAATTTTTTACTTTGAGTTCTGTAATTTCTACACCCTTTCCCACATCCCACCCACACAAAGAAAAAATATACATATATAATTTTGGGAGAACAAAGTGTTTCTCACAAGGAATGAAATGGAGCCACAGTGTAGCCTGCTGACAATGCCACTGCTAGCTTCTTTTCAGTAGTGCCTGGGGTCCTTCCAGTCCAGGGGCACTGCTGAGTTGCACTGTCTGAACACTAAATAGTTGCACAGGTAGGCTGTTTCTAATAAGTCCATCTATTTTTATGGTTTTTGTTTGTTTTGTTTTTTAATGTCTACTTGTTTGCAGCCCTTGTTTTTTGATGGTATCTTCTGTTTGCTTCTTCTTTGCTGTTCACTGGCAGGTTTGTTTTTTTTTTTTTTAAGCAAAATGTTAAGAGTGGTACCTATTTCTAGACAGGCTGCCATTGTGGCAGGTTCCCATTAACTCCAAGAGCAGGTTCCCAAGGACTATCACTGCTGTAAATACATCTGCAGAAAAATTCATGACATATAGCAGCCTTTCTCCTTGCTGAGACAAGAAAAGAAGCAACAACCAATTCCTGACCTAGATTTGTCAGCATGCAGCTTAGTTTATTTCATATTGGGGGGACAGCATGAAGGAGACTAGCATGATGAAGACCAGCAGAAAGCTATGAAGAGCTGAGTACAATGAATCTTAATACCTTCTATCATTCAGTCATGAGGTTAAGACAAGTTAAATAACTTTGGAAGAAGATAGGAGAGTATTGGTGATAATCTAAGAATCATAGAAATTAGTATCAGTGAGGAAAAACATGCTAAAGGCATGGAATCAGCTGTGACTACTAGAGGCAAGCCTTCCTGTCCCACCAAAGAGAAATTTCATTTAGTATTTTTTGTCTTCTTCCATATTGACTGTACAGCCCCACTTCGAGTATCAGTACAGAAAGGTGATCCCAAGCTCCTCCTTGAGCCTTGAATGGCTTCTGCTGCTGCTCATACAGCTAAGTCTTTCATGTACCTGATGTGGCATCCCCCTTCCCTTCCCAGGACAGCAGGGAGTGGGCAGCTGGCTTCTAAAGCCCAGCAAAGTTTGAGTCAGGCTTCGCTCTGCTCCTGTGATTCATAGTCTTGAGCTGGAAGCTAAAAGAAGCCTAGCGCCGGGTAAGGCACTTTGAGAAAGGCTCATTACGTTACAAGGTGAGAGAAAGCAGTAGAGGATGACAGAAATGTCCAGAGCAGCCATCTGTTTCTCTTGCACTGGACTTGAGAGCCAAGCATGGGGCAGGGTATGCATGGTGTAGGCAGCCATGTGGTTCCCGTGGCTCTGCCCCCCTTCGGCTCCTCCTCTGCGGTGGGGCTGGTAGCACGGGTGCAGCTGGCTCCTGGCCCTGGGGGCTGACAGGGTAGGTGGTGGGAGCCGGGTTTTCCACGTAAGAGCAAGTTTGGTGGTAGGACGGACAGAAGAGAGAAGTATGTGCATCCTTCATTACAAATTTGTCACGGAAGATTTGTGCATGGTGGGTACTTAAATCCACACAGCTTCTTCTTCTCTTTGTATTTATTTATTTATTTATTTTTATTTTTTTAAGACATTTTTACTTCTTGCAGTAGAGGGCTCTGCATTTAGGGCCATAATTCACAAGATCAGCACAGGTCCACATGTGCTGATTAGGTAAGAGATTTGACTGAAAAGAGACGTGTTCAGTGTGCTCTGTGGTCATGACAAAACAACTGGCAGAGAGCCTGATTCTCCTTGCTTTATGATAACTGCAAGGCAAACTTCACTGGAAACAAAATCAGTCTCGTGTATTTGTAGCAGGGACAGCGTAGCATATCGTCTCGCTTCCGGATTGCATCTGCTGTTTAAATTCTTTCCCTTACTTTTTGTCTCATCGACTCTCCTCCTCCTTGTCCCCCCAGCTTTAACCTTGCCCAGGGAGCGCGGAGGGCTGCTGGAATGCACATAAACACTGCACAAAGGCAGGGCCGTGCTGCCGAAAGGTCAGGCCAGCCTGGCGGCACACAATGAGGTGCAGTGGAAATTTACAGCCCGTAGCTGGGTTGAGGATCGCTCCTCCTGCAAGAAATGCCCCACTCATTCAGAAATGTGATACTTGCTGGAGAGATTCAGTGTAGAAAAGCCTGTGAGTCCTAGCTGTTTCTCTGGAAAGCGCTGTTGCAAAGGCCCGTTTCCATATTGAGAGGAGGAGAGTTTGGGGTCATCTGTGACACACTTATGATAAGGGAAATTTGTTTTAATCACTCTAATCTAAACCTGCTACTTACAGTGTCAGATTCTGCAATGCTGTTTTACCAGGACTTGTTCCATGTAGATTACCATGGTCTTAAGCATGATAGCTCTGCAGAAAAACGATAGCAAGTGTGACTCAGAGAAAAGCGATCTGCAGAAATCGGAATGCGCTTCACTCGGAATTGAGTTCAAGAGCTGTTGTCTGTTACTGTGTTGTATCAGAGCACGCACACACAGTTATGCAATAATATCTGCTTGTAGCTATTCGGGTTTCAGAGGGATGTGGAGCAGTAACCACTGGTAAATGCTAAAGTGATTTTTTCATTCATCCACAAGAAAGAGCTGTCTATCAAATAACTTAATTTGCTAAGCATAATATGGAATTTATTTATCTTTCCCCTTACACTAGCTGCTTTTAGTAGGGACTCTCTCTATGCTTTTGCATTTATTTTTACATGACATTCTCGTTACTATCAAAAGATCTGGGTGAAGGGTCATGACAACAGTCCAGCTATTTATCACAGTTTTTCTGTAAACAGACCAGTGAATTGTTTGGCCAGCATGAGGTAATAATTCCCCACTGCATTTTGAATGAATGTGCTACAGATACAAACAGGTTTCATTAACTAGTGTGAACCTCCAAAATGGAAAGGAAGTATAGGAAGAAGAACCTCATGATGTTCATGTTACAATTATAGCTGGAGCTGGGGGGGTCATGCAGCATGTGTTGGGTCTGGCTTTTTGGAAAGGATAGATTTCTCCTTCTCATAAACTGAATGTTGTTGCTTATGTTTCAATAGTGCTTGAAGACTGAGCTCTCATTCTGGCAGGTGCTGCCTAGAGTGAAGTGCCCGTGGTAGACATACTATGAAAGTAAGTGCCATTATTTTCCTTGCAACAAAAAGCCTGTAGTTTGAATTTACAAGGCATGGTGTCCTTATTGTTCCCATTTTGAGGAGATGAGGAATGAAGGGTCAGACATATCAAATGACTTAATCAGCATCATGAGGGATTCTGGTAGAATCAGGCTCTGGCCTTTTTTCTTTTAAGCTGCAAGACCCTCTGGTTCCCTGCCAGTCTTCTCTTATTTGGGGTTAGTCACCCACAGCCATGTCCCATGGCTCAGGGACAAAACTGTTGCATGATGTACGCAGAGCCCACGCATCTCCCACTGCGTATGTATGTACCTAACTCACCTCTAGTTCAAGTTCACACAAAATTAACCTGGGAGATAATTTCCAATGATGAAAGACCTGATAGCATAGGGTGAGCATTACCTTTTTATTTAGGTTACTCGGTAGTAAAGAAGGTTTACATTTTTCTATCCTTACTTTTTCTGTAATCTAGCTCCCTTAGAAACACTTGCAAAGTGTTCATGAAATGCAGCCTTTATCACAGTCAATACCAAAGCCATTCCAGTATGTTAAATTCCTTACTGCTAAATATGACTTCCTCTTTGCTAACCTTGTAATGATCGATACAATTCTTTATTAAATATAAAAGATTAACCTACCCCCCTAATCAGTTCTGCATGCTATGGATCTGTCAGTTTATAAAGGCAGTGGAAAGATGAAGTGATCAGGATCTTAGAGATCTTTGGAATCCTGTGAGACCTAAACCAGGAGCAATCTGTTCTGTCATGTAGCTGAAGGTGGTTTGGCTCTTCTCCTTAGATATACACAACGTTACAGACATACTTTATGGTGTGTTTGAATACGTGCATCTGTGTGTAGAAAGTCTTTTATCAGAAAAGATAAGAGGTGGAACAATTCAGAGTTTCAGTGAGGCCACATCAGTTCAGGGTAATTTAAAATAAAGGGCAACCAGTATGGTTATAAGTATACGGAAATTGTATCGCTAACTGGTGACTGAATTCTGATGTTCTGATCCAGTACAGACAATAAAAAATAGCAGCAGTGTAGATCATCACCGTAGATGTAATTTACTGTACTGGTCAGAACACGCTGGTAGCAGACTTTAAAATTAAACCATGTAAGATCTGGGAATGTACTCCACAAATGTCTTGCAAACTACTGGGAAATAGTATTTGTCACCTTCTTGCTAATATTTTGCACGCCACTGCTTTGTGTGAGGCAGTGTTAACAATGAGTCTAGGTAGGTATTACTTGAGTCATGAACGACAACCTTTTGTAATAACTGCAGTGTTTCAAACGTTACTTTGATGCTTTTATACAATGCTTCTGATCCACAGTTTACACAAAGACAGCTTTTTAGGCAGGCTAATTCAGGCTGATTGAAATGTCTACCCACTTTTCTGTGGTAAAGGGAGTAAGAGCAACCAGACTGATGCTCTAGCTGGATCATCAGTCCAGCTCCAAACCTCTACACTAATTATAATGTGTTACCCATGAGATTCTTAACTTTAGGCCTTCATTATGATCTGTTTCATAAAACACCATAGCGATAAGTTCCATAGGTGACCAAATAGAAGACAAGACTGGAAAGTAGCTCTTGTTCTTTGTTTCTGACCATTTGGATGGATTGTGACAGCTTTTCCTCAGCCCTGTTCCCATATCAACGAAGCAGATGAAATTAGTATTCTGAACTGAATCTCTGCCCCTAAACTGGATTTGACTTCAGTAAGTTTCTAGTCAGTCTTTCCAGTGAAGACTGAAATAAATAAGACATTTGATGCTTCATTGTGAAGCCTCAGTACATGCAGGGAAGTATGCTTTCTGAGAAACCCACGGGGCAAAAATATTCCAGGCACAAACGTTGGCATATAGCCCCTCAAAGTTTCCTTGCTGTATGGGGAACCTGAGCAAACAGAGCAGCCAGTTATATCACGTGGAAAGATCATTTTTTATCCAGCAACCAGATGGTTAAATGCAAAGAGAAGAAAATCTCTTCCCTCTCTATCGTTATCTTTTGTGGGCCTTAGATACAGATTACTGTTCAATTTGAAAACCTGGTTCTCAGTTCTGGCAGCACTTAGTAGCATCATCCCAAAATTTTCTGTAGTATTGACTGACTATAGAAAGACACGTCAGCCTCACAGAGTGTAACACTCTAAAGGTGATATTGCAACACGCTTCTTAGATGAATTCACGGCTCTATTAAGACAGGTAAACAGCAGGATGATTGGCTATTTAGAATTACCTTGAGCAAATTCTGAAGGTGTTTGAAGGCAGTCTGTTTCCATTTCTTGAGGGTTTTGTTCAAGCTTTAAGGCAGAGTAAAAGATAAGTAGCATGCAAATGAACATTACCTTTCCAGTTCTGAACAGACCCTTTGCATGCTGCTAGAGATGATTTATGTGACCTCTGTCACAACTGTGTTTCAACGGAGTTTGTTCCCAGTACTAGCCCAGGCTGCTTTCAGAGTAACTTGGATACTATCTGTGTACAGGAGGTTGTTTAGTGTGAGCCTGGCAGAGTGGTAGTGACTTGCAGGGGTTGTTTTGTTTAGCTTTCCTTGAGATTGCAGAAGGTCGTCTCTAGCAGTAACGTTCCCTATTGCAGTTCACTTCATGACACTATGTTTTGACTACGAATTTTACTTAAAATCCATTCCTGGCCAATGAGTGGACATAGGAAAAGAACAACATAAGAGTACCGATTAGGAGGACTATGTGACCTACTTGGGAGAGGTGGAAGTGATCTACCACCAGTTATCTGTTAGAGACTGTAAAAATCATTTTGAATTTGTCTGCATATTCAACCAGTGCTCTGAGAAGAAATCTTGCTTGAGGTTGTAGATTTGTCTCAGTAAAAAAAACTGCATGCATGTGCATGGAAGACTTCAAGGCTGTTAAATTCCTTATCCCCTCCAAAAAAACCACCTTTCACTACTCTTTACTGTATCAGGAGCTGTTAATGTTATGTTTAAATTTCTGAGTACAAAATGAATACCCTACCTCCAGTTGTTTTTAAAACGCACTAACTCCTTTTTGTTCATATATGTGTACTTGGAGTCAGGAAGTTTGAAGACCAATGCAGATTTATTCCTGTGTCCTAACATTTTAGGTTTAGCTTCTTACTTACCATAAGCCTCTGTAGTTCTTTAGGGAATTCTTCACAGCAATGTAAAAGACCCTGAAGTTCAAAGACGTTTCGTAGTGTTTGTGCTTCCTGTAGAAATACAGAATATTAATATGCTGTGCTGCTAGCATACTGGTGGTTTATATTGCAATACAATATGCTGTTTCCTGGTCTTATTGTGATGTCACAGTGTCTTCTGTGATGTTCTAAATGCCCCCAAGCTTAGCAGAGCAGTGACCACAGGGCAGTGAAGGGAAAAGAGCAAGATAGTCAAGTTCTACAGTGATAAACCAACTACAAAAGTTTTATGGAAGAGAGAGTGTCTAAAAATAGCTTAATTAAATCTACATGGAACTAAGGCTGGGTCTGTGAAATAGCAAGCCTGGATTTCCTTTAGGTTAGTGTCTCCTTTTTATCTACCAGTTGAAGCTTTTCTTTCAATTGTATTTATGATACCCACATGTCATGGGATTTGATGGTATAATGTGACATCTTCTAGTAGACCCTAAAATAGTTGAATCCAAGTATTAGCAGACAAGTCTCACATGTGATTTTTTGTTTGTTTTGTTAGAGACACCATAGACTAAATTCTGCTTCTAATTCTGAAGGACACCAAACAGCTACCTGTGGGCTTTCACTGCCCCTGTCTGGCATTCTGGGCTCTCAAGTGTTTTCAGACATTAACATGATATCATTTGAGAAAATGGTTTAATAATCAGGGGGCCTGGTCCCTGCATTTTGAGAGTGGTCTGGTCCACCCATGCCATTTTCTTTTGAGATTACTCATGCTTCTGGCAGGGCTTAGCCTGCCTTTCTCCTGAGCTGACCATAATGCAGGTGCAAGTTAACATTGTCAAGTATTAACTTGGTCTTGTTTTCTGTGTGAAAAGCCAAAGAAAGCCCTAATCTGACTTCACATCTGTGTCTTTATCTAGAACATTTTGCAGTACGAGTTGCAGTTTAAAGGCACAAATTATGAATTGTGGTGTCTTTATGCCGTCATTGACAATGTATCCCATCAGTTTCAAGAGAAAACAGTTCTTACACTGGGGAATTCAGCTGTTGAAGATACATTCACGTGTAGTGAGATCCAAGTAAAATTAAATCCAAAGTGGCAATAGCCCAGGATGAAACTTGATGCTAATTGTACATAAATAGTAGAAGGACTGTCATATGACAGACTATAATCAATAAAACATGCCTGTTGTGACTAATGTGCATGTCAGATGTCTTCACTGGGACAGTGTGTTGGCACTATTGTTTACCTTGCTGTCTCCAGGCTCTGCTGGTGATTTAAGCTTTGTTATGTATTTATTCCTCATGTAGAGTTTATTTCTATTTTTTCCACCAAAACAAAGAACTGGACAGAGCAAATGAATGAAACACTGTTATGCAGATGCTACATGCTGTGTATATAGTTTTGATAAAATTATATGCAGAAGTGTATTCTTTGAAAAAAATTCATATTTTTCCATAAAAGGAAATTTAGGCTCACTTGTTTAATAATTGGTGGTCACTGGAACTCTTTGAAAAACTGAGGTCAGCCTTAGTAGATGTAATTCATGCTTTTTTCTTTGCACAATGTTACACGTCCAAAATTGTTCCAAGGGACAAATGTTTAGTAGACTTTTTTCAATGAGGAACAGTTTGTTGCTTTCTGTGATCACATCAAATACTACCTTATGATTTTGATTTTTTTTTTTGATTTTTTGTGTATCCTAAACTTCTAACTGCAGCTTGTAGTGCTAATATTACAGTTGTGTCTGGTACTGAACATGTAGTTATTTTATTAAATAAACAAAAGAAAACAACCCCCCCCACACAAATACAATAAAAAAGAGAAAAAAAAATCCCAGACCTACATTAAGATTGGGATGGGAGGGGTGGGGATTTGTGTTGGCCCCAGAGGAAATGGTAGAACAAGGGTTAAAAGGAAGGGTATGTTGTTAATGGTTACAGAATGTCATGTGTGATTTCATTTAAATGAAGAGGAGTAACTAGCCCAAAGATGAAGTGCTAAAAAGATGGGGAACAGAGCTGGAGCCATAAAATGTTCTGATAAATATACTTGGTGTTTGTGGGTATGTAAGTGGAAAAGTATGAGTAAATAAAGCCAGTGTAGTCAGATTTTTTTAATAAATACCACATTCCCTTTCATAAGATGTCATACAGAATTTTGTTACACAAGTTACCTACAAACAAAATCTGAATTTACAAATGTAAATTAAGCAACAGAGTTAAACTGGTACCTTATGGAAGAGGATGCAGCTCCAACTTGATAATTCTTCTGGTGATTTCAAAACTTAATTGCAGTTCATTACAACTTTTGATAGCAAATTCCCAGCATGGAAGAGGTCTCTTCAGCTGTCTGTTGCTGTTTATTCACTGGATGGTTTTGTACCCAATGTTTTTTGTTGCTTACAGGTAGTCAGAAAAGCACTTGCTTAGTAGCTTGTACAAAATCAGCCTTGCTGATCAACCTTGCTCTGGTATCCTCTAACATGTTAACCAAAGGTGCTTGGCTTGCCTCACAGTCTTGGGGTAACTAATGTAGGAGCTAGCACAGCATTCTCTCAGAATCTACTGTATTTTTCCTTCTTTTTCCCTGTTCTTGTTTTCCTCTATTTCCTGAGTGCCAGGTGAGGCTTATTTGAAGCACAGCCCCTGAAACCTCTTGTAGCTGTGGTGGCTTTCAGGACTTCACCAAAGGGCACAAATAGGGCTTGAAGAGTACTCTGATTTGGGCCAGGCAAGCATATATCTGTAATTAGAGAATTATATCCGTGAATTATCCAGCTAAATGTCTGGTTATCGAAGAAGAGCTTCTGTTCTCATTTATACCACCATTTATAATTTTCCTCCTGAGTTTTTTTAAGACTGTATTTACACTACCTTTTATTGGATCCAGCTTCCATTTGAAATCATGAAGAGCCAAAAGCAAGAAAATCTCTTAGATGTGGGTAATGCTGCAGTCCCTTTCCTGGTGGAGCATCTCAAAAGTCAATACCCCACATCAGGCTTCATTCATGACTGCTTTTTCTTGCAAATAAAGGATCCCTGAGCTGTATTTCCTCATTTCCCTTCTCTTAACAGTCCATTTTCTTTTGTCACCTTCTCACGTTACTGTCCTGTCATTCTTGCTTGTGATATTTATATAGTTCTCAGATGTAAATGGATTTCTTCTGGACCTTGAATGGTCTGGGAATTGCATTACACTTCAAGGTGACTTTCCCTCTAGTTACAGCTGTGATCTATCTGCTAGCAGGCAGTGAAATGCAAGCTCTAGCCTGTTATTGTCATTTCATGCATTTCTTTCCCTTCAATAAGGAAAAGAATATCCTTGAAATAAATTGTTGTTCTTGGCATAAAATTGCCTGATGGTTTCTGATGAAGTCATCATTGTGATCCACCTGCTTCATCCAAACGGATGAAGGAACCATCAGTGTTTTACCATGGTACTGGTGATGCTCAGCTTTTAGAAAACTTCATCTGGGATTGTCATGGATCTCACCTGGACTCCTGCAATCAAGTCGTAACAGAATTCTAAAAGGGGAATGCAAGTTAAATTAAACATTATAATTTGCCTTTAAAACTTCCCTTTCCATATGACAATACAATCAGAAAGAGGCAATGTTTTGTTACCCATATAAAAGAGGTTTATGCCGGGTTCTTGCCTCATAATATTTTGACTCATTTTTGTGCAGTGTTAGTACATAAATGTGAATTCAACTTGATGTGGTGGTTTGGACAGCTATTTGGTCTTCTCTTTCAGCATTACTAATACTTCACTAGCAAGAAATCTCCTTATAAAGGCTTGGAGGTTCTATTTATTTTGGATAAACATGTAACATTCCACATAGTCTCCCAAAGTGCAGAAAAAAATATTTTTTCTTTAACTGTCATAAGTTGTGAAGGAATTATGACAAGACTCCCCAGATCAGTCTCAATTCATTGCATAAACTTACCTGTGTTGTTGGAGAGGAAGGGTTGGTATCCAAATTAATACATTTATTTTTTTTTAAAGAAAGATTGGTTTACTTTCCAAACTTCAGATAATATATTTAGATTGGTTTAAGTACTGTCTTTGAAAGCTAATCTCAGCGGAGTTGTCCCATTTTACTGTGGCATGTGAGAGATGAGAATCCCTCTGCCAAAGGGAGCCAGCTCTGATAGCGGTACTACTCCATCCAGAAGAGGAGGATTACACAAGTTTCAGATAAACTTGTGTATTCATTTGTCTAGGCCAGTGGTACAGGTGTGCCTATCTGTAGGCAAAGAAGTACCTGTTCTGCATCGGTAAGGAGGAAGAGAAGCATCACACTGCTTCGCATTAGCCGCAAATGCACACATGGCTGGAACTATAGTGACATGAATGCTCTCAGAGCATGCAAGATGTGTGGCCTTCGTTTTACCTTTTGCACATGCTACCTTTCATGGCATGCATTCTCTTGGGTAAAGCAGACCTCATTTCCTTTCTTGCCTATTCCCTGAAAAACTGGAGCACATGCTCCACTAGGTAATTTCAAAGTAGGTTAGGGGGTTTGCCTGGTACTTAGACACTAAAATAATGCTGAGACCTAGGAGGTAAAGAAGTGAGTTTTGAGGCCATTGTGTGATTCCATGTATTTCTTGTGGAATGGATGTGCCTAGTATGATCAGCCAGTCAGATCTTCTTGCTTGAGTAAGTTACCTGGTATAAGCTGGGGATCTGTAGACCAGAGAGAAAACAGGTGGGTAAAATCACTGTGATCTGCGGTAGCACTGTGGTGCTTATGCCACCCAGCTTTAAATGTTGTTGCTTGTTCATGTTGTCCTGTAGTTCATCTATTTCACCATTTCTCTGTTGCTTTACTCAGACTGCGGCATACTTCTGACACAATTGACTGCATCTCAGCCAGGATAAGAAATAAGTATTTACAGATGTTACCAACTAACCCATTCATTCATACAAATCCTGCAGATCCTGGTTCATATTCATACAAATTCTCAGTCACAGTCCTTCCTGAATCCCTCTGCTGATAATAGGGACAATTCTGCTAGCTGTTACCCTGTCAACTCTTTTGCAAGCTATGGGGGAACAAGTGCAGACTGTTTTTTGGACTTGGAAATGGGGTGTTGTGATGAGAACTAGACATCTACACGAGCGATAATGGTACCAGGAAAGAAGGTGTGGTTGGGGTAGGGACATAACTGCAGAGTTTTCACTTATGTCCGAGGCCACATCAATCACTTGAAAATGTCTGCTTTTTGTGGGTTTAAGTTATTTGTTTTGAGTCTTCTCTGGCAATTGGATTATTATAAAAATAGGAAATGTGCCATTATTTTTGTCAAAACAGATGCTGTCTGTTGCTAGCTCTTTGTTTATAGTCAAGCCTGTGGTGAAAGAACAAGTGACTGTGTGTGCACATCAACTCTAAATCCTATTTTAGTTCTTTTCAAATAGCAGGCAAAAGGAAACGAGAATAAAGTTAGTGGAGAGGAAAAAAAATTGACAGAATTGGGTGTCCATTGTACATTTATGTGACTACATTAGCTGCTTAGTGGTTTACCTTTTCTTTGATTTTGAATGTTGGACTGCAAACCTAAAGAGAAGTTCACTTTTGCATTGAGAGCTGGAGCACAGAGCACATGTTTGCGTAGTTTACAGTTCATGTTATGAAATATGTATATAGGTTCATTCCAGGTCTTTTCACTAGTAGTAGATTTTGCATGGCTGAAGGGTTTTTTTTGAGGTAGCAGAAATGTCACTTCTGAGCTGACTGAAAGCACACAGTACTGAATATTTTTTCAGACAGACGGGGACAAACCAAAACAAAAGCATAAGTAGTCACACCCAGTGTTTTATACTCGTGATCCTTATATAAAGGGCATTGCTCTTGAGAATATACTGAGACAGTGCATTGTTCCCCATATCAGCACCTTTTACTGTGACCAGAATTGGATTTTTTATTTTTTTTTACGATTTCCCATTCTTAACTTCTCTTATTCAAACTCACATTAATTTCTTCACACAAGAAGTTGCACTGGTGTCGCAGAAGCTGCGCACATAAATAAGAATATTTGTTTGACCAGTCACTCGGAGGCTGGGGCCTCATGTCACGAGGTATCAAGTTCCTCACTGAGGAGCTCAGCATCCTTCTTTCTTCACCAAAGCAATGACCTTGCAGGACTGGAGGCTGGAGAAGTATTGCTCTGGTTCATGAAAAGCAAGTTCTCTTGCCTGGGTCGTAGCTCACGCTCCCACAGAGCTGCTGTGGCACCTGAGAAGCCTACAGAGTAATTTACACAGCTGCAGAGGTCCCAGAGGGGAGCTGAGGCCTGGCCTGAGCAGCCTGTGTGCATGTTGCAAGGCAGAGCCCTGCTCTCCACAGGTGGCATGCTCATCTGTGCAGCCTTGCGAGGAGGCTCCTTCCCTTGTCCTTCTTTTCTGGCTGGCATGTTTGGAGGAAAGCAACCGTTTTGTGATAAATACTAAGGGGATTTTATGCAACGTGTTTGCATAAGAGTATATTGCTTAGTATATGAAACAATACTGCAATTTAAAATCAGGGGCGTGTATTAAAGTTGTATGTGGTAACTGGGATCTTGGAATGGCTCGTCACGCCCAAAGAGCAAAGATGGACATGCCTGTGCTGTATTTCTGAGCTTAAATCTTTAAATACCCATTGTATGTAACTTTGCAGTGTGCATCACTATGAAAACTCTTTTCTCTCCTGTTTTATTTTGTAGAAACCCCATTACAAGTGTCGGTGGCATTCAGTGGTCATATTTTGACATGTATTTAGGCACAGAAAATCAAAGAAAGATACCTCTGACAGTTTTCAGAAGTGCTTAACATTATTTAGAATACGATGTTTTCCCACATCCAAGCCTTCTCTTCGCTATGCCACATAAAACAACCCCTGCTGAGAGAAAGAGCAGATGGAGTTTCAAGTGCTCTGTACCAGTGACTTGTGTTTGTGTAGATGCGTAGCTGAATTGCACGAAGTTGATAAAACTTGTTCTCTGTTTCAGCTCAGCAGTTTACAGTTTTCTTCCACCGGTCTCTACTATCATGAGGAGGAAGTGTGCAAAGTTTTTAGTTTGAGTACCACTCTCTAGTTCTACTTGTTTCAGCAGGAATGACAAGAAAACTGCTATTTAGATTATGAAGGGGCTCTCAACTTCATTTAAGCTGCCATACAGAGATACTCCCTGCATTTACTTAGTTGCACTTTGAGTGTCAAAATATATTATCTGCAGAAAAAACGGAATTTGTCAGTGATAAATATGAACCTGAGGTCTTGCACTGTTATGTTTAGAATTAAGGGGGGTAAATTAATTCAATGTACAGAAGGATGAAGGATATCTGAAAATGAGCCAATGTGAATGTGGGCTTCTAGGAAGGAGATCGCATCATGAGGCGGAATTTTGGGGAACGATTGAAAACGTATTGGACAGAGCTGAGGCTTGTTGGATTTTGGAAGGAGCTAGATAAGCTGAACTGATGCAGCAAGGCATCTAAGCAAATGTGCAGTATTTAATTATTAGTCTTGGTGGAGATGTGGGGACTCCAAATGCATAATAATGCAAGTACAGCTTAGGATCACACAGAAGCTTTAACTATGATCACAGCAAGAGAAGAACATTTGGACAGCATCCCCGCCTCTGCTCCTCTCTTCTCTGCCAAGTGGTTGCAGAGCCCCAACCTATGTACTGTTTCAGGAAAACAAAAGAAAGAGGTGAGGAAAAACAAAGATTTCAGCTTCTAAAAACAAAGATCAAAGGCTTATTCTGTAAGTGTTCTGTTTTGTACAAACAAACGAACAAAAACCCTGAGTTAGATGTTAATTGAATTTATCTTGCTCCTTCCACATGGCTTGCAGCCAGAGTAGGAGATAGGAATTGCTGCATTAAGAGAGATCCTTTTATATCCTTTTATATATTAAGAGAGTCCTTTTATATCAACAGTACTTACAAAGGACACAACTGTACAAAAATATCGATAACTTGTAATACATTTTCAGATTTCCAATTGTTTTCTAAGTCAACACCAGAATAAATTGGGCAGAGGATCACAGAACTGAAAACATCCCAGTTTGAAAGATGAGGCCTTTCACTAGCTGAGAGCTACCTGTAAACGGCCTGCTTAGTGCTCCCATTAATTTGCGGTTGTGATTTCATGCTCACTGGTTGTGATACTGATTCATGTGCTGTGGTGCAGTAACCTGGACCATCCCTTGGACTGATTCCCCTGGAAAAACAGCAGAAAAACATCACAAGACAGAACTTTGAAGAATTCCAAGAAGCAGGTTTAAATGATTGCTCAGCAATCAGCCCACTGGTAATGTTTTGTTACACGTAAAACATCCTAAGCACCTATTTGCTGCAACGCAAAGGTAGGCTCCGGTTCTGGAAGCTGTTTCTTGTCAATAAAACCTTGCAGGATGGAGGCCCCTTGCAACAGATGTTTGTACAGACTGACAGTCTGTCCATCTGAAATAATTTAAAGGATCTGGGCTTTAAGGCTTAATTGTATTAGTATGGTATAGTAAATCTTTTGTGCAAAGCTGTCACCTTCAGTGGACTGCTGGAGTGCAAATAGATCTGAATGACTACAAAGGCTTAAGGTAACAGCTGCTGTAAAGTTGGGCGATGTCTCACGGAGCGGTGTTTTCAATCTGCTAACCTGACTTGTAACTGAATAGTTCTACTAAAAATCACACTGAGCAAGTACAATAGCTAAAGATTCCCCTGTAATTCCCAGGGAAGCTCCTTAAGTTTCCTGCGTGATTCAGAGGTATGAATGCCACTGAAAGTCACCTCTGAGCTTTCAGAAATCTTAAGTGTTTGTACTACTTAAGCTTTTCAAAAAAAAAAAAGCAAAGAGAGCCTCACTAAAGAACTGCTAGTCTTGATTCTTGGCTAAACACTCTCTGTAATAAACACAAGCAGCAGCTCTGAGATAGCTGGTAACAGTTCCTTTTCATCACGTTGCAGAGTAAATCTAACTTCCTTGGTGTCAATGCAGTGAAACTTCGACATTATTCTGTTGATGACTTTCAGCTGAAACACCAGTTGTTTCTAAAATTGTAGGCACTAAATAAAATAACCTTACCCTAATCTGATCCTGTAGGCTTTTCTATACCACGCTACCCTCTGTGGTTATTGCTGGGGAGCAGTTCTAGTAGAGATAAGCATCTCTTTAAGCTGTGTTTTCTTCCTGCATGAAAACTCTACGTCGAATATTATGCTTCATATTTTAATGTTAAAAAAGAGTAACCTACCTAGTTGTTGTAACTTCAGATGGTCAGCAAACAAACATTTTGCTGTTGACTGAGCAGCAACCGTTGTTGCTGTGCCTTTGCAGAGCAGCAGTTGTGTTAATGATGGCTCAGCACATCTTGCAAACTAACACTTAACTTTCACCTTCTTTGCTTGGAGGAGAAATGCCAGTAATTGTGGTTTGTTGAACCTGCGTGGAAAATTACATTCAGTGCAGCCATTTGGAAAAGATGTGTTTCCCCTGCAAAACAGAACAGATTAAGCAGTTGTAGGTATCCTGGAGGAAAGTAATGCTCTGGAATGATCCCTCTCAGCTCAGAGGAAAGGTTTCAGTTCAAACTCTTTTCTAATGTTTCACCTGCCTGTCTTTTTTGTTTTGTTTTGTTTTGTTTGTTTGTTTTCCCCCAGGTGTCATTGTGGTAACACTTGTTGATTTTTTTTTTGAGCTCTTTGCTGAGATTTGTTAGAAATGTACAAATCCATCAATTTCAGTTTTGCCATGGCATTGCTCACATCTACAGCTATCTGGAATTTGGGTTTGCAGAAATTGGTGCAAACTACTGTTAGGTAAACTTGCGGGGTTGAATCTGTGAGCTTGGACTTGAGTCCTGGATTTAAAAGAATCGTGGCCCTCCATGCATGTCTTTGAAATGAATCTGCATTTTCCAGCTTTCTCAAAAGCCAAGGATATCTAGGATCATTTGGATAAGAGGTGTGAAAGTCACAAATTAGTCATACACTGAAAATGTCACGCAGTAATCTTTTAAGAGATTCTATGTACAGCACTTTCAATATTTACTTTTAGTGGGTCTGAATTCTTAGTAAAATATTTTTCCTTTTATACTAATTTATGTATTTAAAATAGCAAGAAAAACTAAAACCCCAGTAAGTGACTAACAATACAGTACATACAGCATCCTGTTAAAATAATGATTTCAGCAGTGAGTCCAGTGTTAGACACAGAGACATCTTATTTTGTAGGAAGAAAATTTTTGCAAATAATCCTGTGTTATCCTTCCAGTATCTAAAGGGGGCCTATGGGAAAGCTGGGGAGGGGCTCTTTGTCAGGGAGTGTAGTGATACGACGAGGAGTAATGACATTAAACAAAAAGAAAGTAAATTTAGATTAGATATAAGGAAGAAATTCTTTACTCAGAGGGTGGTGAGGCCCTGGCCCAGGCTGCCCATAGGAGCTGTGGCTGCCCCATCCCTGTCAGTGCCCAAGGCCAGGCTGGATGGGGCTGGGGGCAGCCTGGGCTGGGGGCAGGGGGCCCTGCCCATGACAGGGGGCTGGAATTAGATGGGCTTTGAGGTCCCTTCCAGCCCAACCTGTTCTGTGATTCTCTGTTTCTATCTGGAGCGTATTAATTCTGTTTCAGATGTATCGCCTTACTACCTGATGTTCACAGGCTTTCAAATTTAAAAAACTAACACACCCCCCCCCCGTAACTCACTATTTTTTTTTGTTGGTCTCATGAAGGCATGTGCCAGTGAGCTACAGACGTGATCATATTCTCTAGGAAGATAAAAAAGCAGAAAGAAATGGTAAATTAGTCGTTGTAGGTCTGTAAGTGTTCTGCCCAGGTGAAGAAGTGAGGATTAAACCTCAGGAGCAGCCAATGTGCCTTCAAGAGTTACATGAAAAGGTCACATTGAAGTGGCTCATACATAACCAGTATCAGTTCTCCTGGCTTTTACATTCCCTGTCAGTCATAAAGAGGGGGTACACGTGCTGGAAGGAGGTAATTGCTACAGATCAGAACCTCACGTGAAATCAAAAAGCCATAAAAATGCTTTATTGTTGCTTGGCATGAGTTCCGATAATACAAAGTTCTTTTTTATTATTATTATATAACGTAGCCATCTTCTGCAGACTAAACAAAAGTCCTACAAGACAATAGTTCCAGCCTGTGAGCATAGCATGTTTAAATGCTGTGCACAGCCAGAGCTGGCAGGTGAAAAGTAAAGACAGGATTGCTTGTCCAAATAGGAAGACTTAGATTTCTTCTACTTCTTTCCTGTTTAATGCAATCTTTTTGTGTTTTAGCTGCAATAGGATGGCTGATATTTTGCCATATTTTAGAGCCATCTAGCCATTCTTATTTTATGTATACAAACAAACACATTTTTTTCTCTTGCTATCTCATTGGTAGGAATAAAAAAAGACAATTCCCTGGTGGGATCCCAGTGTGCAAGACTGATCATCAGGCAAACTTGAAAAAATAATACTCTTGAAATGTCGCTCATGAAACTTACACAAGTAGCAACATTTTTTGACTTGCTATGTGTAGAGTCAACCCTATGATGACACTGTTGAGACAGATGTGTGCACTTGGGCAGAGATCCATTTTTTTTTTTGATTTCTGGCTTGAAATAACAATTTATCTCTAGGGAGGAATACAGGGCACTTTCTTACATTTGTGTTTTTCCTATTGCCAGTCATCAAGAACTATGCAGTATATTTAGATCAACTGCCACTGTTTTGCAGAGTTACTAATTTTTCAGTGCTCTGCACATTTTATGTCCTATTTTGAGATCCTGTTATTCCTGTTTGAAGTCAATAGGTGCTCTTAGTGCACAAAAAATGCAGTCTTGAATGTTATGCAACTAAATTAAGCTTCCACCTGCCCAGTCCTCCAGGAAACAGCAACACTTGGTGATAGGAAGAGGCCTCGTTATTAAGAGGTAGTTAATTTTACTTTGATGCTTTTCAGTGCATTTGCTAGTATATTATGATCACACAGATGACTTAAGTCGCTTATATAAAAAAAAATACTAACAGTCTTGATACGATATTGTAGCTCAGATTTGATAAAATAGTAAAAGAAATATTACTTATAAAGGCGATGTTTCTTTTGTAAGATTTTAGGACTATGCACAGAAAGTTTTTATATGCAGAGAAAATGTCAACATGCAAGCATAGGTATAGACATATTACTTTCTATATTTGTGCACTAAGGGCAAATTCTGCTGGCTGATGTAGTGCAGGAACTTAGAATGTTCTTGGGTTCTGTTTGCAAAAACTCAAGCACAATATTGTTGACTTTTGTCTTTGCTTTAGACTAAGAAAAAAGAAAATATGCATTGTAATGTTGTTGTTGGGTTATGCTAGTACAATCAAATACATTTGAAAGCATATTCCATGTTATCTGCCTGAGTATTTACCATGCCCTGTGCATAAACAGATATTTTAAGTCAGTGTGGCCTCATTCTAAATTAATTCAGGTTGACAGATGCTGTCATGCTTTCAGTGTGGACAAAGTTCATTGAGATTTTGAAGTTTTAAGTTACTAAATGCTGAAACAACTACTAGTGCAGTATTGACAGTTTTTTAAAGTGAATTAAAAAAATACACCAACCTGGTTTTGCAATCATATATTTCAGTGCAAGATTTTCTCCCAGCCAAAGAGTTGAAATACAAGACCAATAAGAAAAATCTCTCAAAAGGAATTATAAAAGAAAATCATTGTTCCTAGAAATGTAAATGTCAACTGGACTCCATTCTTCCACTTGAATTTCTGCCAAACACATTCAAATGTTTGGCATTTCCTTTCTCTCTTCTGTATGTTTTCTGATTTGGTCAATTGTGGAGTTTCCTGTTTTGTTTTTGTTTGGCTGAAGCAACTAAATCAACCCACAATCAAGGTCATTGTAGAAAACCAAACCTTCAGTAAAATTTGAACAATTTGAACATGACCTCCCCATGTCTGTTCTCTGACCTACTATTTGTTCTTGTGGTGTTTTAGTCTTTTCCAAAGTCTGCATTTTCCCTCATCCTCATGTTTCTTCTCCTTTCCCATCAGCTCCTTGTTTGCTTAGTGGTAGTCTTTTTTTTTTTTTTTCTGATTTCGCTTTTTACCCATTTTTATTCTTTAAAGAGGGTTTTCCTTCTTAACGAGGGTTTTCCCCCCCTCCTTTTCTCCTCTCAGCTGATTTTTCCTGCTTTGTCTCATTCCATCTCTATTCCCTTTTGCCACCCTCTGTCCCTGCACGCCCCCGGCTGCGGCCTTAAGTGCAGGGTGGTCAGGTCTCCAAGTGCCAGTAGCTGGGCATGCCTGGGGAGGGGTTTTGCAAGGGCTCTGAGTATTTCTCCTCCCTCTGACTCCCTCTGACTGCATTTCCTGGGTGTAAGGAGGAGCCTTGAAGTGTCCCAGGGACACCCGGCTCTGGTGAGGTGGAGGGTGAAAAGCTGTGAGGAATAAGAGGGCAATAACTGATGGGGAGGGAGGCTTCCATGTTACTGAATGCATTCCCCTTTCACGCAACAACAGCAGCCTCAGCTCTTTATCTTTTCTTGGGGACTGCAGGGTGGGTTATCAGTGGAGTCCCAGCCCCGTTTCCTGCCTGCAATGCAGCCATCCTTGCCCTGCCAGTGGCTGCAAAACCCCATGGCTGACAGCAATTGGGTCATCTTGTCCACACAGAGAGAGCCCTGTTTCTGCTTGCAGGGAGCAATGCCTATGCCAGTGCAGGATGTATATATTTTCTTAAAGCTACCCTTATCTGAGTAGATTTGTCTTGGCAAAAGACAGACCCTGTTCCTCCAATATGCTTCTGATCCTTGGTAAGTAACCATTCAGAGAAATTCTAGTAAAAACATGTGATTTTCATTCTCCAGTTATCATTGATGTGACTGTTACAGGAATTGCTGTGTGAGAAAAAGAGAAATCAGTTTAGAATTGCTTCAGTTTTTGAAGTTTGAATCTTCACAGATTGATTTTAGATTAAAAAAAAAAAAGTTTTTTATAGCCAGTGAGTTTTCCTGACATTTTTCCATAACTATTGGCTTTGTTGCCATCTCTGCCATTTCACCAAACTGTAATTTACCAAGTCTGTAATGAGGCAGTTGTGTTTATTCTAGGAGTTTACGCAGATCTTTGCTCCCTTCATACTACTCTGGAGGAACCACAGGACGAATCGACCCGTCACATAGTGCCACTGCATAAGCATAGAGACCCTTGGATGTGAGGATGCTGTGAGTTCAGACTGTAGCTGTGCTGCACAATTACTTCTTCTGAAGGTAAAAGGCTCTGTATTACATTTGGTAGTAAGAAAAGCAATGGGGGTAAGGTACATTTCTTAGGTTTGTGTGGTAGAATGCTTGAAAAGTAATAATATATTTCATGTTTCTGTTTTACTGGCATCTGTTTTCCTCTGTTGTTTTCTTCTTTATTCCACAGGACATTCTATGAAAGGCGTAATAATGGGAGGAATGGATGGGTTAGAGTGATTTTACTTGCGCTTGGCCTCTAGCTTTTGCCTGCAGATACACCTCTACTGTTCTTATTGCTTGGCTTCATAGAATCTGAATGCTAGGAGTGATAACCAGTTCATTTTCTTCCTCTGTGGCATTGGGGCTAGTCTTTAAAAATTCTGTTTGCTTCCTTTGTATCACTGGTTAAATCTGAAAGCAAATAGGAGTGTCCTTTCGTGTGGTTTCACAACAGGATGGTTCCAAAAAATCCTTATGTGAATTTAGTTTTGAATATAGGACAGATGAGACAAAATTTTCACTTGAAACTTGAAGAAAATATATTTTTTTTCTATTTAATACTGAAATTTTAAACCCATTTGGTTGTCCACCTGTCAGCTGAGACTCATTTCAAGGGTGAGAAATATAGCTCCATCCTAAAAGTAACTAAGTGTTTATTAAACAGTCTCTTCCTTAATAAGGCTGTAGAGTATCTGAATAGATGTATGAGGGAAGGAATAAAATAATTTAAATAGGTACAGCTCATAAGAAGAAAAGCTAGTAATCGCAAACCATCTCTTCTGGGATTGTATTAAAAAAGGATGAAGAACATGGAGGGGAGGGAGGCAGGGAGTGTAAAAAATATCACAACGTTAAGCAATGTTGTGCAAATTTGGAAGAGAAAAGATGCAGCAAATTACTCAGGAAAAGGCAGGACATTTAAAATGTGGAAGACCTGTCCTTTAGTTGATATTTTGGATCAAATTGGCTGTCCTGGCTAGAGGAAGCACACCTTTGGCCTAGTGCTTCATTTTGCTCCATCCAATAAAAGTTACTTACCCAGCTGCTGAGATCCATGACCTTGAGAGAGCTCATAAAGAAAAAGGCAGTATTCATAATCAGCCTGTCTTCCGTTTCAATTCCTTGAACTCCCACTGGGCAGTTCCCATAGCATTATTATGTACAGCTGTTTGCTCCTGGATGTTGGCATTCCTGGGTCAATATGATCCAGTTTTTGCTTGTGAAGTCTGTACAGAGACAAGAAGTATTTTTTCCGTACACTGATACAGGTTCACACCTCCGCTTAAGCAAAAGTTAGTCTTGTTTGCCTTTATATCGTTGCTTCTGATTGTTATGAGATTGGGCAGACCTGGCCATCTGTGCCAGTGTGATGGTCAGTGGGAAAACCTCATCACACTGACGAGTGTCCTCAGTACTATAATTTGGGACACTTCCAAAAGCAAAAGGAAAAAAATAAAAAGTACCAATCTGTTTTGTTTCCTGCCTTCCTCCAGCTTGGTATGTGCACAAGTAGTACTGAAAAAAAAATAAAATTATTTTTTATTTTTATCACCTTAGCCCTCCTGGGTTCAGTTGTTACGCTTACCAAAATCAGTGCCAAAACATGTCTGAAAGTAAACGATGTGACCGATTTCTTTTTCAGAAAGCCAGTCTGAAAATACTCCGCTTTCCTCACTAAGTGTGTAGTGATGCTGTGTATCTGCTGAAAAGCTCTGGTGTTTTTTGTTGTTTTGTTTTGTATTTTCAGAACTGTTTGGCTGGCAGCCACTTTCCCTGGCTGTGCTAGAAAGACTGATACACTTGCATGGATAAGTGGTCTTTCACTGGTTTTACATTATCTTCCAGATGCAGATGGGAAATTTAAAAAAGCTGATAATGTTTATGGTTACTTGCCTGTTTAGCTAATAACTGAAAGTTTAGTAATAATGCTAATAAATTCAGTCTCCATGCAAAGGGCTAGATTTATTGTCCGTACTCTTCTGTGTGCTCATGCTTTTCTGTAACTGCTGCTGGCACCAAGTTCTCCACACAGCTCCTCCACATACCTTGTGTTGCCCTGGAAAGGCTGTGATAATGTTTAGCCAACATCAGTCACCAAGAGTGAGATTTATTCGAAAAGTTGAGAAAAGGCTGGGAGTCTGGGGCCTGACCTCTATTTGCTTTCGCTATGAAGTTAATTTGGATGCTTCTTGTAGATTTGAGACTGGTGATCTCGCTGCACAACATTTCTATGGGTGATCTCTACATATAGTGCAAAGATTACTGGCCTTTGGGCAAATATGCAAACACACAGTGAAGAGGAAGTGGTCACAGGGTCTGCTTGTTTGGGTGGATCAATCGCTGCTACTGTAGAGAGGTTTGCAAATATAACTACCTGTGTGCATCACCCTTTTTTAAAACAGATTTTAAAATTGCCTTCCATTATGTGCTCTGAAATCTGCTGCTTTTCCCCATTACTGCAATAACAATTGCTTATGGTAAGTGCTGAAAAGTGTATCATTAGTTCTGTTCCTCCTCCATGGGAATTATTTGGCTTTTACCCTCATCAGAGGGATATAAGAACACTGTATTATAATAATAATGGCCTATTTATTCATCTCTAAAATGTAGTCCTCCTTTCTGTTTGGTTTATATTTTAAGGGGGGGAGGTTATTTAGAAAATAAGCAGAGGTTCTAAGGAGAAAATATTTGGTAGCAATATAGCTTAAATGGGTGTTTGTCTACCACAGGTAAAGCAACAGTTGGGAGGGGAAAAGCCTTGTAATGTTTTTGGGTCATTACTAACTGTTTGTTAGGATTTAACATAACATGCTTCTTGCAATAAGAAGCAGTGTGGCCATCAGGTCTAAGGAGGTGATTGTCCCCCTGTACTCGGCTCTGGTGAGGCCGCACCTCGAGTACTGTGTTCAGTTTTGGGCTCCTCACGACAAGAAGGACATTGAGGTGCTCGAGAGAGTCCAGAGAAGGGCAACGAAGCTGGTGAGGGGTCTGGAGAACAAGTCTTACGAGGAGCCGCTGAGGGAGCTGGGGTTGTTCAGCCTGGAGAAGACGAGGCTCAGAGGCGACCTTATCGCACTCTACAGGTACCTTAAAGGAGGCTGTAGCGAGGTGGGGGTTGGTCTATTCTCCCACGTGCCTGGTGACAGGACGAGGGGGAATGGGCTAAAGTTGCACCAGGGGAGGTTTAGGTTGGATGTTAGGAAGAATTTCTTTACTGAAAGGGTTGTTAGGCACTGGAATGGGCTGCCCAGGGAAGTGGTTGAGTCACCGTCCCTGGAGGTCTTTAAAAGACGTTTAGATGTAGCCCTTAGTGACATGGTTTAGTGTAGGACTTGTTAGTGTTAGGGCTGAGGTTGGACTCGGTGATCTTGGAGGTCTCTTCCAACCTAGACAATTCTGTGATTCTGTGATTCTGTGATTTACTCAGAGAAGTATCTGAATTTGGTGGAAATTAGACCAATGATAGTGTCCTGATTTTCATACGCTTGCAGTAATTCTGTATCATCTGGGTGAGGTCTTTATAACATTCTCAACTTTTTGCCTCTAAAGCTGTTGACAAGCATATACATCAGTTCCTTTCTTTGGAGCTAAAAGGTATGCATTCTCTGAGGGCACGTGCAATTTAGGAGTTCATCTGCTTCATAACAAGGATGTGACCAGCAAAGCTGTGTGCACTGTCTTCTGCCTGACACACCTCCTTTTCTCACGCAGCAGATGTGCTGCTGGCTGCTGGCACAGTGTCTCAAGGAAGTGCTTCCTTGGTACACTGCGACATTTATCCCAGAAAGCTGGGTGGCGATGTGAGAATGCAGGCCTTGAGATGTCCATCTTTGGGAGATTTGTTTTTCTCATAAGGATCAGCGTGCGTTGCACTGTCATAATTTTTTTTTAAACTTGGCAAGGATAATGTGAACACTGATGCTTGTTGTAGCTTGCAATATGTATCTTGTCACAAGCAGATGTTGCAGCAGAATAGATAATGGTGTTGGTCTGGCTGCTCTGAGTTGTCAAGCAGCAAATAAGTTATTTAATCTCTGTGCTTTGGAGTACCCCTTTAGTCCCCTGGACCCTCCCTAGCAAGGAAATTTCCTCCCTGCTTACCCACTTTGGCTCCTGGTCCCTGCCTCGTAGCTTGGTGCCTTTGAATCTGGCAGTAGATGCACTGTGTTGAAGTGCCACAAATAACAGATGTTGCTCTGGCTTAGGCTGCATGAATGTTGTCGTTTTGTTTCTAAATAGCATAATAAATAAGGTGTTTGCTGCTTAATTGAGTGCTTGGATAGATAGGCTGGGGGGGGGGGGGGGATCTGTGCAGGCACAGGGACAGCCCCTGCAGCAGCATGTGGCCGTCGGTGGCAGCAGATCAGACCTCTCTTTGCGAGAGCTTATTGCGGGTGGGAGTCACCGCAGCAGACTGAAACCTGGGGCATTCACCTGGCACCGGCATCCTACAGAAGCCACAGCCCGGCAGCTTGTCCATCGTTGAGATTCTCATAGGACTGAGGCAAAGCCCCGGGATCCTGTCCCGTGGCCTCAATGTGTTTTGCACCGCGTTGCTACTGAGAGCAGGTCTGGGGAATCTGCCATCCACACTGTTCTCCCTCCCCGAACAGCAGAGGCAATTTGACAGCACACCCTTTGGTTTTGTGTGCCAATATCCCTTGCGCAAACTTCCTTTGTCTGTGATGCTTGGCAGGCAGTATGATTTATCCTAGTTTAATGTGAGGTATTAAGCCTTTTGTGCAAATCTGACTGCGCCCTTTTGGATAGGACCGATGTTTTGTAAGAAGAAAGGTGACAAAGTAGAGATCATTATAAATGTTGCTGCCCATCCTGCTGTGTTCTAACTAAACACAATCTGCTGAAAGGCTGGATCCCTTTGGAGGGACATCATTCTCCAGTTGTCAACTGAAGCACTTTCTGAAAAACATTTTTTGTTTTAAAGTGCATTTAGATGGTCTTTAAAGAATTTTTAATGGTTGAACTAAAGCTGTGCAGTAGGCACTTCAGAATAGGGGAGTAAAATAGTATTTCTGAAAATCCAACAATAAGGCTACCAATTAGCTTTGTGGACATATATAGGTGCTTTACATCCAGAATTTCAGGGGGTTCCCCTCATTTTGAGCACCTAAATTTGCATGGCTAATCTCTTTTTCATACATGCCACTTCTGATTAAGTGTCCAGAACAAGTAACAGCAATAGATTGTGGAAAACAAACAAAATAGACAAAAAAGCTGGATTAAAAAATGCACACACACCCCAAAACAAACAAACAACAACAAAAAGAGCAAGCTGCTTCTGCAAGTGTTGGCACTAATTGCTTGGAAATAGTAGAAGGAAATTGTGTTGGATCGATAGACTCATCAATTATTTGTAAACAACCATAAGCAGTTGGTGCTGAGGAATCAGAGTATTTTTCTTTTTCTGTTATTTTTAAACACAGCAGAGGCATCTCTGTCTAGCCAGCAAAATAATTTTAAACTTCCACTAGATGTACTAGGGGGGGAAAATTTCACAGGAACCCCTGAGTACTGCTTGTATACTAAAGGTTAGCAGGTTATTTCAATAACGTGTATTAAATTCATATTATGTATTTGTTATGGGAGTTGAAGTAAGTGTGGGGGGTTCTCCTGAAACTGGCCTCTCAGAGGTTCTTGGGATCAGCTCTGCCCATTGGCTGTCTTAATAGCTCAGTAAATGCTAATTGTACAAGCTTTTTGTTTTGCCACAAAATGATCAATCGGGTTCAGTGCCCAAGTGAGCTGCGAAGCAGGCTGGGAACTTCGGGAGAATTGTTTTGCTGATCAGAGGTTACCTGCAGGTTACAGTGAATCTGTTTTTATTGGAAAGCTGCAAACCCCCTCTGCGCTCCTGTGCCTCTGAATGGACCCCCAGCCTCAGCGGGGACATCTGTGAGCGTGAGGGCCGGGTAGAACTGGAGTCCTTGGGAACAAGTTGTCACTTACCATTATCACAACTGGGGTCAGCAAAGTTAAATAAGGAAATGAAAGAGGGAGAAACGCCTGATACTTTAGGCATGCTGGCTGCTAACATTAAGCAGAGCAGCTCTGCAAAAGTGTTTGGTAGTTGGCCTTGCTGGATTTCAGACCAGGCACTGAAAATGTGTTTATTGCCTGAAGTAGGATGTTTTTGGAGAAAGATGAAACCCCTGTACCTGTTGAGGACACTAAACAAGAGTTTTGCTATGATGACTGTAATCGGGCTACGATTTGAATGCATGCCTTCTAGCTCCAAACTTCTGGGCTAGTTGTCGGCTGCATTTACTCCTGTTTTACCTTCTGCAGTCTAGAGATGACAACTTTGGATTTTTGCCTTTGTGCCACCATTAGTAAATACAGACATCTAAAACGCTTTATATCCTGTATAGTAGTTCAACAGAGTATTTAAGCAAAAGGAATTAGAAAATCTTTGAGTTTATATCATTAAAAAACAAATCAACAGTCTAAAACCATTTTTGTTCATGTTGTTTAGCTTGAAAGATGACACTAAGAACTTCCTAGTACTTGATACAGTTCAGGGAAAAAGGTCTAGGAAGACAGATTACATTCTAGAAACTGTGGAAATAATCACGTAACTAGGTTGTTTTTAAAAATTGTTTACAAGCAGGCGGTTCCAAAACTTGCTTCTAAATTGTTAGCTTGCAGCATTATTATACATGATAGTAAAATAAATGGAGCTGATTTGGATTTAGATTTGGTGCTTTATAATAGATGAGCTGCCTGTTGCTAAAACGTTGAAGCAGGAAGGTTTTTTGAGGTCTTGAAAAATAAAACTGTAAGGGAGAAGTTATAAGGAAAATCTGTTAACAGCTAGTACTTGCTGTGCCATTGACACTTGGAAAAAAATATATTTATTTTTGTCTAATGTTTTTATAGCAATTATATTCTGAAGTACTATTCTGTTCTCTGAAAAGGAGGGATGTCAGGTGAGCAGTACGGCCAGCACGAAGGAAACTGGAGGGTGGCACAGAAGGACTTGGTTACATCTCGCTGCAGCAGAGACAGAGAGGTGTCTGGGCAGGATGAGCGGCATGGGGACTTACCAGTCAAGAGAGCATCAGCTGTAGGAGGGGAGGTTTAAGTTGGCTTGTTGAGCTGAGGCTTTGCAGCGCTGGACATAACACATTGCAGGGGTATCTGATCAAAGAGAGCTGATGTGCCAGAAATCCTGTTGGGACTGACCCAGATAGGGTTCCCAGTTTGTGCAGCTGCCACTCATGGAACTCGCATACCCGTCAAGCGGATGGCACTTAGATATGAAATAGATCTTTGTGTTAAGGAGGAGGTTGTATCCCCATCTTGTGTCAAAAGCTCATGTCTGTTTCTGTGCAGAAGAAACCTGTTCCCCAATGCTTCTGTTGCTGAACAGGAAAATCAAACAGATGTGTAAATCTCACTGTAAAGCAGATAAATCTTTAGACTGACTGATTCCAAATAGGTTCAACAGGATCAACCCACTACTGTGTTAATGGGTGGAATTTAATAATATGAAGAAGTCTTGGAAAAGGGAAGCTGCTGTCCAAATAAAACTCTTGTGCATTAGGCAAGGGGAGGAAAAAAAAAATAAGCAGTAACAAACTTCTCATCCAGAAAAGTTATTCCATGAGATTTTTAGGTTATAAACACCAGGAGCTAATTTCTGGGATCCTCACACAATCGAAACGTGTGTGTGCATGTAAGGCTATTTGTCTGATCCCAGCTCCGAATTTATAGCAAATGAAATTGAGATGCATCTTCTGTGAAAGTATTTCCATTACTGAACCTCTGCTGTTCTTAAATTCCCTGCCTCCAACAGGGAATTCTGTGAGAGCAAGACGTGGGTGACAGGGGGAAATGTGGAGAAATGTGTAAGTAAAAGAGCAGAGACACTTTCCAGGCCCCCTTCAGAAAACTTAATTTTGTCTGGTATACTTTGACCTTTTGAAACAAAAACATTTTCTAGTACTCATAGGGTGAAAGGGATTTTGGTTGCCATATCATGAAAGCACAGGGACAATGTTACAAACTTTGGATGCCACTGAAAATTGGTGATAGTTTCCCTTTGGTAAATCCATCAGGGGAAATATCAGCCCCTCGTGCACTATGTCATACTGAATGGCTTGTGGCTTTGCTCCTAGCAAGCTGTCTCTCTTCAGGCAGGGACTAAACCAGTAGTTTTGGCCTTGCAGCACTTGCCTCAGTCAGCAAAGTAACTAAGGCCCTGACTCTGGAAGAAATCAAGATCCTGAATGATCCCTTGAGTCTGGGCCAACTTGTCTGCGATGCAAATTGAGGTTGCTCATCTGATGGGAGTGTGGTAGATTTTGGAGTGAAAATACTGGTTGGCTTACTAAAATGTCTGAACATCCCTCGGAAATGACACTTACAGTTACTAGCTTGGCCAAACTTATTTACAGTAGGCTGTTTGCTATAGAAGTACCCTGAAAAATCTCTCTAAGCACTTTGCAAGTAAATTTTATCTTTGTTGTATCATCAGAAAATGCTGTGTAAGAGAATACTTGCACCTGCTGTATCTCCCATAATTATCCTGAACTCAGCACTGGATTTTGTGTTCCTATTTTTAAAAACCATCTTGCTAAATAGATGTAGAGAATGTTCCCTTTGGAAGAGTGAGTGAACAGCAGTGCAGCGTTAGGGAGGCACTGTGAACTTGGCCTGCCTTATATCAGCTGAGAGAGTGAAACGAGGAAGATAAGAGAACAGAATAAATGAGTATGTTTTACATGCAGGATACTGGTTTGCAAATCTGGCAATGCCAGAGAAAAAACCTTTCATGTATTACAAGGCACCTGAGAGTTGGAAACTTTTTTGTAAGGAATATAGCTCGTCTTCCCTTTATGACAGAGTAGTTAACCGAAGGAAAATAGCATTGGCTTGCAAGCATTTGAAAATGAATGTCTTTACAAAAATAGACAGCAAAACACCAGTATTCTGCATCTTGATTGCTAGGTTTTGGATGTGTTTAACGAAGCTGGCAGCCTTGTGTGAAAAAAGAGCCAAGTAGTTGGTCACAGCTTTGGAGAAGGCAGAGAAAACAAAGAGAAGAAGGATACACAGAGCTCCCATTTGAACACACTGTGGCTAGGCTGAGTTTGCAAACCTTTGGGCCACATCCTACACTTTGTCAGGGTTACGCTCAGCAGAGTTACACTCAGACGGTAACGGTAGGGCTGTGAGAAGTTCCCTGTCCGTTCTTTGCCTGCCTTGTCAGTCCGACAGCCAGCTGGGGACTGCATCGGTCCATGGTTCAATTTAGCACGGGTTTTGCACGGCCAGCAGTGAGAGCACCTGCTGGCTGCCAAAGCAGGAAGGCCGTCAGTAGCAGTGGAGGCTGTGCTGGCTACTTGCAGGAAGATGCTTCATGTTGCAGGGAAATGCCCACTGCAAACCCCTCCAACAGCTACTTTGCAGTAGCTCTATGGTTCAACACAAAGCCTGCAAGCTGTCTGGGCAACAGGATGAGTGTGTTTGAGCAATGAGACAGGGCAAAAAGCTAACTTAGTGCTTTTAAAAATACATTTCCAGTAAGTACAGTAGGGCTTGTCTACGCTTAAATTTGTATGGTTTAATTAAACCGATTGTTTAAAATCCATTAATATCTGAGCGCATTCAGTTTGTGCTGCTTTGTAAGGGTTTAGCATGCCCTGTAAACTACAGAGCTTATTTAATTTAATTGAAGAATTTGCTGTATGTGATTGGTTTAAGAGTCCAAACTGTGAAGCAAGCAACCAGTGTTTCATGTTCTTTTATGCAGTATGTGTAAGTCTTCCATTTTGGTGAGAAGGCTTATTCTCACTTATTCTCTGTCTTGATCCTTGAGGCTTTTTTTTTTTTTTTTTTTATACACATTTGGCCTTTGAGAACCCAGCAAAGACATTAGACTGAAATTCCCAGGAAGAAGGAATTGCTTATGTATGTTTTACTCTATGTAGTTTGTGCACTTATAAGGCAAAGCAATTTACATGTCAGCAATTTCTCCTCCAACATGAGACCGGCTGCAACATTGCAGATATCCGCTGCTGGGTGGCGAAAAGTTGATGATAGCAGAAAGGACACAAACTTACATATATAAAATATATAGTTATATTTATTTAAAAAAAAAAAATAAGGACCAGCTCCATAACCTGAACTTTTTTTAAAGAGAGTGAAGCAATAACAAATCTATATTATACAAAACTCCTCCAAAAGGATATTAACTTAAAAAACAACAACAACAACAAAATTAATGGGAAAGAAATGTAGATTAATGCTAAGATTTAGGAGTGTGAATCCCTATAAGAGAAATGTTTAGACAGAACAAGAAACTTTTAGCTGCAATGAATACTATTGCTTCCTTAAGAACAAATAAAGATAAAGTGAAAAAGAATTTAAGACAGCCCTCATTGTTTATGGATCTTCACGAAGGAGGCATTTGTATATGTAATGCGTGTTTTTGCCTGTTTGTCTTAACACATTCAGGTACCCAATGTTAATTAACAAAGGTACATGGTATTTGGTACTTCAGAGTGGCAGCTGCACCACAGGATATGCTGCACCCAACAGTTGTGCAGTAGAGTAGGTGAAGTGTCCAAGCAGGAGTAGTAGAAATTAACAGCATCTAGGTACACGAGTGACAAGAGCAGAATCATTTTACACAGGTATCAGTGTATAGATGAAGAACATATCTTCATCTTACCTAGATGAATGGGCTAATTTGGCTGAAGTCTATTATTTGCCTTTGCTTGTTATGTTTAATGAGCATTTCAGGAGGGACATAGGAAAGTAGCTGTGACAAATATCTCTCTTTATTTTCCAAAATGATCTAGGGCAAGTTCCAGACCTGGGTTAGTCTGCCACTGCCACCAAAACAAGTATCCCTTTTCTTGTGGTTAAAGAAAATCATGAACAAAGCTACATTGCTGGAGGTGTGAGCATGAAGTGAAGAAGGCGCCTTTCACTGCTTGCAAAAGGGGCTCCACATTTCTCTTCCACACAAGGTAACTCTGTACCCAGGCGGTCTCGGTACACGCAGGACTTGGAGCAGACCTCAGCCTAGATCCTGGAATGCAGAAAACAGCTGTTTTGCCTATAAATAAACCAAGAGGCTCTTCTCATATGAGGCCTTTTTTTTTTTTTTTTTTTTTAACAGATATGCCGTAGAAATGAAGTGTCACTTTAACTGTTGGTGTTTGAAGTTGAGTATGTGGTAGTAGCAGGATTCACATTCTAATCTGTGAAAGTCACTGTGATCAGGTTTCAGCCTTATCGCCTTGGTATCATATTTCAGTGAAACCACTTGTACTGCAAGAGTTAAAGCTGTCAGCCTTTCTGTTTCCAGTCTCCAGAGTGCCAGAGGTTTATATTTTGGGTAGAGCACAGAACTCCACTGGATTTAGTAGAAAACATCTCCATGCACCAGTGATTGTTTTGTTTGTTTGTTTAAATCACATACTAAATTATGCAAAATATTTTAAGCATTTGACAAAGATTTTTACTTGTGGGAGAGGAAGCCTGCTTGATCTCCTGGACTCCTGTTTTGTTTTTCTGTTTTTTTTCTTTTTTTTTGGTTGAATCTGCAGAGCAGCAGCAGTAGGAATGACACTGGCCTTGGCAGTGGGCTTAGACCCTGGTGACAGCTTCTCAAAGCGGCCAGCTGGCTCAGCTGCTTCTGTTCAGCCCTGGGCCACTCTCATCTACTGGCCCTAGGTAACTGTGGCAGAGGTGGTAACAATTAAGTGATGGGAATGCCTTACACTATGGGCCACTGTGGCACTAAATGGGGAAAACTTGTTGGGCATCTGATCAGCCCCCAGAAGTTCTAACACCTGTTCAATGGGCACAAATCGAGTAGTTTTATTAGCCCCCAATTAAAGGGCTTCCACTTGCCATTGCACTCAGCTCCAATCACTTATTATTGGACACGTACCAGCCCACATTTGGCTATAGTCACGCTAGTGGAAAACTAGCAGTTTTCCTCATGTCAGAACAAAAGCTCTCAGTTGCAAGGATGATTTTCCTTTACGAAGTCTAGTTTTTGTACCAGCCTTGCTGAATCTCAGCAAGCTGGGACAAGAGCAGAGCCAGCAAACTTACTGACAGTGTTCGATCTGCCCAGTATGAGAACAGCCCAAGCCTCCCTTTCCCCAGCAGCGTGGAGCAGTTTCCACAGCCCTGGGCTTGCAGCGACTGCTGTTGGAGAGAGATGGGCAGCAGCCAGATCCCAGCAGAATGATCTTCCTTAAACACTTCTGGTTGCTTTTTAAGGGGCTGGCTAGGGGCCACCGTTTGAGTTTGTCATCTCTGATTGCTTGGGCTGGAGGGAGGGCAGAAGCTTTTAACCCTGATCCTTTCTGTCTGTCCCTTTTCCTGAATGGCAGCTGGAGCAATTGGAGATTAAAGAGAGAGCAGCTTCTTTTAAAGGAACCTGTTACCCAGTTTTGGAGGTGAACCACATCTCCTTTCTTGAAAGGAGCTCTGTTACCTGTTCAATCTTTCTCTCTCTGCCATCAGCTTGAAGTGTAAATGCCCTAGCTTCTGAACAGGACTGTCAGTCCCAAAAATAAAAGGGAAAACCATTGAATTATGTTTAGCAGGCCGTGGCATCCTTGTATTTGCTTTGTGGTTTATGAGATTTGGCATTCGCTTGGAAAAAAATTTGGGACTGCAATCCAGCTCTTCCTTCTCAGGAAAAAAAAAAGGAAGAAAGAAAAAACCTGAAGCCCAGGTTGGTATCCTCTCCCAGTTAGGTAACTGGAGAAGCTGGGAACTTGAGTCCCCACTTGATGGCTTTTTTTTCCTCTCTCTCTCTTTAAATTAAAACCAAACAAAACTATCCAAAATCCAGTAACATAACCTTAGTGGCTGTTCAGCTAACAAAGGTTGGCAGTGACAGTCATGCAGCAAGCGCTGTAGGAAGCAGCCCCTCCTGTTGCCTCTGAGGCTGGAGCCAGCAGGCACGTCCGAGTCCCATGCCATACAGGCAGCCTTAGCTAGGTTTTAGGTTTGAATTTTAATACCTTGAAAAGATTTCTTTCAGCTTTTTTCTCGGCTTAGTCAATCAAGTAGTTTTCAGAAAGCATATTACATGCTAGCAGCCCTATTTTTAGGGGCATGATTTCTATTTGTTAATGAAATATTTAGCCCATTATTTCTCTAACAAAAGAACATGCACACACACCCATTCTCTGATATGCCCCCTCTGTCAGAAACATTAATAAAAGTACTCTTCTAATTGCAGCTCTTCTGCATTGGCTAAAAGGGTTTTTCAAATAGTAATCTCCTTCCAAGAGGGAGAGAAAAAAATGGGCCAAATTTCTCGCAGCCCATTTTGCCATGGGGGGGAATTGCTCAGTGTCCTACAGCTGGGTCCAGCCAGACCTCTCTCCGAGACAAGTTCCCTGAGCAGACCCTCTGCTGAGGCCAGCAGCTGCTGCCTTTCTTGTTTGTTATTGAGAGGATATTAAATGTTCTCCTGCTGGTCCCTGAGCAGAATGTATGCGTAGCCAAACAGTAACTGAGGATGGTAGCTGAGGGGGTGAATGGATGCTCTATTAATAAGGGTAATAGGCATCTGCAGGCCTCTGGGGAAACTTGCCAAAACCTTTTTCTAGTAACCGTGGAGATTATCTGGAAATCAATAATAAAGGCGGTAACCAGGGGAAGGAAAAATACATCTTCAAGGGATGTCAAATTCTGTAAGTGCTCTATGAGAGCAATCATGGTAGGATTTAGTGTAATTGTAAAGCAAATCAGATTGAGGAAAATTGTTTTCAAAGGGACCCTTAGCTGACAACAAGGACCATATGTTCCTTCTTATCTTTACAGAAATATCCTACTTTTTAGTGTATTAACCTATGTGAGTAGTTGTCACAGTCTTGATTTTTAGCATCAACAAATTTTTTATGTAGTAAAAAGAATAAATGACTCTGAGTACACTTTATCAATCTTTGTGATTTTAACTGTATTTCACCTATGCTAGTCTGTAGTGTGTGTCGTTTTATTAATCTGTAGCATACAGCAACATTGGGATAAATTTCCTGAAGTCAATGGAACTCTATCCTTTAATGCCAGAAGTGATTTTGGCTCATCATCTGTTGCTCTGTGTTCTTCCTAGCAGATGGTCTGTAGTAATGATGTAATCTCTTCTCATGACACTTCAAAATGCTAGGATGGTTTGTGTGTTTAACACTTTATCCTTCCAGAAAAGCGTTAATTGCTATTAATACTGAAATCTTATTTTGTCTGCGGTGCTGTTCAAATCAGGAATATCAGCTGTTGAACAGAGTTGTTTAACTATGTAATTTAACACTGTATGTGAAAAAGAAATCAACACTTCTGAAGTACTGCTCAGATTCTGTTTCACTTCTAGGGGCAGGATTTTTACTGACTTTTTGTTGTGTCTAGGAACACTGGCCTTGAGGCTCCCATGTGCTTAGATACAAAGCATGAAAAATATAGGAAATCTTTCTACATCCTAGACATTTAGCTAGTGACCTAAAAGGCGTGTAGGTGGCCTAGTGAATGTCTGCTTCCATAGAGCCAGTGGGAGCATTGGCCCCAGAGCTGCTTTGTAAAAAGTTGGACTTTTTGTTTTGAGTGTGGTAGGTGTCTGCATACTGTCAAAAATCTGCCAGTTGATCTCACTTGTAAGGGACAGAGTGTTCTGTTAAGCTTTTTCTTTTGTTTTATTCCTGACCTTGTTCTTAAGCTGTTGTGTGATATAGGGCAACTCAAGATCAGGTCTAAAAAAGAAATAAGCAATTGGAAGTTTGAATACAAGCTGCCATCTTCTAGCTCTGGAGACTTCCCAGACTCGTGCCATTAGCACTCTCTCCTTCCTTTTTCTTTTTCCTCCCTCTCTAAGTAGATCTAATCTAAGACAAATGTCTGGTTAGCAGAGAACGGGTCTTTTACACATCCGTGTCACATTTTATCTCATTTTTCCCTTTTTTTTTTCCCCTTCCTATCTTTGTTTTAAAAAAGTGTTTATTTTTAAACTGTATGTCTTTAGGACTAGGTTAACAGATCCACAGTTGTCCGAATCATGTTTTCCTTCACTTCTTAAATACAGATGTGTTATTTGCAGCTATCTTTGCAGTTATCTTATCGCATGATATTATCCACCAATTATTTTCAGTGTTTACTCCTGGATCTGCCACTTCAAAAGGCAGTTCTTCCTAGAAATCTGGGATGGAGATTGCTTAGCACTTCTCATTTAAAAGCATTGAGATTTTTAGGTTTTGCTCCTCCTCTGGAAGTGGTGATTTTTGCATGTATTCTCACTCTCCTGAAACATTCTGAACTTTGTCCCACTTGCCACCATTTTTAATGAAGAAAGTCGTGTTATTTCAAGGTCATATCTTAATTTTGAAACTTGTTTATCTTATCTTTATTTTCATTGTTTATCTTTGATCTCCACCTTTCCTTATTACCCCCTGGTTTCAATTCTACTTTCCCTGAGTTGGTTTATTAAAAGCGTGGAGAACTTGTTTCTATCTTTTTTTTTAGTGTGCTTTGTAAGATCTAATTCAACTTTACTATTGAAAAGTCTTTTATTATTGCACTTCATTATCACTTTAAAAAGTAAGTGGTCAGTGTATCTTTTTGCCTCCTGAATACCTAATATTTATTGCTTTCAACATGGCAATTTGTTCAGACTTTCCTACACTTTTATCCTCTTCTTGATGATAAAAGCTTGAGATGGTTGGATGTTTACATTCAAGGAAATTCCAAGCTTGCTACTTCTGATTGGAGAAATTCTGTCTTGTAAACGTTAGGTGCTTTGATTTCCTTCTTGACTGTAGAACTGTAAGCGATGCATCCTGCATTTTGTCTGTTCAGACTCCTGTAACTTTACGTTTAAACACCTACATTGTACATAGGTCTTTGAAGCCAGACAACTGGACAGAAATTTACTAATGCAGTTTTACAAGCATAGAAGTGTACCTAGAAGAGTTTGATATAAGATGCTGCTGACCTAAAGGACCTTTTTTTTATATCCTAAAAGAAGCCTTAAAAATGTGTATTTGTCTACTGAGAGCGATATTGCAATAAGGAGACCTGCGGATATGTTTTGAATCTGAATTTTGGTATTTACCTAATATCAGAAGTTTTAATAAAATGCTATTAATTGTTGATTAATAATTGTTAATGATAATGATAATTGTTATGATATAATGATATAATATAAAATATAAAAATATAATAGATATATTAGAAATAAAAGATATAATATAAAAATATGATATAATGATAATGATAATTGTTGTTGTATAAGTTGATTAAGAGGTACTGTTCCTAATTCCTTTTCTTTTTTCCTGGAATTAGTTATACTGCAGGGAGTATTTATACATTTTTTCCTGTCTGAATCAGAAGGAAAGAAACGGTGTTTGGAATAATAGATAAGTCTATTAAAATACATTATACTCTGCCTGTAAGGCTTATTTGTAATAAGAATGTAGCCATTTCTGTCTTAATTGCTTACTTAAAAACTCTTGGGAACTATTTTTATACTAATGCACTTCCCACCATGGCTTCAGGCTTAGTGGTCATGAGGTTCTTCTGTTGTGTAAATACAATTAATCATGATAATTTTGTCATATGCAAACCTTTCCCATGCAGCAATGATAATTTGGGTTAAGATTCCAGAAACATCAGTTCATTTGGCACCTTTTCTGGACACAAGTGAACAGGAGCCCACTGCTGCTCAGGCAGCTGGCAGGAGCAGTCCCACAGAAATACAAGACCTTTTGAGCTATCTTATTTAAGGAGGCACAACGTGGATGATGAACCGCTGAAGGCTGTGCAAAACACTCTCTTTCCTCTGCTGAAGTGCTCCTTTCCTTGTGCTAGCTAATATTATTCCTACAGTGCTTACTTGAAAAGTAAGGTATTTTTTACTACTCCGCTTCAGCATTTTCAGGTCTAAAAAATGGCTGCTTCCCTTGTGTGTTAATCCTAACACTTCTTTTGCAAGCATTACTGCTGTCATTGCTTTTTTTTAATATGGGTGACCCTATAACACAAACCATTGGAAGGGACGTGAAAATTGTCACACATTTTTGTTCTGCATTTCTGAAGCAATGTTGAACAGTCTTTGTCAGAATCAAAACTTACAAGCATTTTTTTTTATTTTTTCGGCTCCTCAGGAAACTGCTTGTTGTCACTTCTTTCATGTATGAAGTTATGTCTGTAAAGTGAGATGGACCAGAAAATCAAACTATGAAGACATCCCCAATGCAAGATAGTGCTTAGCAGGTATAATACAGATGGTTTTTTTCATATTTCTGGCAACGTTTTGTGCAGTAGATTGTGAAAACCCATATAAATGTGGTAGATAGGTGAACTCACCTGGAAAAGCCACTTAAATTCTATACAATCTTTTTTTTTTTTGTTAATTTTCTTATAGAGGAGTAGGTCTAAAGGAATAGGTTTAAATGAGGACTCCTCCCTACCTCCTCTGACTCTTACTGTTTTTATGTCTAATTGTGCTATATCTAATTGTGAAATATCACAAGTGAGAAGTGAATTGGGTATGCATTTCTTGCGCTTATAAATATGTAGGTAGTATGAAAACACATGATGTAGTTTCCTTCTGGGTCTGCAAAACAAAAGCTTTAGAGCATCTGCATTGATAGAAAACTGATGGAGCTTTCACATGATGCCATGTATTTCCTTGTATTATGTGTGGACAGCTGCAAAGATGGCAAAAATCGAAGCCATTCTTACCTTGTTCCATGGGAAGTTACAAGTAGAACCAATGTTCACTCCCAGGGGTGATAATTACTCAGAAATCCTCTACTGTAGAGGAGTCTGATATTTATGATACATCTACTTGCTCTGTGTTGACATAAAAATTGATAGAACCACTAGCAAGGTATAACAGTGTGCTGGTAGAACACATTGCATCCTTCTTTTTTTTCTATAGCTTTGCCATATAGGTTTGCCATTTAAAGCTATGGAGAGGAGTGAAAGGTTATTGTAATCACAGTGTAGAACCAGGCATAATGTGCTATCCTCCTGTATGCTGCAAGAAATGCAACTAGACTGAGGATGGAAACTGGAAGTAACATCAGGTATTCCTGTTGGTTAAAACCCTTCAATGATGATTCATGGTGTGTTGCAAAGCACTGATGCAACACTATGGTATTACTCTAGTGACTCCTTTGATTCTGATAACCCCATAACAGCATGTGTGGAAATAACAGTAGTCCAGTGTTTATTTAGGTTAAATGCATCATGGTTTTGTGGCAGATGTGAAGCTTTCTGGACAAAACTTGCTGTCTAATGTGTAATATTTTTATAGTGTCATTTGGTCTTTATGGTGTGACCAGTTCTAGAGAGGTTGCTTTCGTGAGTTTGTTTTAATTTGTAATGAAAGTTATTTACAAAGTATTTTACTGACTTCACCAATAGAAAATTACCTCTGCAGAAAGTATACATTAAGGGAACATGAGAGGTGAATTGGATTTCATTATTATTACTCTGCTGAAAATCTTTATTGATCTTCTACTATTTGTTTTAATTGAAGCAAACTATGCACTTTCTGATCATAGGAATCCCAGGAAAAAGAAATTTACTTGAAAATCCAAATGAGAGAAAGGTAAAACCAGAGTTTTTGCTATTAGACTGATTGTAATCAAACTGTGGTTGGTAAATACTCTGTTTTTCTGAATAATAACAAGCAGAGATGGGCACTGATGTTCTTCTTGTGCTACATTTGAGGAATGTGATTCTGTTCATTTAAAATGCTGTTGCTGACTTCTGCTGGTACAAGCTGAGATTCATAGAAGCTTTGTAAGACTAAGGTAAGGTGAGGATGTTAGTCATCAAAAACAATGCTGTATAAAAATTCAACTTCTTAATTCTGCTTGTGCTACATTTTATATTTCGCTTCTGTGGGCCTTCTTAATCTGTTGTAAAAATCTTAATGTTCCCCTCATAATCTTCAAAAATAAGAGTTATTTTTCCCCTTTGCTTTTATACCGGTCATGTGTTGATGTAGAAAGGTGCTGATTTTTCTGAAAACAAGAACAATTGGTGAGGGACTGGAGAAGAGAAGGGAGAAGGAAGGAGGGAGGCCTGTACTTTGAACTTTGTTTTCTCTTACAGACCAGTTTCAGGAGACCTTTGGCCCCATTCTCTAATGCTTTGGGCATTAGATAGGCATTTGTGCTTATGTGGCTGTATGTAATGTCCAGTCATAATAGAGGTATTTTAAACATTTGGGTTACCTAGAGGGGGAATTCACCCCTCTTGTGGGCTTTTTTTTTTTTTTTTTTTTTCCCCCAGTTAAACTATAGTGTAGTATCTCAAGAATTCAGAAAGGATGCTTACAGTGCTACAGTGCAGAGATCATGTCAAGGGCATGATGAAATGAGTACAGTTGCATCCACACCCATTCCTGGGAAGCACAGTTCTTCTTGGGTGAACAGATGTTAGCAGAAGGTAAGGAAGGTTGGAGAGAAGTTTTCAAACGCATGTAGGTGATTGCAGACTACAAGCCTTCTACTTGCCCCTCTTTCCCTGCCTACTTATGTTCCGGATCAAACCACAGATTTGGTGTATAGATTTGTGAATGCCATGCAGTTTCCATGTCTGTTTCCCTATCTGTAAACGGAAAAATATTGTTTTTCTCTGTTATTGTGTACACGCTTCTTTAGAGGTACAGCTTTACTACCTAGGTGAATACCTGTATAAATCACTATTTATAAGTTTTAATTGTTTTTGTTGTCTAAAACTGGAGCTACAAAGGCAGTTAAACACATTCAGCTATTATTTAACTCTGCAGCTTTGTTTCTTTAGATATACCACCATTGATTTGAATGATTCTTTTCTGAGAAAGCAATACAATTACAAATGGGTCCCACAGCTGCAGACTTCCTTTCCTCCTATTCACTTCTGCCTCAGTCCCCTCACAAGAGCTGCAAATAAAACTGTAAAGACCATGTGTCAATCTTAGATGTTTCCAGAAATATACAGGGACAGAAATTCCACCTGCCTTGAGCGGGGAAGCCACCGGAGAAAATATCAGGACTCGTCCAATCCATTGCTGCAGTAGATAGAGGTAAAGTAGTGACCGATCACGCTCTGTTTCTCAGGTCTCACTCGAGCAGTTTGAATGTGCCTTTCAATCGTACTAGCGAGAATAAACTGGAAAACAAATCCAATTAGAGTTGCCCACTTCAAAGATCCCCTTCAGAAGACCTGCAGCTGAAGTGCTCCAGGATTCGGACTGTCCCAATTGCAGAAAGGAAAGGAGGATCCAGAAGAAGTATGACACATTAATTTTGCAGTCCACAAGAGATGAGGAGGCTTTGGAGAAAAGGATAGTGGAACTGGAAGCTGAAATGAAAGAACGCAAAGAACATAAGCTACCTCTTGGACAAGAGAATGGAGAGGTCTGCTTTCTTAAGGTGAGTCTTCTGCCTTTCAGCTGTATGGGGTTGTGCCTTTTCTTTTTAATTTCCTTTGTTCTTTGTCAGTGTACACTGAAATGTATTTCATGACAGAGAATTATACACAGAAATGGCTGTATTCTGCTGCTTATGGAGTAGTTCACCCCTTCTATATAGAAACGTTCCTTCTATATGGTAGTCATATCTGGCTGTGGTCTATCACAACTGCAGCTGTTTTAGTTATTTTTGAGACAAGGTGAAGAGAAAGGAACCTGTGGTATTGATATATAAGGATTATGTCTGCTGGGTATTACTATTTTTTAATGTGTACTCATAGAATTAAACAGCTGTTTGTCAATGTTTTCACTTCTTGATGGACCTTAGTGGTAAGAAATGACTCATAGTTTGTTGTTTGTGTTTGGTCTGCTGGGCAAACTGGCTACCTGGAGTAATACCACCAAGTTTTTCTTATGTTCTAAGAGAAAACCATCTTAAGAAAATATTTTTCAAGGAGTATGTGAAGTGCAAAGTAGATGTTCCTTCTTGGTACAATTGTGGCCTTTTACACTGTTAGGAAAATATTTTATCCATTAAGCTAAGCCAGTCTTCCTGCCTGTTTAGTGCCTGCCTTGTTTTGAACTTCTCAAAAAAGGAGAAGAATAAATAGATAAGGTAAAGATCAAGCAGTTTTTTTTTTGCACTGCTTTCCTCTGTTTTCACCTTCTCGTCCCTGAGCCCTCTGTGAGAAGTGGGACCTACTTGTACTTTGCTGTCACATCTATCAGGAGATTGCCACCTGCTGGATACCCTCCACAGCATCTTTGCTCCATCACGCTTGGAGGCTTTACCAGCATCTCCATTAGCAGGTGTGGTGTACTGGAAGAGGTGAACGCTCAGTGCAACAACCCGTTTGTGTGTGTTTCAAGGGTTTTACTTTGGACTAGCTCCCACTGGTGGCCGGGATGCATCTTTCAATTGATTTGATCCTAAAGGAATCCATTTTGCATGTTTCAAGGTTGCTTGGTGATGTGAAGCACAGTGCAGGACACAGGGACAGTTGGAAGATTTGTAGTAGGTACTTCTCCACACCCAAACCGAGATGCTGATGTAGAAGTACCCTTTGATTTATTTTTTCCATGTTTTTAATTTTTTTTTTTGCCTCTTTCATATGCTTCGAAATCTTGAAGGTCAATTTAGTTCTCCTGAAGGATACCTGGTGGCCATTGTTCAGCAGGTGGCCTGCAGACGTGCAGCAGGCTGGCGTCAGAGCCTGTGCTGCCAGTGCTTTCCAGGCCTGTCTTGTGAAGGCTCCGCGAGCTCTGAGGGCAGCCTTCCAGCCCAGCGAGGCTGCTGTCGCTGCCCATGAAACAAAACAGGCTGGCGTGCTCATGCTGTGTGCCTTCTTGCCTCACTGCTTGTCTCGGACAGAAGCTGGATTTCTGGGAGATGATTAATATCACCCTCTTTCTCCCCCTCCAAATGCCCTAGTTAGTACTGCTGCATTTGCTGCAACATCCTTCTGCCCAGTAATCTCATTTAGTACTAGGCATGTAGATGAATATTATTGTACTTTATGAATGGAGAAGCCAGAAAGCCACTGTCCTACAATCCAGCAGTGGGTCAGAAAGAAGACTGAATATTTTTTTTCTGTGTAGTAGACCCTGTGAGTAGTCCCTCTACTCATTCCTTTAGGCTTTGCGTGCCAGGCCCTATTACTATACAGGAAATTCAGAACACTTACACTTGTCTCTTCTTTTCCACATAGCTATTAGATGCAGTCTTGAGAAGGAAAGAACAATAGAAAAGGAGAATGTTTAAAATCCTAAAACACTCTTAATGTCTGGCAGTTAGACAATATTAATTATACATGTACCTGTGTATTTAGAAACTCAATAAAACTCTCTTATTTCTCAATGAGCCAGAACTGCTTGTTCTGTAAAAGTCATTTTCTAACTGTAGACAGGTATCAGTTCCCTTATTGACTGGACTGATTGCTTCCTGTGCTAATGCATCTACTATCCTGCACCTCCTCATAAGGTGACTCTGACATAACTCATGCACATCTTTGGTACAGCGGATTAAGAAAACTGTTTTGTTCACAGTGCTGTCAGCATACAGCAACTGCACATGGGCACTTTGAAACAAAGTTAGTTTCATCATCCTAAGAGTCCCCTGATACCGGTTCATTTCAGTAGCACACCACTCTGCTCTGTTTTTTCTGTGGGCCAAATATATTGTGAGAATAAAGGCAGTCTGTCTTGGATGTTCACCAGTGTTATTTTTGTCTCCAACCACAAATTTCATTTGTTCAAAAGCTGATGAGTTTTATGTCTTTGCGGTGACCCACACACGAGGATGAAGGCAATGCCCTTCTTGTCAATGAAGCATTTGCCAGAACTGATAATGCCTCTCAGCAGCCAGGAGGAATGCAAGTGCAGATCAACTCCAGTCTTTATGTTGCTGCTGCTCCTGAGGAGAACGGTTTGATTGACTGGGATGTCAGTCTTGTGTTTGTTTGTTTGTTTGTTTAATATAGGCTTACAATTTTATATTTTCAAGGAATTTTGAGGTTTGAAGATACTTCTAAGTCTTCGCAGCAGGAAGATGTAGCATTGTAGTGTTCAGATACAGGAAATGAGTATACCTCATGGCCAGAGTATTCCCCTACAGCCCCGGCGAATAGGGAAGTTGGGAAGAAATCCTAATGGAGAGACAGCAAGACTTTGTAAAGTACAGTCTCCAGTGGCCTGCAAGTGAGAGATGTAGAGAACCCTGGACACGACTCTCCTGTGTATTGGGAGAAAGACAGGTCTCTTCTGTATGCTGCACAGCTGGAAAAGGGGAATCACTCAGCCTTATGGCATGATGCATACTGCGTTTGCCAACAACTTCTTTCTTCAGAATGTAATTAGATTTGGACAAGGAATAGGAAGACAAAAGACAGGATTTCATTAGTATTAATGGACTTGCTAAAGGAGAGTTCTTCTCGCTGACAAGATAATGCACAGCTTTAGCATAGCCAATTTCTCCAGCTGGCAAGGATTCCAGTATCTTCCTCGTGGAAAATGCCCAGCTATAAAGTTGTTTTTCAGTGTTCAAAATGACTCCAGAGGGAGACGCGGGTGAAATCCTGCTCCCTGTTTCAGTCAGTGGCAAAGCACCCACTTCTCTTACTGGGACTAGGCCTTCCATCTCAATTTTCCAGCATGTGCTCAGACTCTTAAGGCTGAGCAGAGAACATTTAAGCTTTAGTTCAGAGCGAACATGGAGCTCGTGAGGTCTTTTCTCCCTACCAAGGTCAGCTCATTAATCAAAATGGAGGACTCGAGCCTGTCTGGAAGGAGCTCAGGATGGAAAGGAGATGCGAACCCAGAGGACCAACATGAAGCACAGCAAGCTGTTTCTTCAAATGGAGGAGTTAAAAAGTCAAAGCTCAAAAGGACAAAAAACAAAGGGGAAAAGGAAAAAAACTGATTCTGGATAATGAAAAGGTGCTTATCAGAGGAAACGTGATTGTGTTGATGCACGCATGCCAGTGTACAGCAGTTTTCTTCCCAGTTCTTATGCTTGCTCTGAAGGAATTTAACCTTGAAATATATACAGGGAAGGTGGCTTTTTGCTTGTTTTATGTGTTGGGGAAGATGAAAAAGGACGAAGGGACAGATGTGGCACCCTTAAAGTTGTTGGGGGACAGAGTTTTCCTTAATGTCCATTGATATTGGCAAAATAACTGATGTGATCTTTTGGAGTTCACTTTATGAAAAAAGTAAACAAATTCTGTATGAATTTTGTATTTGTTACAGCATTAAGAGAAATACTGTGGTGTTGGTAATGAAGATGTATTATTCTTCCTGGCAAAACACTGGAGGAAGTGGTTAAGATATCCTAACACTTCACTGCTCTCCGGGGCTGTGAGCGTGCAGGTCACAACACTGCTCTGTGATTAAAGGGAGTGGGACCATTTTTTTTTTTCCTCTAGCAAGTGAAATCCTGAGAACTGAATTCTTGCAGTTCATGTAAAGTCAAAGGTAGGCTTCTTGCTGGGAATAAGATAGCTTGGAAACGAGGAGCTGAGTGCTTTTCTGCCACATTATCCCTCTTTCATCAGGCTGGGATCAGGGCCTCATCAGCAGTTATTCACTGAACGATTGTGCAGTGGAGGACTTGGAGAGCTGAAATGCTCCAACCAAGTGACCTTCACTTTCATAATCTCCAGTGCTGCGGGTGTTGTCAGAACTTTGCTCTAAGAAAACAAATTCCCCCAATTAATCTCTTTTTAAGTCCCTTGAAATCTGTGGTGTTGTCCCAGACACACAGTGAAAACAAAGCACAAGCTGCTGTAGTACATTTGTCCTTGGGTTTCCTGAGTCGAAGTGCAACGAGATATGGCCTAAAATGAACCATTGTTTTAACAATGACATAGAGGCTGGGGTAAAAATCATGTTATTTCCTTTGCAAAGAGTCCTATTTTTAATTATTTTTTTCCTTAATCTTTCTATTTTATTCTACCAATGTTTATAGCACGTAGTACAATACCTCTTGTTAGAATTGTTCTTTGTGTGGCTGGGAGGTAAGTAGGAATGTCTGCAGTGAAATGTCTCGGATACTGAGTCCAAAAAGCTTGTGCTACAGGAAGTTCTAAAAAAAAACAAAACAAAAAAAAACCCCTGAAAGACTCCAACATAGTTCCAATATAGAAAATGACTGTATCCTTTGGAACATAACCTGTGTTTCTATTAGGATAGGATGTTTTTTTTTTTTTAAAAAGGGATACCTTCTTTTTGAAAATTGCATTTGCTCCAGAAATGGGGGGATCTTGATTTTGATTACTGAAAGACATGAAAGAAAATCTGCCACTGGCAATGCTTTTTTTTTTTTTTTTTGATGGTGACTGGTCGGCTGGGTTTCAGTTTCAGCCAGCTCTGCTCTCCTGTAAAGCCAGTGGACCCAAACGGACTACACAGAATCCTCCAGTCTTCAGGGAGGCTGCCTTTCACATATGTTTTGAGGCAGTACTGCTGCTGAAAGAGGTTCTTTTTGTCTTTTTTTCCTTTATTCTCATTTCTCCCTTGCACTGGCACAAGCAGAGTCTGGTGACAGAACAAAGCAGGAAACTAAACAGTGAAAACCTGCAGAAATTTGAAAAAGAGAAACTGTTTTCAGGAGTGGGAGAAAAATAAAAAATCTTCTTCCTCACATGTTTTTTGGGGGGCAGGGGTATATATATATATATATTTTTTTTTTTTTGGGGGGGGGGGGCTGATTGTTGTTCCTTTTCTCTAAATTTCAAAGGGATTTAATCAGTGCTAGAGGGAGTCTGGACTGCATTCGCACATCTCAAAAAATCACCATGGCTTTGTGCTAGGACTACGTGAGGAGATCACCGTTCGTCCTCCTGTTGATGAGATGACATACTGTGGATGTTGCAGAAACATAAATATCGTCTCTTCAGTTTCTTTTGACAGTTTGTGCTTAAAAAAGAGGGAAAAAAAAGGAAAATCAAACAAAAAAACTCCACAAAACCAATAACCTTTGCATGGCTTATGTCAGAAGTCTGTGGGGAAAAGAGAGAGAATCCCTCAATATAATTGACAAATGATTTTTGTGCAGTTAGCAAAGTAAGAAAAATATTTGGAATGTGCTCCTGTATTATGGCTGAGGAAAAAAGACTGCTTTTTGCTTGAAGCAAACTCTTCATTCATCTCAAACTGTTCTGTGAAACCAGAGTTTGGTTAAGAAAAAACGTTTGCACAAGTACTTTAGCAAGCATGTCATGCCGCCTCAGACCTTTGTTCTCATTTATGGAAAGTGAATTGTGCATATTTACATGTTTGTGGATACAAACAACAAATAATTTATCAAGTTATGATCACTTCTGTTGTTTTACAGGATGCTTGCTTGAAGGAAATAGCAGACCTGAGGGCCTGTGCTGAATGGGTAATGTATGAAAATGACTCTTGTGGTGGTGAGTTAAGTTGGAATACAACAAAAAATGAAAAGGAAGTTAATTTGTTTTTCTGAGAATCCCATGAAACACTGTCCTGGTTTCAGTTAGGACAGAGTTAATTTTCCCTCCTAGTAGCTGGTAGGGTGCTATGTTTTGGATTAGGATGAGAAGAGCGCTGATAACATGCTGATGTTTTAATTGTTGCAGAGCAGTGCTTACACCAAGCCAAGGACTTTTCGGCTTCTCACTCTGTCCTGCCAGCGAGCAGGCTAGGGGTGCAGCAGGAGCTGGGAGGGGACAGACCCAGGACAGCTGACCCAAACTGGCCAAAGGGGTATTCCATACCATCTGACGTCATGCTAAACAATATATAGGGGTATAGGGGTGGCTGGCCGGGGTGGGGGGCCGGCTGCTCGGGGATAGGCTGGGCATTGGTCAGCGGGTGGTGAGCAATTGCATTGTGCATCACTTGTTTCGTACACATTATTATTAGTAATACTATTATGATTATGATTATGATTATGATTATTATTATTAGCTCCATATTAGCTCCATTAGCTTCATATTATTATGAAGCTCACAGGCTTCACTTCCCGTTTCTCTCCCCCATCCAGAGAGGGAGGGGGGAGGGTGAGCGAATGGCTGTGTGGTGTTTAGCTGCCGGCCAGGTTAAACCACAGCAGTCCTTTTGGTGCCCAACGTGGGGCACAAAGGGTTGAGATAACAACAGATTTGACCAGAGTGTGTTAAACTAAAATTGGTATAAGTATTGGACCTGCTTAATAGTTGCTAGTCACAATGTTGATTGCCTTAATCTCAAGTCTGCTGTGCCTGTGTTCCAAATTGAGTTTTATAACACATTACTTTCTGTATGTGCTCCCTGTCGCGCTGTTTATCCTTTCCGGGCCCTGGTTTAAGATTGTTATGGTACTGTGCGGTTAGCTAAACACCACACAGCCGTTCGCTCACCCTCCCCCCTCCCTCTCTGGGATGGGGGAGAGAAACGGGAAAGTGAAGCCTGTGAGTTGAGATAAAGACAGTTTATTAAGACAGGAAAATAATAATAATAATCATAATAGTATTACTAATAATAATGTGTACGAAACAAGTGATGCACAATGCAATTGCTCACCACCCGCTGACCGAAGCCCAGCCTATTCCCGAGCAGCCGGCCCCCCCACCCCGGCCAGCCACCCCTATATATTGTTTAGCATGACGTCAGATGGTATGGAATACCCCTTTGGCCAGTTTGGGTCAGCTGTCCTGGGTCTGTCCCCTCCCAGCACCTGCTGCACCCCCAGCCTGCTCGCTGGCAGGACAGAGTGAGAAGCCGAAAAGTCCTTGGTTTGGTGTAAGCACTGCTCTGCAACAATTAAAACATCAGCATGTTATCAGCGCTCTTCTCATCCTAATCCAAAACACAGCACCCTACCAGCTACTAGGAGGAAAATTAACTCTGTCCTAACTGAAACCAGGACAGCACTGTGAACTTCACAGAACTTCATAGAAGAACTGTGTACTTCAGCATCTTTGTGCTGTTGTTTATATATAGTGTTTTATTGAGGTTTTGAGAAAACTACTAGTTCTTTTTTTCCTCTTAAAGTTATCACATTGTGGAAACTACTTGGTAGCTGCAAGGTGATTTACAAATTTTGCTGTGCAGTTTCTTTATATTGTTTTGAGCTCCCTTTTGAGAAACCATAAGGAATCTCATCTACAGGTTAATTGCCATGAAGACAGCCTTTGCTAATTTATCCTAATACTTAGCCCTTCCAGAATTTCTTCTGCCTGACGGATTCAAAGATTTTTGCCAGAATTTTAGGAGTCTTCTGTGTCAGTACACAGGTCTTGCATGAGAATAGTGCAGAAAGTCCTCTGGAAGACTGCATGCTGGAAGGCCCCCCCCATGTACCCGGGCATTCCCCACTGGGATTTCCTGCCCCTTCAGCTGGCTGGCAGCAATAGCAGGGGATGGAAGGTCCTTTAGGATGTGGCAGCTCCCCTGGAGAGAGGAGTTATGCAGGGATTCATTTCTTAGAAATGTCTTCCAGAGTGAATTTTCTTTTATCTTATTATTAAATCAAGTGTATTTCACAGGTAAACGACAGCACTGAGCTCAATCATGTGGCCTAAAGTGGAGTCTGGCCTGTCTTTTAGAGTCTTATTGGCTGGGCGTTAGGGTGACAGAAGGTCTTTGAGAAAGAATCTCCCTCACATATCTTGGCCTCAGCTGTTCGTGGAAATGCAGGGATGTTAGCACTTCCCCAGCGCAGCCCAATGGCTATTGGGTCAGGTATGTAATGTAGAGGCAATATTGCCTGTGTTCAGAAACACATACAAACACTGAATAGGTTCATTCTTCCACAGACTTGAAATGTGGTTAGTGATTTTTGGCTTCTGAAAGGAACAGTCCAACTTGGTTTCTTGTTTTGAAGTGTTCATTGTTTTGTGCATGCAGTTAGTGAGGAATGGGTGTCAGTAATAACTCTAGCTATTTTCATCAATTTGAAAAGTCCAGATACCCCCCTCAGAAGCCTCTCAACCCCAGGAGTGAAGTTGCATGGCTGGTTTGGAGCTGAAGGCTATTTCTGTGCAGCACTGAGCTGCCTTTCAGTGGGAAGGAGGCTGTGTGAACAGGGGAGCTTGTGTGCTATGAAGAAGGAGCATGTTCTCAGGGGAAGAAACAAGCTGGAGCAGGCAAACAGGTACCCAGACAGCTACCCAAGGAGACTTAAACTCAGCCTCAGCTTGCTAGGACTGAATGAAATCAGCATTAACAGAATATGAGGGGAAGGAAGGTTTCAGCCAGGAATAAACTATGAATCTGGTCAACAAGGGAAATGGGAAGTTCTCACTGAAGAAATGAAATGGAGAGTTTTACATGGAGAGTGTGCTAACCTTCAAAGTGGGTAACTCTACAAACTTATTGCTTAAGTGATTAATTGCTAAATATCTTGGCTGTCTTATATTCACATGTTTCTGATCCAACTGCCTCAGGAACTCTCACAGTTCTGAAGTATCAACTTTATGAACTAATTGATAGGTATTTCTTCATAATTTTAGTATTTCTTGAAGGCAGATACACATTTTCTAGACTTTCAGGCAATAGAGTAAGTAAAGATATTCTGACGCTTCATCTTTTATTCTTATTTCGACTGAGCATGGTAGAGTTCGTATTAAGAGTTTATGTTAGGAATTTGAGACCGCAGGTTCCAGAATTTGAAAATGTGTTCTCTGTTCCTTCTGGAGCTGATTAGTAAGTACATTTGTTAATTCTAGCTTTAAAGAAACAGGCTTTTGCTGTCTGAAGGATTTCTGAAAAAAAATGAATAATTGCAGTGTATTTCCTGTCACGAGTAAATATTAGTTTTCTATTGAAACTTTATGATTGATTGCTAGGCCGCGCATTATGGTTGCTTACCACAAGCACTGGAAAAGTATAATGTAGTAAAGGATGTTTATGGACTTTACAATTTTTAAGTTTCGGTTTTGGTAAACCAGAAAATCAGATCAACTCATTGATCGTTGGCTTGTCCTCTGCTACTATATTGCTGTAAATGCCTTTGGAATAAAAATGAATGAACTAATTAAACTGAGGCCAAGAAATAATTTGTGAATGTCTTTGTCTTTTTAGGTATTGCTCGTTGCTTTACCAGCTGTGATGATGCTCTCAGAAGTTCCAGTGCCTTCAGATATAAAGGTGTTACTGGACTGAGCTCCACAGAGCAGAACTTATTCAGAAAGAAGGAAATGCAGCAAGAACTGTAAGAACTGATTTTAGTTTGTTTGCTTTTCCTACTTACTACAAAAGGAAATGGTGTATCTTTATATCCATTCTAGAAATTGTTCAGTGGCACGAAACGTGCATTAAAAGCATAGCAAGTTAACAGAAGCCCTTCATGAGAACCATGTACATCTGAGAGTATGGAGGGATGTGTTTGAAAACAGAGCAATGAGCTGAATAATGCGATAACGGCAGGGTTTGTAACAGCTCAGTATGCTGGAAACTGGAATTTCCTACCTGTGTTGCAGTATGGTTACGTATTGTTAATCAGTAACCTGCTTACTCTTACTAACCTTCTTATTACTAACCTGCCTAGTAACTATTGTTAGTAATCGGCTTGTTAGTAAGCCCTAACTATTAGTAGCAAGTTTGGAGCCGTGCAAAGGCATATACATTTGGTTTTAGTCTTGTTGTCAGCTGGCTTCCATGGTACCTTCTGTGTTCACACAATTAAACACAGTCTTGTTCACAGTCTTAATTGTCAGAAAAGAAAACTGCTTCTTGTCTGTAAACATCTGTCCTTCCTGTACTACAGCCACTTAAGCACATGGGGGATTTTCCTGTGTCTAATCCTTGGACGCAGCACCGCGAGACACTGATTATCATAACTAGCTACTGCTAAAAGGGAGAAGTCCTGTTTGTTCGTCTTATCCTTTAACCTCAACCACTCCTTTTGGCTGGGTTATTTTAATGACTTAATTTGACCTGGAAGGGTCTGCAAAACAAGGAGGAAAAGACGGGCAGAAAGCTGCCCTTTCTGGGAGTTCAGCTGCCCATGAAAGGATTAACGTTGTCAGTAAACATGATGCGCTTCCTCTGAAGTACGTGGTGATGCCCTGTAAGACTGGATTGGAGATTTATTTCTGAGTTTGTGCACACTTAGCACGCTGGAAGCCTCTTAATGCTGTTACTCTGTAATACAAAACTAATATCTAAAGCAGTCCATCAGGTCCCACAACTTTCTTTGTATCTGTGCAGTTCACCTCACATGATCCCTGATTTTTATGCTTCTACATTTGACTGATGGTCTTTTTAGTATACAAGTAGGGAGGGGAATTTTTCTGATACTATTGTAAGCCTTAGTTTTGAACTGGCATTTCTGAAATACCTCGAATTCCTGTTGAAGAAAGAAGCAATTTTGAGTTTTGCTGGCATATGCAAGAGCTTTTTTTTTTTCTTTTTTCCCAAAGCCAAGTAATTAGCAAAATATTATACAACCAGAGATGTAAAACTGAAATTTCACTGAAGAATGAGGAGAACAGACCTCAAACCATTTCTAATTTTATCTGCATGTTTTAAGTTAGTAAGCATGCATCTGCCATCTCTTGTAATCATGGACTAGTTGGTCTTTCTGGACAAATGTATTTAGCATACAAAACTTGTTTGACTCAAATTTATGGGCAAATCTATAGACATACTTTCAGAAATAATTTTAATGCATAGTTTGATTTTTGGAGTACCTATATCTGCTATACTGAGGCAAATATTTTGCTTTCTGCCATTCTGAAAGTGCGAGGACTCTAAATGTGCCAGTTAAATCACTTCAAATTAGTGATGACTTTAAAAGTTTTCTTAAAAAAAAAACCATAATTCTTTTGTTAATCTGTTTGGAGCAGGTGTAACCTTGTGTTTAATTCAGATATTTAATTCAGGAAGGTAATGATGTAATCATTTTTCCTTAAAGGAAAAGAGAATGTAACCTCCTGCTTGATGTTTTGGTAATTATGTATTCAAGAAGATGGTTTCTAGAGGAAGCAGTACCATATATACAAAGAAAGCTTGAGAAATGCAGGGGAAATTTGGAAGACAGAAACTGAAAGACACAAACACCCTCCTGAAAAGAGGGGCTGTTTTCTGTTGAAAGCACAAAGTATTGTCTAATAGTCCACAGTGGCATCTTTTCTTGCTCCTATATCCTTGTTGGATTCCAGCTGAGTGTTGTGCTTCCTGTGGCAGATGTGAGCAGATGCAAGGGGGGAAGCTTAGTATGGAATTCCCAAAAAAAAGGCTCCAGCTTATATTCAGTATTGTGAGAATTACTTTGAAACCCAGAACGGATGTGTTTGCAGACTTACATGTACTGTTCTTCCAAACCTGCTGGAAATTTTTTGCCTGACACATCCTTAGATTTTTAGATTTCCTTTTTATGATAAGAATTTGTGGTCAATTACCAACTGTTGCCCAACAAATCATCTGGGTCTTTCTCCTTATAGCTTTAGGTGACAAATTCCCATTACAGAAGTGTTATTCCTGCACTTTGAAATACTTATTTAAGAGTACAGTCTAAAAAGTTATCCTCTTCTTCCCATGTGATATTTTTAATCCTTTTTAGATACAGCTTCCTCATTTTCTTTGCAAATTTTTTAAACATGTTTCTACTTCTGTGCCTTGGACATTAATTAAAATACTAAAGTCGGAATATTCAATAATCTGTGAGAAACTTCTGTTTGTCTCTCTCCTGATATTTTCTCTAAAAGCATAACTCATAATCTGTCCTTTAATGAGCTTCTTACCTTAAAATATTTCTATTATATCATCCTTAATGATTCAAATGAATTATTTTTCTCCATGTTAATTGCATCAAATAGATTTGAGTTCTGACAGAAAGTAGTACATATTTTATTCTCCTTTCTTATTGTACTACACAACATCTTGGTAATTTACCAAAACCTCTCATCTGGATTTGAATTTTTGTGTTGAGTTTACTGTATTTTTTCATTAAATATAGTCACATTAATTTCAGTATCATTATCCTTTTAGCTTTCTCTTGCCTTATCTATGTTTTAAATCATCCTCCTGACTGTGCTGGGGAGGGAAGACTTAGTTTTTAGGCCAGCATACTGTTCATCTCATGACAGTATGGTATCCACACCTCTTTTTATTGTTTAGTCATATATCTGAAACTTTTGTTGCTGTACTTGCTTCATGAGATTTAATTCATCCTAACCTGTCTCTCTACATTTTCTTCTTTCATGTGACTTTTCATTGCTATTTCATTCCTTTCTAATTCCTTATTGGAGTACATACTTATCCCCATATATTTTTAGAGAGTTATTTATCCATACAGTGCTTTTTTTTTTGCTTGTAATGCTACTACTGAACAGTTTTTTTTTTTAAATTAGATTTCACGATTCTTCCCTTTTCAACATCTGTGCTTCTCAAAGTGGTTGCCCTAATATCTCGGAGTTTAATACCTTTTTCCAAATTAAAGGATCCCATATATGTTATTGTCAAATGAAAACCATACCTTATCTTGGATCATTCTTGTTGACTTCTTCCAGTTCTATAATAAATCAATCAATCCTTTTTAAGATGGGAAGAATAAGTGCAATATTCATGCTGGAATTTATTTTTTTCAGTATATGGTATTGTATAATCTTGGAATATTTTTTACCCTCACATGCATTTATTTGCAATTGCTAAAATTGAACTATACCTGCTCTTCTGTCATTCCACTTTGTAAGATCATTCTGCATGTTCTTTGCAGTCAGGTGAATTTATTCATAGCATTGAATAACTCCGTGGCCTCAGTACTACAGATACTTCTGAGTATGTTGAACAATTTGAATCTCATTGAATGTCCGCTGATAACTGCACTTACACTGTTAAAATTGACCTTTTCTTCCCTGATGGTTTAATTGATTATTAATTCATGAGGACCTTTCTTCTTGTACAGTACAGCTGGCTTACTTGGGATTTTTTAATGGCACATTGTCAATTAGTTAAACCATATCAACTGGATTCCCTTAGTCCATATGGTTCTGCTTGACTCTTTTGGACATGCTGGAAAAATTGAGGTATATTCTCCAAAAGCTGTGCTTAACTCTTCCTTGTTATATCACGTTTATCCATGTGTTCATTAAATCTGTTCTTCTGAAGATTGTTTTTGCTACCTCCTAGTTCAAATGAGGTTTTCAGTGACATTTCTTATGCTCTGTCGTAGTGGCTCAACAATTACATATTTATGTTATTCTAGAACACTCACTTAAGTGTTATCAGATTTTATAAACTGATTTGAAAATTCTTCAAATAACCTCTATATGAGAAAACACTCTGAAGCTTGTCTGCCTTCTTTCAAAACAAAAATAAACAAAAACTTGTTTCCTAAAGAGATAAGTATCAGTAACATGTGGTTATAAATTCAGTAACATATTGTACAACTTTTCAGAATTATCATATAATAACTACCACAAGCAAACCAACCTTGAGTTTGTATTGTGGCATTGTCAAGTATAACTTGATTGTAAACTATGATTTTCACTGTGAAACAATGATTAATATTTTAATATAAGATAAATATGCAATAGAAATTTTATTTAAGTAAAACAAATAAGTTTAAAATTCATATTAGTTAGGCCACACTTCAAAATAAATTTAAAAAAAAAGGAAAGATAAAAATCCAAACATTAGGACACAGTTTCTCAAAGTCTGGAGGAAGAAATAATAGATTTAGTTAGTGCTCTTACATGCAGTTTGGAAGGAAACTTGAGGAAAACAAACAACACCCCCCTTCCCCAACCTAAAACAAACAAAAAAACCCCCATATCCCTAGTCATTGCAGATGCTTTTGCAAACTCGTTAGTTTTAAGAAATATAATATTTACTATTCAATGAATGTGTTTTTAGTGCTTGTGCAAAGTCACATACTCTGTTCTCTACTAAGCAGAGAAAGATTGTTTGAAATCCTTAATTTGTGGTTTGTTATATAAATGTTTTCTTTTATTTTCTTTCCTAACGCTGCATTTGACAGGTTAGCAGGAAAGCCAGTAACAGTAGGAGAAGCCACCAGCGATATAAATAGAGGGGAAAAACAAACAAACAAACAAACAAAAACAAAACAAAAAAACACTGACTTGCATTTTTTGTTGTGTAGTAGCTGAAGTCCTGAGTAACAAGTGTTTGAAGAAAGGTACTAAAGCACTTCCTTACCAGACTTCCATGCAACTACAGTTGCTGAGTTGTAAGGGTCTCTTTTTAACGTACGTTTACTGTCTCAATAAAGAAACATAATGTTGGCGTTTGTTATTATGGTAATGGACTATTTTACATGATCCATCTTCCAAGAGGAAGAGCTCTTTAAAACAAAATGGAGGTGAAAGAACACAATTTTCTATCTTGGTTAGGAAGTAATACAAGATCTGGTAGCATAACGTGTTTTTTTTTCTCAAGGTATTCTACTGACTTTTCTTCTACCTCACTTGTCTATAACTGTTAAAAAGCTATGTAAGAGTTTAAATGACTCCTCTCAGTGTATTTTGGTGCATCTTTTTTTCTTCTCTATAGGAACAGCCTTCAGCAACTGTGACACTCTTTCTGTATTACCTGAACAAAACACTTGGGTTGATCTAACAGCTTGTTTCCTCCAAAAGGAGTCACTTCTTTTCTGGCCCTGGCACTCCTCTGACCCATCACTGAGTCAATTCAGCTCACTTAAGTGGGGAGAGAACAAACTCCATGGGAGCAGGAGGGAGGAACTGCACAGATGAATTTGGCCATTTTGACTAACTGCAGTTGTCTTCCTTGCAGCTGCTCTGCTGAAAACAATGAGAGGTCTTGCACAACAAATCCTTGCCAGTTCGTTGCCATCCTAGAAGATATTGCAGGAACAGAGCCCAAAAGGACTGCGATGTTTGAGCCTGGGAGGCATTGATAATAGCAAATTACTACTCCAAAATCTCATCTGGCTTTGCCAGTACACAGAAAAGCTGAACATGCTAAGACCTCAGTACCTAACAACACAGCATGTAAGACATTATTTTTAACCACTGGTTGGTGTTAATTTTATGAACCGAACTGCAGTAATATCACAGAGGTCTAGAATAAAGAAGATGAATATAAAAGTAATTTTCTTGGTGGAAATGAGTAACTTGCTCTCTCTTACTGGAAAATCAACAAGGTTTCCGTGCTAAAAAGACTGCTAAGCTAAGAGCTTTAAATTCACAAAATTTCGTATCAGTAGCAAGAAGACAAGTTTTTCTTTAGTGTCTATTTCACCGCCAGCAATGAAATAGGTTCCTGAGCACCAGCCTGTCCTGTCTGCCTGCCCTTCAGTCAGCTTCACCATCACTGGCTTTCTCTTCCGAATCATCACTTTCATATTCCTCATCCTCATACCCGAAGGCACCCTCAGCTTCAGGGTTGGACTGACCCTCTTGTGGCTCAGGGGACCGGTCAGACTGAGAGCTAGGTCTTGACCGATTCTCCTCCTCCTCCTCATCTTCCTCCTCCTCCAGGGAATGGTCATGTGGAAGGCCTGCCTTTGCTTCCCCTTCCTCCTCTTCACAGAGCTGGTCAGAGCGGGGGCTGGCCTCCCCTGTGTGGCAAGGCTGCTGAACATGAGGGCTGGCTCTGGTCTCGTCATCCTCTGCCTCACTGGATTCACCGTCCCAGGTGGAGGCTCTGACACCTTCTCTCTTCTCTTCCTCCTCCTCGCAGGACTGCTCAGCCTGAGGGCTGATGTCAGCTGCTTCTGCTGAAAGGAAAAATTCCCTTTCTTTCACTTTATCCTTGTTGGCTCTGAAAAGACAATTTGTATGTTATTTTTATTTTCAGGTAATGTGTTTTAAAGTAGCTTTTAAAGGATTACTCCCTTCAGGTAATCTAGGACAAATCCTGGTAGACTTGGCTGGGGTGGAATCAGTGAAGGAAAAGGGAAGGGGGGATGCTAGAGTCTGCTTTTATGCTAGGAAGTAACAGTATTGTTTCTATATATTATTTCCTTTTCATTTTTCCCCAAATCTAATTATATATTATATCATAATATATAATTATGATATCTAAATCATCTAAATTATGTCATAATGTCAAATGGATATTGAGAAGTATTTTTATAAGGCTTACTTTAAAAAATCAGTAAAGGTAATGCAGAATGAAATGACTTCTCAGCAACCTGCCAGAATTTTTGGCAAAAGGAACAACCAAAAATGTTTCTTATTCTTCATTTTTCTTTGAAATGCCTTGTGTGTAGCATAACCAGTTCTCTCCTTGGATTTATGAAATAATATTTAATTCAGGAAAAACAGTAAAAATGTACAGTAAAGCTAGCATTAGTATTGCTAACTACATCCAGTAAAATATTTACCTGGGAAATACTGCAAATAATTTTCTCAACATTGAAAATGACTTTTTGATTTCTAGATATGTAGTGGCAAAAAAAAAAAAGCCTTCAGTAATCTCTACCTTTCTTTGCCATCAAGACCAAAATCTTCAGCATTGGAGCATTCTAGCAATTTAGTTGTTTGTCCTTTCTTTGAAACAAACTCTGGACATACCCCCAGAGCTCTCAGTGTATTAGAATAATGCTTTTCTGCAGCTATTCTGGCATTTTTCTGTAGGAAAAACACAATGGTTAAGTATTATCTAAATGCATTAAATGGCCTGTCTTCAGATAGTTTTGTTTATTAATACTCTGTTTCATTATTTGCATCTGGCAAGTTGAATTATTAACTGCAGGGAAAAATTGCAAAACTACATGAAAATTTTATACCAGCTTTTCCTCCTTTTTCCTTTACTAGTTTAAACACAGATTGCTCCCTGCACCCACTGGGTAATGAAAAGCTCTATATTCTCTATGCTGTTATTGAGGGAGGAGGAAGACATGAAAAATCAGATATAGTCTTCCTAGGGCTTCTCCCTTATCCCTTCTCCTTATATCTTCCCTCTGGGGGAGCTGCTGCTCAAAAAGATGGTATTGTTTTATGCTCATACAGTGCTCTCTGATGAATGGCATAGATCTGTATCTCTGCCTCTGAAATGGAGGGGGTGAACTCTGGTCCTCCAGGTAACACCTGAGTGAGGAGGACTTGTCCTCCAATCTGCATAAATGTTCCTGCCCCTGCAGTGGTGGCAGACCAAGGAACTAAAACAGAAGGGACAAGGGTGAGCTACAACTTGCTGTCTCTCTGTGTTTGTCACACAGTCAGGGACTACACTACCACCACATGGTTGTAAGGAAATGGAGAAATTAAAATACTGCATCTAAGCTTTACAGTAGACATGAAGAACGCTCGAGTTCTCTTAGCACTTTTCCCAACTTAAACCTCTCACATTTTTGCTGTACGTTTCTTGTTTTATTTAGAGGTATCCGTGTTATAATTGAATCAGATGACATTGTTTATGACATGTTTTATGACATGTTTATGACATTGTTTTAATGACATGTTTAGAACAGGCACCTCTCCTCCCTGTGCAAGCCTGCCATGAACACTTGGTCACAGAAAAATAATATTTATACAGAGGTGGAGCAATGGAGATTAGAATGGACAAATACTGGCCTAAAAAATATTGTTCAAATACCTTCTAAAAATGCTTGACTGACTACAAGTGCTATTCACACTAATTGAAGATGACATTAAAAAGAACAGAGAAGCAAGACAACCTGAGTGACTCTTTCCAAAAGCAATGGCCTTTGGTTTACTCTTTCTTCCATTTCTTGTAACTCTTGCAAATATTCTTGCATTCTCTGCTTCTCGTAATTCCTAAGGGAAATACAGTACAACAAATCATTATTGTCTATAATAGAAGAAGTAATTTCCTACAGCAGACGAAAGTAGAATCGCTTATGACAAACTTAATGCTGTCCTACTTAAATATATATAAAGGATAAGTTATTTTATGATGGAACTATGTATGGTGTCTCATTTTCACAGCGTTTGCTTGCTTGGAAATAGAGAACAAAGCTATCTCTTAAGTAGTCACTTTGGATAAGCAGAGAGAAATCCTGGCCAAAGAGGTTAAATAGGGGTTGCATTTGTGTGTGTATATTCAAAAAAAAAAATTTGCTCAGTTCATACTTTGATAGAGGTTTCACTTGTTTTACACAAGCAGTGTGAAAGGGCTGATAAAATCAGAATGCACACTAGGAAATTAGCATCATTAAATAGAAATTGATATTTTAATGCTAAGAATCTTTTGCTGTTTTACCAACCCCTCTTCTCACAAGAAGGGTGACTGCGTTCTGGATCATAGTACCCATTTTTCCTAGCTGCTTTGTCAAGGTCTCAGTCAGTGTGGTGGGATGACAGAACTGTTGCTTCGTCAGCTGAAACAATAGCTCAGGTCATAGCAAGTCCTTGCTAATCCAGCTAGCATGGGCTGTAATCCCGTGTGTGTGACAAAGACCCTGATGATGCAGTGTTGATTCACATCCCTTAAGGCTTTAACACTGGCCCCATAAAATTTTGAGCTAGTTCTTGCAGATCTAGTTCATTGCCACAGTTCTAACACGGCTTATTTTGTCAGGCAGTGTGGGAACACATGGAGCCAGCTCAGGGTTGTACCTGAGCTCCTAAGTTCTTTGCAACCTGGAATGCTGGCAAATGAAGCAGAGGACACGTCAGAGGCTGCAGCATGAAGCACTACAGGACTCACTGATTAGCTCAAGCATAGCTTGAGGGGGGCTGCACAGGCCCTGGAAATAACCCGGCTGTGTTCACGTGGTGCTGCACCTCAATTCCTAAATCTTACTGGTTTGATGTTGCATCTGCACTGGGCCAGCTCTAGCGTTACCAAGTCAGGCACTGAAGGACAGGTATGAGAGCTAGGGGACATTTTACACTTCTCTCTTCCCCGCCTCCTCTTCCCCTACCACTCTGAATATGGCTGTGCATTAAGGCAAGTTATTTACCATTTTAAGGGAGTGAACTTCATTGTTTCTACTTGCTTGCTTTCTCAGAAGGCTTTCCGCAAACCCAATTATCTGTTAGAAGAGCACTTACATTAATGTACCTTATTACCCAGCCCATGTTGCAATAAGCATTATCAAGTTAAGCACTTGTACCACCCTTAATGCATCAGCACTAGGGAAGGACTCTTGCTTTGTAATAGTACCATTTTACGTGCAGAGAAGAATTAAGTGTGAGTTTTTTACTATACTCCTAAAATCTGATTAAGCTAAATACTGTAATGTGAAGTCTGCTGTTCAATGAACTTAAATCAAATCTGTAAATATACCCACTGTCTTTCTTAATTCTCCACCTTGCTGCTGTAATTCAGGTTGCTTTCTGCTTCTGTCCCAGAGTCAGCAGATCATCTGCCTGAGCACAATTGCATTATAAAGCTCCTGTTATTAACAGTACCTGCTGGTCATGTTCCAAAAGCAATTGCGCTTCAGCTCTGATTGACAAAATAATTAGAAGGGACTATCCCTTTTGTTTTACATCTCTACTGATGCATCTCTGCTGTCCAGGACCCTGCATAAGCCCCACTTCTCCTAGACCATTGCTGCTTATCCATGCTTTGGCTTCATCTGTCTTTGGACTAGGTGGCAGCTTCCTGGTTTGCTGTGGATACATGTGCTAAACTAAAATAATACTGCTATTTTGCTTTTTTTTTTTTTTCCCTGAAGTGGGGAACTATTGGGACAAATAAATGAATTGTGCAGCCATACCAACATCTATCAATCCAGCACTTTCAAGGATGGTCTGCAATTATGCTGCGCCCTTTCCTTACCATTTTTTAAACTTACTTTCATTGCTACTTGGTATGTCAATTTAGAAACCACAGGACTCTCCTTTTAGCTGGTCTGTAACACTATGAAGTGGAACTATAGACTGAGAGCATTAGAATGGGCAATAGTTTCCCAGTTGAGATACTAAATTTGGCCACATTTGTTTTTAACTAGCTGCTTGTACAGTGTATGATTTATCAAAGGAGTAATTGTGAAAACTTAAACTCTGCTATTTTTTACATTGTATGCTTAACATACAATGTAAATTCAGGGGTTCAGGATTCAGGGGAATGCAACAAAATACCTGAATGTTTTTAATTTGTATTTAGACATCTGAGCTAGGCTCTGATGTGGGTCATTGGCCTCAGCCCGAGTTGTAACGATTTTCTGCATTTTTTTCATTCGTTGTTTCTGCTTTGTCCTGTTCCTTTTTTGCTGTTCTTCCAACTTTCTCTTTTCCTCAAGTGAATTCCTGGGTGGAAAAATAAACTAAGACTGAATTCATTTGGAAGCAAGAGCAAGACTTCAAAGGATGTTTTGGTAAAGGAAATTCAAAGGAGAAAAAAGACTGAAAACAGGGTTGGTGTAAAAGGGCACATGATACACGCCATTGTAAGGGATTCAGGTGTAACCTGGGAAATTGCAGTCATTTGTCCCTTTCCTACGGGCATGTTCAGAAATATGCATTACTGTTTTTGGAAAAATCAAATACTAATAAATTCCTGTATTCAATATTTTAGTATAAGGACTTAATTATAGTATAAAACTTAATATATGTAAGTCTCATATTCACTGTATGGAAGAATTAACGACATCTGTAGAAGTACAAAAGATGTCTACTCTAAGTATTTATAAAATGCAGAACATCACTAAAGTGGTCACCTGATGGCCTGTAGCCTTCGTTGGGTGGATTGTGTGATTTTTGGCGATTTAGATTCTCCAAATCCTGAGAGAGGTGAATTTGCACCTCTCATTTGAGGCTTACATCTTGGAGAGGCATATGGCCAGCGTGTTTCTTTCAACCTTTCTTCATCCTCTTGAATGTCCCTCAAAATCTTCCCCTTGTTTGAAGGAATGTGTGGAGTACGAAGATCAAATGGTTCACAGACTGTAAGGTGTTTCACCTGTTTTTTTTGCAGGAGCCGTTTCTGAAATTTCTGGTGGAGTCGTTCAAAATCTGGAACATCTGGTTTGATCTTGGGCTTATGTTCTGTCTCCTTTGGTTCGATGCACTTGTGTTTCTTCTTTTTATTGGTGTTCTTTAAAGCCAGCCTGCTCGTGGGTAGGGATGAATTACGCAGCAACTCCTCAGCTCTCATTCTAATCCTGATTTCTCTGTAGAGCTCTTCCTCCTGTAACTTGTCATTAACAGCTGGACTATAAACGCATTTAGGAATTGGTTTTGCTTTGAATGGTTTTGGTTTCTTTTCAGGTGTGGAAAGGTCTCTTAATTGCATTTTCCTAATTTCATTCCTTTGCTTCTCTCTTTCAATGAATTTAAATGGCTTCTGAGAAGCCAAAAGCTTGAGTTTGCTTCTCTCTTTCACAGACTTCCGGCGTTCTTCATTTCTTTGTATGATTTCATGGTAGAGTGGAAGAAAAACTGCAGCGGGCACAGGATTGGCTCGGAATTTTTTCTGACACTCCGCTTCTTCCTCCAGCTGCTTCTTCAGTAGGTTATTTTCCATTTCAATCTGGGACTTTGATTTGACATTCTGTTCTTTTTTTCTAGCTTCTCTAATGGTCATCTGGAAAGGCTTGGGCACAGTAACTTTTGGTGACCATGCCTTCTGCTTCTTCCGTGTCGTTCTGAAGGCTGGTGAGCTTGGTAAGCTGTGTTTGGTTCGGGCGATGTAGTCTTCCACAGAGAACCCGTCCCACATTTTTTCAATCCGTTCCTTAGCAAATGATGATGATCCAGTTTCACTACCATTTTCTTCAAATGCTAATTCTTTGTCAGACCCACCAGACAGACCTGAGCCTAAGGGATCACTTAAGTCAGAGTCAGAGAAGGATTTGTGCAGATTTAGAGGCTGATACGAGCTCTTCTCCCAAGTTGGCCTTAAAAAAGGAAGAAAAAAAAAAGAAAGAAAATAAAGCTGTTTTGAGTCCAGCCCAATATTAATGCAAAGCCAGCGACTTCCATTTTCAATATCATCATTAGGAAAAAATGAACAGCGCTGGTGAGAAGAGGAGAGAGGAAAGGGAAAAGGGAACATTAGGCACTGACACCAGATTATAGTTTTAAAGACGTTCAGATCACGAACAAGTCAGCATAAGGAAAGGCACCGTGCTTTACTAAACACATTGCCTAGTCCCTGCTGTGTACACACTTGTAAATCTCAAGGTGAATAAGCATTTAAATGATTAAAATTAACTTAATTAACTTTTCTGTAATTATCTGCTTATAGGAAATGGGGAGAGCAACACTTTCCAGCTGCAGAAAAAAACTGCTGTATTTACTGGTGTCTGCAAAGCACTTGAGAATCTTCAGGTAAAAGGTACCCAAAACTTACCTGCAACACCCATTAGAAGCAGCATCTTTTCTGGCCACGGGCTGTACTCCTTTTAAATAGAGTTTATTCCGATACATACTTTCTAACTTTGCCATGGTTTCCAAGTGGGCATTCTTCAACTCTTCTAGCTTCAAGTAATATTCTTGATTGGAAGTGCACATTTTGGAAAAGTCTATCCAGTTGTCACCGTCTCCGTGTAGAGGGAGGGTCTGCTCTCTGTCAGTATTTGAATCCACATCAAGAGCGTCCTAGAAGACATTTCTTTGTAAATTTTTCTGATTCTTAGGATAAAGGGCAACAATGTGTTTAACGTTGCTTTATTCAATTGTCTAATGAATGAAGCACTAACACCAAATAGATACCTGTATAAAGATTTTCACGTGAGTCACGTGGAATTATCTTATTGCATAATAATTTATATCCTGAGGCTACTGAAGTCTGTCCCTGTAATCAATGTATTTGTATCAGGAAATGAGATCAAGAAGGATTTATCAGAAGAAAAAAAGCTTAGCTGTTTTGTAAAAAAGCGCAATCTTTCCTTGCTCAGTACACAGCTCTAAAAAAAGCCTTAAAGCACACAAACCACCCCTCTCCGCCTTCCAGCATTCTAAAATCAAGTCACTAGGTGCTGTATAAATGCTGCTTTAGCCATTTCTGTAATGTGTTGTGACGTGATAGGGATCTGCACATCTTTCAGTTTAAACAGTGCTTGGCAGCCCGCACTCGTGTGGAGGTAAGCATGTTCGCTAACCGTTTTTAGAGCCTGCACAAGTTTAATGACAAGCGCTGTTAAACCCAGGTTAGGCTGCATTAAAAAGGCTTCCTTTGCATTATTTTAAGCGCTGCTTAAGGATGTTACAGGACTAGTTCCTTCACCTAAAAATAGCACAATACCGTTCCACACGGGCTTTTAGTAGTTTTCCCCGTCTGTTGGTCTCTTTATGTTTTTTCCATCAGCCCCCAGGCCCCAAGCCCTTCCCCTGGCTTTTGGCAGTGCCCTTCCTGAACCCCTCTCAGCCAGCCGCGGGGTTTAAGGGCCCAGTACCGCCCCCCGGCCGCCCTTCCCCGCTCCCCCTCCCCCTGCCCCTGCCGGCGGTACCTGGGCGGCCGGGGCCCGGCTGCTGGCGCCGGGAGGGGCGCGGGGCCCGGGGGCGGCCGGCACGGCCCCAGGCACGGCCGCCATGGCTCCCGCACGGCGCTGGGCTGGGGCTGGGGCCGGGGCCGGCCCCGGCTCGCTGAGGGCCCGCCTCCCTGCGGGGGGAGCCGGGATTGATGCGTGCAGGCGGGGCCCCACGCCTCCGCGGGAGGCGGCAGGGGCACCGCGCCTCGGTCCTGCCGGGAGATCCGAGTCCTTTATAACGTGAAGACACCGATGAAGAAATTACACCACTGTACGCAGCGCGTTGAAGTCTTGTCAAGAATTGGAAGCTTGAAATGATGGGAAAGCCCTCACCAGAGCTAGCACCCAGACTGGCAAAGTCAGTTTAAGACGTGTTTGCTGTACGTAACCCCGTTATGAAGTGTAATTTGTACATTTAACCAGTCAATAAATAACATGCACAGAACACTACTGTCCCCATTGATTGTCCTTTTCTCTCTATATATAATTATCATGTTTCTTATACTTAGCTTTAAATCATAGCAAAGTATTTCAATAGCCAGTCAAAAGAGCAGCAGAAACTTAAAAGTTACAGCTCCTAAGTGACAGTAAGAAATGTAAGTTAATCAGGAAGCGAGTAAGTTCTTTGCCCGAAGAGGAATCTGGCAATTCTAGCAATGAGTATTAAAGGGTTAATTCACAGTTCCTGGCTGAGTAGAAATAAATTTTAGAATGTTTATTCTAAATTATAAAAAAAAAATGAAATCTATTTGGCACAAACTAAGTCTAAGCTGTATGAAACCTGTGGAATCCAGGTTTTTGCTGGTAGCTCAGGTATTTTGTTACAGCTCACCCTAGCAAAGTGGCTCACTTATGTGCACTGTGCTTGCTCCAGCACTAATGCACAAGTAATGCAATAATGCCTTTCTCAACAAGGGTGGTTATTTTCTTCAGATATTAACAGATGGTAATGTTTATTCTATGAATTCCTTCATAGAGCATTATTTGCATCAGTATAAAAATGTGTACTTGATAATTTGACTTCTCCCTGAGTTTGTATGTATACACATATACATTACTTGAGCTGTCCAGTTTCATTGCCAGACTTTTCCTGAACAGAAATGGGAGTTGAACACAATGATAGAAAAAAATATAATGAAAGAACAATTAGAAATTAAATATTACACCTTGGAGCTGCACTGGCTCCCCAAAACCAATTTTAAATAAAATTGCATGAGAAGACTTTCCTTCATATTGTACGGTAATATCAGAAACCAAAGTAGTCTCCAGAAGACAAAACAGGGCAAGGAATGTGATAGCATTCTTACAGCTACAAGTGAAAAGTCCAGCCAGATCTAAGGAAAAATAAGTACCATTCCATTGTGGGTAACTCCAGGAGAAGCAATTCTAAACTACTGTGGTAATAAGGTGTAAGTTGTGTGAGTTCAATGGCATTTTCAGCTCTTTTACAAGAGCTAATTAGCTCTGGAAAGTAATGGTAAAAGGTTTACCTTAGTTTCAGCAGAATTACAAAGTACAGACTCAGGTAGACTACTGCATGTTTATTGATAAACAACAGTTCCTTGCTGAAACCAGAAACTTTATTAAATTAATGTGACAAAAGTACATAAGCCTTTGTGGACTTTTTAAGACAATTCACACAGGCGCTTTTGGTGAGGAAACCACATTTCAGACTACACAGAAGGAGCTCTGGAGCACGGTCCCAACTTCCATTATTCAGCTTACCGAGTGTTTACCTGCAAAGAATTCCAAGAACATACATGAAGTATGTAACAATTACTTCTCTGATTAAAGATGTTATTTTTTTAGTCACTATAATATCTTGCTATATATATTAGATGGCCAAATGGCATAAGCAGCATGTAAAACTGTATAGAAAATTGAAAATTGTATAGAATTATTTTAAACACATCAATTTAGATGACAGTAACTATCCCAGTGCTTATGAAAGAGATTAAGCAGAAAGCAATGCAAACACTACTCACCACATCATCAATCTTTAAAATACTGCGCACCGTTTCTGTGGCAAGAGTCAGTGCACTGACAGACACTAGCAGTGGTTGAACTACCAGCTCCTCCAAGATGTTGGAAATGCCACCCTACAAGAACAAACACCTTTTACTTTGGGCAAACGAGGCTACAACTAGATTCAGCAAGTTTTAACAGAATCCTGGA